>NW_024412433.1:8141690-8253097 GCF_014898765.1 Herpailurus yagouaroundi
AAAGAAAGAAAGAAAGAAAGAAAGAAAGAAAGAAAGAAAGAAAGAAAGAAAGAAAAAGAAAGGGGAAAAAAGAAATACTCCCTCCAAGAGGTTTTCTGAGAATCTCACAGGAGAGAAAAAGCATGGCTCTCACTGGGACAATTCTGCAGGAAAATCTCAAAACAGGATGAAGCATTACCTCAAAACCCAAACCTCCCCAAGGAAGGGCAGCTGGCGTCCCTTTTCCAGGGAAATGTGAGTGCCTCGTGCCGTTAAAGCCTGAGAGGAAAGCTCCAGGTCACACACCTGAACTGCGAGCCAGCCGCCCCAGCGTCTTCCCCAGCTGGGGCACTTCTCAGTCGCTTGCCTGGGGCCAGGCCTTGCATGGCTCTCAGTGGCTTTCGCCAGATTGTGCCAGATTATGCCGTCTCTTGCCACCGAGGCGCTTTAGGAGTGTTGCCTCAAAAGCATCAGCCAGACACCTCCCAATCCACTTGGCTCCTGGCAGGGCCTCAGTTTTCCCACTTGCTAAACGAAGAGAACATGGCACAGCTCCCAGGGAGAAAACAGCATGGCTGCTTGTCCATGCTCCTGGGCTGTTCGCAGGGCCACAGCGCTCTGAGGGGCAAAGTCCTTGGCCAAGACATGCTTTTGAGATCCCCAAAGTATTTATCACCTTGTGGTGATCAGTCTTGGGCCATATGTCATACGTTGGAGGTGTCGCTCAATCGAGACTTTCAGGATGACAAAAATGTATTCCAGAACGTTCTTCAGGAGTCACCACTACTATAAAGGCTGAATTTGGATTCAGGGACATTCATGAAAGAATTCATGACATTCATGAAAGAGAGTCAAATGTGTTCTGAATACCTGCAGAAACAGATAAAAGGGAAATTAGAAATTGATGATTAATATTAATGAGTGAGCCTACACGGGGGGTGCCTGGCTGGCTCAGTCAGCACAGCATATGACACTTAATCTCAGGGTTGTGAGTTCGAGCCCCACATTGGGCATGGAGCCTACTTAAAAAAAAAAAAAAGTAAATAAGTGAGCCTACATGAAATGAAGCAGCTCTTAGAGCAGGGAGGGACGAGCGTTAAGAATCTTAGCTCAGAATCCCAGCTTGTAATTAGTCAAAGCTCTCAGCTTCATGGAAGGCTGTCATCTTGCCATGGTGGGGGTTCTCCGTGTTTGCTTTCTTCAGTCCCAGCCTCTCTTCGTCTCGGGGCCACCGGTAGGAGTCTGGTACACAAGTGACTGGAGGATCCACCCCTAGGCTCAACTGACACTGGTTCCGTCCCCACCCTGTTCCCATTATCTGAGCTAAAATGAGAAGGGATTTCTGGACCGGGACAGTCACTAAGTGCCCACCTCTCTGCATGTGCTGTGAGCTGGTGGTGGCAGGGCGGGTCTGGCTGTGACCCCGCCCAGCATGGCCCCGTGCCCTGCATGCCCGGGGACGCTTCATCAAGAAATGCCCGCTGGATTGCTCTGAATCACATGGAATTGGGCTCGACATTTCACTGAGCCCCCATGTCAGGGTGTTGACACCTGCTTCGTGCCAGAGAAGGGAAAAATTGAACCTACTTCAAGCAGTTATGGCAAAGCACCCCCGCAGATGGAGAGGACGAAAAGGAGCCTCCTTCTACAGATGGAGGCGCCGGGACCCAAAATGGGAGACTGATCTGCCAGCAGAGGGGCCCCTGGCCAGGAATAGAGCCCCCCTTGGCCCTGGCTGCCAGGGCTCCATGCCACTAGCCCTCCCTCTCACTGAATGACTGGAGCCCCGACTGACACTAGCTCTGGAAACTCAAGAGACCAGAGTGGTCAGGGGGTGCATCCTGGAGCAAGCAGGGCTCGGCAGGAACCCCAAGTCAGGGCAGGATGTGCGGGTGAGAGCAGGAGTGAGAGTCTGGGCAGCTCCGACACGGAAGCGAGCCAGGCGAGTGCGTGAGGAGAGAATGCAGCAGGAGGGGCACCAGGAAGGGGGGCTCTTCTGAAAGCTGGCTTGCCCCGACCGAACGGAGACATTTCAAGTGTGCACTTCCACTTTGTTGCACGACTGGAACCCTGCAGACCTGCCCCATCGGGGGCACAGTAAGGGACCATAGCCCCAACCCCAGCACATTGTAGGCGTAAGCAGTAGAGAGGCCACGAGAGAGTGGTGGCCCCGCTTCCTGAACGATCTCTGGACCAGATGTCGTTCTGAGTTCTAGACAAATTAACTGGTTCAGTCCCGTGAGGTTTGTTGTCATCCCTGCCTTCCGAAAGGGGAAACTGAGGCACAGAGCAGGCAGGTGCGGCCCAAAGTCAGTGGCGGAGCTGGGATTTGAAACCAGGCAGCCTGGCTCCAGAGCCCCCCAGCTCTCACGGGGAAAAGTCCCTGGTCCTAAGCAGCCCTACCACCACCAGGCTCTGCCCACCCCGCCTCTTCAAACGGCAAGGACAGGATCTTAGGGGCGCCTGGGTGGCTCAGTCGGTTAAGCGTCCGACTTCAGCTCAGGTCACGATCTCACGGTCCGTGAGTTCGAGCCCCGCGTCGGGCTCTGGGCTGATGGCTCAGAGCCTGGAGCCTGCTTCTGATTCTGTGTCTCCCTCTCTCTCTGCCCCTCCCCTGTTCATGCTCTGTCTCTCTCTGTCTCAAAAATAAATAAACGTTAAAAAAAAAAATAAAAAAAAAAAGGACAGGATCTTGGGGTTTCCTCTGTTGATCGCTAAGGAGTTTATTTTTACCCACTAAGGCTCTCATTCCCCAGCAGGTGTCTCTCAGGTTGCAGGAGATGAAGAGAAGTCTTCCTCAGATTGGTGATTTCTGGTTGTGAGGCAAGATTTTTTCCAGTGGGACCCAGAGGCCTGGGTGAAAGGGCACTCTGCAACTGTTTGTCACCAAGGGCTGACGAGAAAATCAGCCTCCTGAAAAGGAACTGTTCCCAGGATGTTCCATTGAATTTTTTCATGGCATCAGTAGACAACTGGTAACATCTGCCTTAGACATTCTACGGGCTGCTGTTCACCACAGCCTGGCCCTGGGCTCTGAATGTACAACATTGCACAATGTTCCTTTTATAGCGACCCTCGGGATAAATTTCTCTCTGGCATCAGCACTAGCAGGACAGTGTGACCTACTGGTTAGGAGTGCAAACCCCAGGTGTCCCCTTCATGTCCCCCTAGGAGTGTGGAGGGGAGGAACCCATTGGATCAGGGCTCCCCACCTACCTCTGTGACTCGGTGTGGGTCCTGAGGCAAGATTTGCCCCCCCCCCCAGTTCTCAGTTTTCTCACCTGTAAAATGGGACTCAGTAACAACATCCTAAGACTTCTCTTGAATAGGATGTTTCATTTTGTCGTTATAGATGCTCCTTATCTTGTACCAAATCCCATTTCCCTCTCTGACTGGGCTGTGGGAAGCACAGCAACCATCTTGAGGGCACTTCTGAGTTAATAGGAGGAACCCAATGCCTGGCTTCCTCATATATGCTACCTTATTTCCTTAGCCTAGCTTCTTCAATGATTCTTTTTCTGTTGGCCTCTAGGTATTTCAATATACATTAGAGCTGAGGCCAAAATTAATTAAAGTGTTAACTGGGGTGCCTGGTGGCTCAGGTGGTTAAACATTGGACTCATGATTTTGGCTCAGGTCATGATCTCACGGTTCATGGCTTCGAGCACCACGTCAGGCTTTGTGCTGACAGTGCAGAGCCTGATTGGGATTCTCTCTCTCTCCCTCTCTCTCTGCCCCTCGTCTGCACGTGTGCATGCACATGTGCCCTCTCTCTCTCAAAATAAATAAATAAACTTAAAAAATAATAAAGTGGTAATTACACAAGCTGGACCCCTTTATACCTAAAGCACTTCCACACTGGTTGTGCCATTTAAGCCTCACCTCAATCCAGGTGGTTGCCCCATCTTACAGGAGAAGAAATGGAGGCCCCCAAAGGGTGCTGATGGGGTAGAGACAGGTCCGCCCCCTCTGCCCCGACTGCCAGTACTGGCCTCCCTTCGCCCTTGCCCTGGCCCCTTCCCAGCGTCCCTGCCCCATTGTGGTTTGGTGACTCTGCCCCTCCCTGACACTTTACTTCCGTCCCACCTTCCATTTCCCATTACCATTCTCTTGTCTTTGGGGGACTTTCCAAGAGATGGTAAAGTTCAGCACATGATTTAAGGAGGAGTGAAAAATCAGCCTCTCCATGACCCTCTTCATGGCACTTACATCGAATAATTCAGATTTGGCTCTCTCCTCAAGTGACAGGAATGTGTCCCCCAAGTGCTGCCACGCTTCTCAGCCTTAAGGAGATGTGGCCCCAAACACTCCCAGAAACGAGCCTCGGGATCTTGGAACAGGGGGGCACCGACAGCCTCCCTGACTATTTCCTGGGACGGTCAACCTAGACGTTCCATGGCTGTGCCTGGGCTGGTCCCTCAGAGAAACCAAAGGCAGGCTGGGAAGAGCTACCACCCAGCCAGCACACCCCCTCACTCCCTGGATGGCCTTGGGGAAAGCCCAGGACCGCGAGGGGCTCACAAACACCCAGCAAAATACGGACAAGACCCTCTCGATGACCCCAGCTGTCCTCGCAGGCTCAGAGCCCCTGAGGCACAGGATGTGCCCGCCTGGGGGCTAGGGGCTGAGCTGGGGTCAAGGTGGAGAGAACTGAACCACTCTGCAGGATACGGGGGCACCTGAGCTCTTCAAGGACACTGGGCAGCAATTGTTTTGCTCACATGTCAGTGACAGAGCAAGCCACGACTTCGAACATACTGGTAATTTTTATTATCATTACTTGATGGTAATTTCCGTGCACAAAGCTCTGTGATTGCTGCCTTTCAAGAAACCGTGGCAGTGTGGTTGGTGGTATTGGCTCTGAGGTCACCCAGCTCTGCCCTGAAGGCACTGATCCCTGCCCTCTGGTCCCCCTCCTGGGGGGGGGGGGGGCTCGGTCTTTATCTGTTCCCAGCAGCCACACCCGTGCTCGTAAGTCATCCTGGAGACAGGCCTGCCTGCTACCTCCTTGCTGCTGGAGGTCAGGGGACAGGGCTGGCAGAGGGCTCAGCAGGAAAGGCTGGGAAAGAGCCAAGTGTTGCAGCCCGAAACCCCGGAAATAGGGTCAGGAAGCCCCAGCCCTGCTGGCTCACGTGTGCGCTCTGGGTAGCCAAGGTAGGCTGCCCTGTCTATCCAGACGGAAGCCCGAGTGGGAGGGGCAGTTGGCCTGGAAACCGTCAGCAGACAGGGCAGGCCAGCAGCGGCCACACCCGGCCTCGGCCCAGCTTCCCTCTTCTCTGCGACACGCCCCCTTCCAGGTTACGGGTGTGCACGTGTGTTGTAAGTACAACCATGAACACAGCCCCACGTCGGGCGACATGTTTCATGAGTGCAGGCCAGACACGTGTGTTCGCGCACGTGCAGACATGAGCATGTGCCTGGGACGTCAGCGGTCATGTAAGCCCCCTTCCCACCGAGGGACTGGGGCAGGAAGCCAGACCCTGCAGGTGCGTGGGTGTTTGCCTCATCCTCCTTTGGACTCTTCTGTATTTTTCTAACCTTCCCAACTGTAAGCATACACACACACACACACACACACACACACACACACACACAGGCTCCCTGTCCTGCTCACCACCCAATAGGAGAGGCAGGCACAGTCGGGAAGGTCCTGGGGCCAGAGCAGAGGACACCGGAGGAGACAGCACATGAGCTTTGCCTGAGCAGTTATGGAGGGCTTCCCAGAGGAAGTATCCTCCAACGGGGACTCCTCCAAAGATGATGAGCGGTGCTGCTCTGGGTAGATCTGGACCTTTCCTTCTGAGGGTGGCCCTGCCACATCTACTTCCCCGGGGCAGAGCCACAGAGCCACCCCTCTGTGGCTCCTTGGTGTGCTGTCTTCATCTCCCATCCTCACCTCACTGCACCTCCGCGACAGGACCATGTCCTGGACAGGTCCCTCAGTTTTCTGAACAAACAAAATAAGCAAATCAAACGAACAGCTAATAATGCAGCTTATCTGCATGATAATGGAACTTCAGTTCCAATGGAGACGTTTCATTCCAATGAGTGAGTATTTCTCTGGAAGTTTCTGAGTCACCTAAGTCTAAAAATAGAAAGGGAGGGGGCAAAATGGCTGGCTCAGTCAGTAGAGCAGGCAACACTTGATCTCGGGGCCATGAGTTCAAGTCCCATGTTGGGCGTAGAGCCTACTTTCAAAAAATAAATTGGGACACCAGGGTGGCTCGGTCGGTTAAGCGTCTGACTTTGGCTCAGGTCATGATCTCACGGTTTGTGGGTTGGAGCCCCACATCGGCCTCTGCACAGACAGCTCAGAGCCTGGAGCCTGCTTCAGATTCTGTGTCTCCCTCTCTCTCTGCCCCTCCCCCACTCACAGTGTCTGTGTCTGTCTCAAAAATAAATAAAACACTAAAAAATAAATAAGATAAATAAATTAGTGGGGCACCTGGGTGGTTCAGTCAGTTAAATGTCTGATTTTGGCTCAGGTGATGATCTCACGGTTTGTGGGTTCGAGCCCCAAGTCAGGCTCTGTGCTGACAGCTCAGAGCCTGGAGCCTGCTTCAGATTCTGTCTCCCTCTCTCTGCCCCACACCCGCGGGCGCTATGTCTCTCTCCATCTCTCAAAAATGAATAAATGTTAAAAAAATTTTTTTTAATAAATTAAAATAAAAACAGAAAGAGATTATGGAAATAACCTAGTTCCACATCGCATCCTGGGAGACATGATCCCTCCATAAGCCTCCTTCGGGATCACCTTGTCTCAACCTGAACAGCCACACACACAGATGAGCACACAATCCTGCACAGACACCCGTGTGCCCAGCCTGCCTTGGAAATGCCCACCTTCCCCATTGGCCATCAGACCCCTTGCCTCCTGCCCACTCCTACCCTGTGCCTCACTCTCCCGCCTGGAACTGGGGAGACAGTAGTCTAGGGACCAGCAGGCTCCACAGGCTGGGGAGAGGTGAGCTCTGCCTCCTCCTTCCTGTGTGGTCTTAGAGAAATCTATTAACTTCTCTGGGCCTCTAAGTTTCTTTTTGTAAAGGTGGGGAGGGGATGGGGGAAAAGTTAGTTTGTAAACTGTGAACAGCTCTGCAGATGCTATTTATTAGGATGAAACCATTTGGGAGCAATTACAGAGCAACCA
Organism: Herpailurus yagouaroundi; assembly: GCF_014898765.1. Classification (NCBI taxonomy): domain Eukaryota; kingdom Metazoa; phylum Chordata; class Mammalia; order Carnivora; family Felidae; genus Herpailurus; species Herpailurus yagouaroundi. The sequence goes on from NW_024412433.1 coordinate 8,148,817, forward strand.
TCAAGGATTATAGAACAATACAGGGGAAATGGCACACATATGTGCCAGGGAGGCCCCCCAGGAAGAGCACTTTGAGCGGAGTCCTCTCGTGGCTGCCATTTGGGTGGTATCTCTAGGCCCTGTTTTCCTTGCACAAGATAAAACGCCTCTAATCCTCAAAGCTAGCCTGGGGGAGGGGGATCAGCCCAACATGACCATGAGGACCTGTTGGCTCAGAGACTTGATCGCACGGCTTAGAGACAACAGGCCAGGGCTGGAATTTGCATCTTCTGGCCACAGAATGTAGGTGCTTTCCACTCTGTAGGGGCAGTAGGACAGTTTTCAAGCCAGAGATCTGAGAAGATGTGAGTCACATGAGTTGATGAAGAGAGGTCACCATTTGCTGTGGGGAAGGGCATTCATTCATTCATTCATTCATCAACACCTGTTTCTAAACATGCATTTCTTGTTGAGTAAATGAAAATGAGGGGTGGGATGTCATTGAAGGGATGCCTGTGGGCTCCTAAGGGCTTGCGTGGTAGAGAGCAAGGTGGTATCTTCCTCATCCAGTTAGACCTAAAGCCAAGACCCAGCCTGAGGCTGGCAGGGACCGGCCCCAGGCAGTTACTGGGAACTTCTAAAGCATGGGCAGCGCTTCTGTTTTTCATCAAGACTGGTTAAGTGAATCCCAGGGCTTCAGTTGAGGGGGCAGGAAGGCAAAGAGGGAGAGGGAAAGGATGAGGGGGACTCCCTTGGGTCACTCGAGGGGCCCAGGGGATGAAGGGAATGGGAGACAGAGCCTGGCAGGGTGGCCAGGTTGGCGGAAGCGGGGCCGGGCACAGATCCAGGGCCACCAGGCCTGCATGAAGGAGGGGCAGGGGGATGGAAGCCAGTGCCACCGGAGGGAGCAGGGAGCAGCCTGATTAATAGGATGATACAGGCAGATGGACGGGCAGCCGGGGCTGCTCTGGGCACCAGCCTCCCGCTCCCCGGCCGCCAGCCAGGCCAGTGGTCTGGGGGCAGGGACACTGCTGGCCTCTGGAGGGGGTGAGGCTATGGTGAATGAATCACTGGCCAGTGCCAGGAGCCTGCAGGCCTCAGCACTCGTTCCCCGAGGACTAGCTAATTCACTTGGAGTGAGGCCGGGCTGCTAATGACAAGAGAAGCCTGCCTGGGCCCTGCTGAGCCCTATGCACAGCTCACCACTAAGTAAGGGGCCGGGTAGCAGGAGATAGGAGGGCCCACCCCGGCACAGGCTCAGCCAGGGCTCCCCACCTGCCTTCGGAAGGGGCAGCAGTGCCTCGAGGGATGGGGAGACCCCCACCCCGGACCAGCCTGGGGCGAAGAGGAGGTGCAAGCGCCCACTCCTGAGCTCCGCAGAGCCTGGTTATGGTGGGACAGCTAAGAAACGGGTATGGAAGAGTGGACAGGGAGGACTAGCCTAGTCCTCCTGTCCTGGGAGAAGGAGGAGGAGGAACCTCGTTCAGCCCAGGCCCATGGCCAGGTTGAGAGCTTGGCCCCACCAGGAATAGACATTCAAGTCCCTGAGAAACAAACCACTTGGAAAACAAGGCCTGGCATCTTGCCAGGTGCTCCCTGATGCCTGCTGTTTGCTGATGGCATAGGTGTGCCATTCCCAGGCTGACCCCTATCGTGCTCATGCCCCGGGTTTAGTGAGCACATACTGTGCGACTCTCTGCTGGGGTCCAGACACCGTCTCAGCCTGGAAAGGGCTCAGCACACAGTAATCACAAGGGAATAACACCCGACTTCCATGTGCCAGGTGCCTGGCCCCAAACCAGGTCTCTGCATGTGCTACCTTGTTTGTCCTTGCATACACCTGAGGGCAGCAACCGTTAAGGGTGCCCATTTTACAGATGAGAAAACTGAGGCTCAGAGGGGTGGATCACTGGCTCAAGGCTTTTAACTTGTAGGCAGCAGAGGCAGATCTCCAATGATTCCCAGGCATAGCCTCTGCTTAGCATAGGACTCTGGGTTTCAGGGTTGGGGGTCGGGAAAACCTCAGGCTTTGATTTCTTGAGGAATCAGAGGCTTCCCCAGTGGCTTGACGGGGCCAGAAGAGCTGGGCACTGGTGAGAGGGGAGGACTCTCCATTTCAGTGTTCAGGGTTCTCCTCCCAGGAGACAACACGTTAACAAATTCTTGGACAGAAAATGGGGAGGGGAGAAGGGCTGCAAGCCCGTGAGGGCCCTGGGGGCTGCACGGTCCTGCCTGATGTGCCCTGGGCAGTGGGCTGGCTCTCCCTCCTTGTGGCTGCCATCCCTGTGCTGGCACTGGCCTTCAGCATCAGCCATCTCACTGCCCTGTGCCCCCCCCCCCCCCCCGCCCCAGCTCATCTCCTGGGCCAAGACGAGTGAGACCAAGCAGGGCCCAGAGGACTCTGTGACTAGGTGATCCCCAGGCGCGGTGGCCTCCTCCCAGGCCAGGCCGGGGAACAAAGGGGACCTGGTTTGGGAAGGTGGGTGGTGACCACATGCTCCCCCTCCCGCCGGGACTGGGCCTGGAGGGAAGGGGCCTCGGGCGCCCTCTGCTGGCCTGGTGTCTCTAGGAGGAAGGAGGAAAGAGGTGGCCGAGACCAGTAGTTCCTCCTCCGGAACCTGAGACCTGGCTAAGTGTGCTACCAGTGTGTGCAAGTATGTGTCTGTGAGCGTGTCTATGGGTGCCTGTGCAAGGCGTGCATGTGTGTGTGTATGTGTGTGTACCTGCGTGTGCATATCTGTGTCTGCGTGAGCACCTATCGATGTGCGTGTTGGTACGTGTGCACATCGGTGCTTGTATTTGTGTGGATGTGTGTGAGTGAGCCCATGCCTGCCTGCGTGTGCACGTGTCTGAGTGAACGCGCATGTCCGCCTGGGCCCTGGTGTGTGGAGTGTGAATGGATCCTGGCCTTGGCTTGTAGCGGTTGCCGGGTTTGCATTTGTTCTGCAGAAAGCACCCTGGTCAGGTGGTCCCTGGAGTGGACAGCTCACGTGGGCATCATTGGGAGGCCGGGAGGGGCAGAGTGGGCCCCTGGCCACCCTGATGTTTGCGCTGTGCCTGTGAGGAGGAAGAGAGGAAGATAGCGAGCTGGGTTCCGTCCCTAAGGAGCTCACACGCGAACAGTTCTATCTCTCATGATGAATGGCAACCACACGCACACGGGTCGGCCTGTGAAGGTCTCTCTCGGTCTGGAGCAATCCCGAAGCGGGTCATGGAGGAGGCAAGCCTGAGCAGAGGCCTCAGGGCACAGAGAGCAGAGAATCAGAGCGGGAAGTGAGAGCACACCAGACAAGCAAAAAGTCCACTCGGAGTCCAGTGGTGAAGAGCTGGGCCAGAGAGGGGGCCAGGCGCAGGGGCCCCCGTTCTGCCTGGGGGGGCGGGGTGCATCCCTGAAGAAGTCCGGCCAGGGGAAAAAAAACACTGCGGGGCTTCGGGGTGGATGGAGGGCCCTCTGCCTCCTGCCAGCACCTGGGAAGGAAGGCCCGTGGTTTTTTCCCTCTGAGGGTGTGTAGGCACTGAGTTCTGCTTGCTGCACAGAAGTACCTCAGGACGGGGCGCCTGGGCGGCTCGGTCAGTTAAGTGCCCAACTTCGGCTCAGGTCATAACCTCACGGTTCCGAGTTCGAGCCCTACAACAGGCTCTGTGCTGACAATTCAGAGTCTGCTTGAATCCTTTGTCTCCCTCTCTGTCTGCCCCTCTCCCACTCATGCTCTCTCACTCAAAAAGAAATAAACATTAAAAAAAAAAAAAAAAGTACCTCAGGACAAGGATGCCCAGGGCACGCACGCTGACCACAGATGCTCAGATGCGGTGCCCTGGAGCCCCGTGGAGGCCCGGGTGCCGCCGAGATCATCCTGCCTCCCCTCCAAGGCCCAGCGATGCCCATGCTGCGCCAGCTGCAGTGGCCTCTGGGCGCCTCTTTTGCCATCAATGCCTCCTCTGTGGCCTGGGCCTGGGAGGGTAGGCTGGGTAAGGCCTTGGGCCCCAGCCAGCCCGGTCCCCTCTCAGGGTGGCACCAGGCTGGCCCGTTCGGCACTGGCCTCAGGGTCTTAAGTGGGCATTCTCCATCCTGAAGCCCCCTCCGGAGGCTGGTCCTATAGCTCATGAAATCAAGCTGAAGGAAAATCTCCCTGAACACACACTTATGCGGGCTCAAGACAATGGGCACGTGTGCACACATGCCCATGTATGGGAGAAACGCAGCTTTATTTTTCTACACTCCAATGGTCTTTAAAAAAAAAAAGTTTATTTATTTTGAGAGAGAGAGAGAGAGAGAAAGAGAGTGAGCAAGTGAGCAGGAGCGGGGAAGGGGCAGAGAGAGAAGGAGAGAGAGGGTCCCAAGCAGGCTCCACGCTGTCAGCACAGAGCTGGACATGGGGCTAAATCCCACAAACAGTGAAATCAGGACCTGAGCCAAAATGAAGAGCCCACCGCTTAACCAACTCAGCCACCCAGGGGTCCCTCCAATGGCCCTTTTTATGTCAAGCTCCATTCACTGCGTACAACCTTGTGGGGTGCTGCCCGCACCCTGCCTTTTCCTACGTGGCACTCAGGCCTTGTATGGGAGCCCTGGAGCCCCTCAAAGTGGTTTGTCTCTGCAGGCCACTGCTCCAACAGCCTCCTTCTTGCCCACCCACGTGCCGGCTCAGGCTGAGCTTGGGCTCAGGGACACATCCTGTGTTTCTGGACCCCAGCTGCACAGCCATTGCTGTGCAGGACCCCCCTCGGGAGCCCACCAACATTCTCACTGCATACACCACTGCTGCCCCCGCTCACCGGGAAGGGAAGTGCACAACAGTGAACGCCTCGGACCACACGGAGGCTGCCCTGTGACTCAGGAGCCTGAGCCCCCGTTCAAACCACTCTTTTTCCCACTAGTGACGATAGTGCACTTTTCAGGAGAGTTCCTGCGTGCATCACATCATCCAACCCTCCCAGCAGACCCACGAGAGGGAACTCTCGTGTTGCCCTCAAATTACAGTTGAGGGAGCTGAGCCCAGAGAGGCTCGAGGTCAAGGCTGGAACCCAGATCTGTGTGACCCCGGGACCCCTGGTGTTATCCCCACAACAGGCCACTGCTGTCCCGCATCCAAACACACCTCACTGCCTCCCCGTGGACTGTGGCCGTGGGCTCGCCACTGCCCTTGTCCTCCACTCCATCTTCCTTGCTCAGCATCTTCCGTGGCTCCCATAGATTTCAGATAAATTCCTGTCACCTTGGCATTCAAGGCCCGTCTGTCACCAGACCACATACTTCCTCCTCACTGTGAACCTCTACTCCTGTGCCCCTCTCATTCTGCACCCCTTTGCTCAGCTCTCCTGCTTCCTTGGACCGCCCTCTCTTCCTTCCCACCGTACTCAGTCCCATTCGGGCCTTGGGAGAGGGAGAGATAGGCTGCTAAAAGTGAAAGGGACAGTCTCCCCACCACCATGCTCTGGCCCAGAGCTTATGGCCCTACTGCTGAGGTTTCCTCCCTGCTGCTCCCTGCAAAGCTCAGCCCCAGGCTGCTTGAGGACCAGCCCACAGAAGCCCCAGGCTCTGAGATGTGCAGTTTGCCATGGTCCTGCCTCTGTCCTTGGAGCCTGTGTCGTAGGCAGGCTGACCCTCTTCTGGAGCAGGTGTTGGCAGGGAGCTCAAACATCAAGGGAAAAGAGGAGGCAGCAGGCGGAGGGGAGCGCACGAGAGCTGCCATCCCCTCCTGGCGCTGCCTCTCCCTGCCCCTGGGGGCGGTTGCTAGGCTGGCACACGGCAGCAGCAGGAGCACACACTCCTGTACGGGCACAGCCTGTCAGCTGCACCCACAGCCCACATGGCAGGAGCGGCCGCGGCCATGGGCAACTCTCTGCCCAGGGAAGATGCCAACAGGCCAGCCAGACCCTGGGGGCGGGGGGATGGGCACAGACAGAACATGGCCCTGGGGCCACAGGAGAGGAACCTCTTCCACAAAGGTCCAGGCGTGGGTGACCAAACGGTGGCGGGGGTTCCACTCCAGACACCCGGGGTCCTGTCTGGTCTTCCTTGTTTATATGCATCCTCTCTGATGGGCCACCCAGGGCTCTTCCTGGCATAACCGGAGGCCAAGGGGCCGAGGGGAGCCTCTTGGCTTTCCCCCACAGCCTCTGTCTGCTGCTCTGCCCTGTGGGGTAGGCCCCAGGGCCGGAGGACTCTTCTAGGCCTCATGTTTGGGAGGTTCCTCTCTTCCCCAGAGTTCCAGGCACTCAGAGCTACTCCAAGGGCCTTCATGTTGACTAGACGCTCAGAGACTGATAGTCTGGGCCAGCTCCAAGTCCTCGGACGCCCTTGGGCTCTATTAGGCTCCGGCCTTTCCTGTGGGCTTCCCTGGGGCTGTTGTCAGGATGTGTGTGGCCTGAGGGGGAGGATTTGAGCCTTGGGCTGAAGGGGCCGGATGACCAAGACTGGGTCCTTCCTGCCCTCCCCTGTTGCAGTCCCAGGAGCAGATGTACAGCTGGGTGTGAGCGGTGAAGGCACAGGGTGGGGGGTGGCGGAGGGAGGGGCACAATGATTCTGGGCAGACTCTTCAGCTGGCAGAGGCTCCTGCCAAGACATTTCTCCGCCCCGCCCCCCGCCCCTCCACTCATTATCAACTTGGGGTTTGTGTGCAAACAGCAGCTGGTCTCTTTTGTCAGCCTCCCCTCCCCCCTGCCCCTTCCCTCCTCCCCAGTGCCTCCCAAATGGCTTTCCCATCTCAGGCCCTGCCTCTCCCTCCAGGTGATTTAGAAGCTGGGGCTCTGGGGGTTACCTGGGAGGGGAGGCAGCCCCTGGCCAGTCTTGGCCCTGGTCCTAAGTTCTCCTCTAGCCCCTCAAAGAGGCAATATTAAACTCATCTGGGTCGTGACACGAGCGCCAGAAAGGATGAGTGACAGAGCAAAGTCACAAAGTGGGCAAGTGCAGAGCCAGGACCCAGACCCAGGTGTGCCTGTTTGCAGAGCCTGTTTGCTGAGCCAGTCTACCCCCTAGACCTAAGTGTCCTACTGTGCCTGGCATCGCTTCAATTGGGGAGCCCTGGGAATGTGGACCCACCCCCAACCTTCTAACTTGTGTCAAGGGCTTCAACTGAAGTAATTCTGTGTACCTGGGGCAGAGATGCGAAGGCAGCAGGAGTTGGGAGTTACAGCCAGGAGTTGGGACTAGGTGCTGAGGACAATGGGGGAAGGAACTTTGCCAGCAGCAGGCCCCGCAGACTGTGGAGGCAGAGAACAAGCAAAAAGTACAAGAGCTCGGGTCAAGGTACTGGCCCTAGGGCAACAGGGCAGCCAGATCTGGAAGCGCAGACTTGGTCACAGTAGATGGTGTGCAAGAGGGGTGGGGATGACACCCAAGTCTCTGGCGTGGGCAATGGTGATACAGATCTAGGAGCAGGTGTGGCAGGGTTAGGACCTTGAGTTTGAGACAAACTAGGTTTGAGATGCTTGAGGGGTATCCAGGTGGAGGTTTCCAGGGGAGCCAGCAGACTGGTTGTGGCAGGGCAGGTGCAGGTCTGGGGGTGGATGAGCTCACAGAAGATGGAGGGAATAGGGGTGCCTGGCCGGCTCAGTTGGTAGAACATGCCACTCTTGATCTCCAGGTTGTGAGTTCAAGCCCCACATTGGGCTTGGAGCCTATTTTATTTTTTAAAAAGGAGAAGAAGGAGAAGGAGAAGGAGAAGAAGGAAGGGAAGAAGGAGAAGGAGAAGGGGCAGGGGAAGGGGAAGAAGATGATGATGATGATGGTGGTGGGGGGTGGTGGAGGGAATAAGGGGAGAAGGCAGTTGAGGATGGAGTCCTGAATAGAAGGCTCAGAGGTCAAGGGAGGGCACTGTGAGGAGGGGCAGCGGGGGGGGGGGGGGGGGGGCAAGAGGAAAACCCACTGGATTTGGGAACTTGTAAGTGCCAAGGGCTCTGGGAGGGCAAGTCCATGGTATGGCAGGGACTGTGGCCTGAGCGGGTGCCAGGGCTCCTTACCAGGGGCGCACTCTATTTTTCAAAGATTTTGGTACTTTTATCCTTACAACAGGCTTGAAATAACAAGCCTCAGTCTCAAGTGGAACCAACATTATTAGGCCTGACGGTGCTGTGTGACTCTGGAAGTATTTAGGATGACAGCTTGTTGCTGTCCCTTGAGTAGACATGCACGGAGCACCATGCTCTGCCAAGCGCTGGGGTTACTGAGTCTGAGTCCCTTGGAGCGTCGCTGTTGCATATGCCACAAACCCAGACCAGAGGGGACCACGTGCTGGATGGGGGGGGGGGGACACCGGAGGCACCAGCGACTCCCAGGAGCGCCACAGAGAACAGAGAACGTAACCCCCGAAGGGCGCCTGGGTGGCGCAGTCGGTTAAGCGTCCGACTTCAGCCAGGTCACGATCTCGCGCTCCGTGAGTTCGAGCCCCGCGTCGGGCTCTGGGCTGATGGCTCGGAGCCTGGAGCCTGTTTCCGATTCTGTGTCTCCCTCTCTCTGCCCCTCCCCTGTTCATGCTCTGTCTCTCTCTGTCCCAAAAATAAATAAACATTGAGAACGTAACCCCCGAGTTAAACCTGAAAAGAAGGCTCCGAGCTCATCAGGTGGATGTATCTGAGGCAGCAAGCAGGCAGGTGGGCCGAGCAAAAGTAAGGACGCGTGAGAGTGTGAGGAAAACCAGGGCCCAGAAAGGAAAGGTGCAGCATGGGCTGGACCGCTGCCCAGGTCCTGGTGCTCACTCGTTGCCCCTGCCCACGGTCAAAGTTCAGCCTCTCCAAAGAGCTTTACTGGGGCTTTGGTCAGGGCCTCTGGGGGTCCCTGGGGCACACGGGTGTGCAAGGACACCGGCAGGCCTGTGCCTGGCGGCTGGGCGCGCAGTGTCCCGGGGGGGGGGGGTGCTGCACAGACGCGCGCGCACACACCGAGCACACGGGCGCATGCACACAGCCCGGTCCGCGCGGGCCGGAAGTCGCAGGGCTGGAGGCCTGGAGCCGGGCGGCCGGGGCCGCGCCGGGGGCCGCCGGGGAGAGCGGGAACAAAGGACGCGGCGGGGCGGGGGTGGCCAGGCCGGGCCGTGATTGGTGACTGGGGGTGGGGGGGGGGGGCAGAAAACTGTCCCGGCCCGGCGGTGATTGGCCGCGGCCCCAGCGGGCCCCTCGCACCCGCCCCTCCCCTCGCGGCCGAAACCGGAGCCCCGTTCGGCCGCCCGGGACCCGCCCCGCGCCCCCGCCATCTGCGCCGGGGGGCGGGGCGCAGGCCGGAGTCGGATTCCCGCCCAGCCCCCATAGGCTGGCACTCCGCGCAGCCCGACAACCTGTGCACCCACTGCCCTCAGCCCCGCCCCCGGCCCAGCCGCGCGCGGGTCCCCAGGGGCCCAGGCAGAGGGGCCTCGCCCGCACGCCCCGCGGGGAGGCCGGAAGGGCACGGTTCCCCGGCACTGGAGGGCCAGGTTGCCCACCTAGAAAGGCGGTAGGGCCCAGGAAGCCGCCCGTTGCGGGAGCCTGGCCCGGGCCTCGTGGCTAGACTGGGAGAGGGGGTCAGAGAACAGGAGACACCCAGAGAGGACTGGCCAGGGGTGAAAGGAGTGGAGGAGGGCGCGGGCTGGAGGACGGCCCAGAAAAGGGGTGGTTGGATGACCTGAGGCCCGGGCTACCCAAACCTGGCGGCTTCGGGAGTCACTGGGGCTGATGGCGGCGCCAGAATGCCAGACAGGGTCCTGGCAGGGCTTGGGGTAGGAGAGGAAGTTAATTGAGTTCACTGCCAGCCAGGCCACGCTTCGAGCTTAAGAATTTATTTACGTGATGAGGGGCCTTCTCAATCCCATCCCTCTTGCCCAGCTGCCTGGGAGGTGAGAGAGAAGGGGTGGGGCGAGGGACTCGGGCCACCAATCACAGCCTCGGCTCCGGTTTGAATCTGGGCCGGCGGCTGGGGCTGGCTGCACACCTGGCAACCTCTTTGTCCCCACTTGCCTGCCTAGACACGTCCCACTCCACCCCCACCCTTGGAAGGCTCTCCCCTACCCACCTGGTTTCCCTCCTCTTCTGGTTCCCCTAGCTGAGACTGACGCTGGACCCTTGTCTTCCCCCGGAGCACTGGTGACTCCAAACCGTGCCGCTCTCTCAGCCCCATTCTCCGCTCTGCACGGAGACCTAAGCTGTGGGCTGTAGCGGCCTCCATCGCCCCAAGATGGCCACCAAGAACCAGGGGTGCTGGGAGTGGAGGGGGTAGGAGCCCAAGAGTTGCAGCAGAGGGCCAGTCGAGGCACAGGCTACGTGAAGCTAGGGCAAGCTCCTCATCTCTCAAGTGGCGCCTGCAGGTAATAAGAAAGGATCCACTGTCAGGTTGTTGTGAGGATTAAATGAGATCCCGTCGCTTTGTGAGACTGAAGCCTGGAAGTGTGTGTGGGAAAGGAGGGGATGTTATCATCCTGTCCCATGCCGGACAGTAGGGCAGCCAGAGAGGGTGGGTGAAACTCTCCTGTCCTGCCCTGGGAGCAAGGACCGAGGTGCCAAGTTGGATGGCAGACAACAGCCTGGTGCCATTCCCCTGGAGCCCAGAGCCCCCTAGACTCTGAACAGAAGAGAGCCTGAGTTTAGGGTACCTGGCCTCATGCCATCCCCAGGCTCTCCAGGAAAGATGGGGCAGAGGGATCTAGGGGTGGTGGTTGTTTTTTATGTTCAGCCCTAAGGGTATCAAGTCCTCTCCCAGGTCAAGACCAGAGGGCAGGCCAGGGGCCTATAGACTTCTCCCTTGAGATGCCCCACACACCCCTATCCTCTCCCAAATCTGCTTTCCCATCCACTGCTCTCCACTCCCTCACTCCCCCAGCGCTGGTTTGAAATTGGTCACCGAGACCCTCCAGGCTGCTTCTTTAATGTCTCTCTAATGTCTTCTTTCTGCGCCTCCACTGCTATCCTAGTCACAGCTGGGACCATGGGACAGCCTCCACCTGACCAGTATCACCCTGCCACCAGGCTGCCCCTTCTATAGCCAGCGTGCAAAGCAAACTAAGTCTTGTTTCCCTACTAAAGTTCTCTAGTGGCTCCCTGCTGCCTCCAGGATCCCCTGATTGGACCTACCAGGGGGTCCAGTAACTGGGTAAGCCCATACTCTGCAACCAGCCGGCTCATGATTTAATCTTGAGGCCATTCCTTGTTAGCTGTGCCTTGGTTTCCCAATGTGTAAAATGGGGATGTGTTCCCAACAACTGGGGATGACAACTGGGCAGTGTTCCAAGTGCTTTACGCATAATCATACTTACCCATTTAAGCCTTGTAGCAACTCTATGAGGTGACTACCATGCTTGCCCTACTGCACCCACAATGCCCACGATACCCACAATAAAAGTAGAATAATGGGAAAGCCGAGTTCATATAGTTGTGGATTACATGAGCTAGTGCATGTCAAAATCTAGAAGAACTTGGAGCCCGGCTGGTCGTGCTCAGTACATTCTAGCTGTTATTTTTGACCCAGCCCCTCCTGCCAACACCTTTGCCCATTTAACCTCCAGTCCACTGAAGCATAGGTAAGTGCCTCTTCCTTTGCCGTAACCACCTTCCCCCTCCCCTCTCCCCTCTCTGCGCCCTATCACCTAGCAAAGAATGTGTACTTATTACATATTTAGCAATCAGTGAATAAGGGTTTGGGGAGGAGGCTGCGTTGAGGGGATTAGTCAGTGCTCATGCGCCCCCATGTGGCCAACCTCGGCATTCGAGGACCTGGCCCAACCTTTAAAATGGGAGGGCAGAAGACCGGTTCAACGCCTGGGAAGGTGGGAGGAGGCTGTTTGAGGACAGACTCTGCTGCAACCCACGGTTAATCCCAGGGTTTAGGCCCCAGGTGTCTATGCGGCTGCAGGGATTTTCAGCCCCCTGGCCAGCTAGACCTTTTTTCCTCTTCTCTCTGAGAGTTCTGTGTGTGTGTGTATTTGTCAATAGGAGCTGGACTATGCACCCAAGAGGTCAAGTGTGTCTACACATGGCGGCAGCAGTTTCTTTTTTCAGATGTATGTATGTGGGGGGGGGGGGGCGGGCTCAGGTGTCCAAGCCCGAATGCATGTATATGTCCCTTGCTTTTGTGTGGCTATCACTGGGCCCCATCTAGGTTGAGCACACTGTGTGCCTCAGCCTGCCAGTGAGCTGAGAGTGGGCTCTAGCCTATTACTGGAACTTTCTAGATCTTAGTGAGCTCCATGGTGTCCAGGTTTCCGTGTTCCAGAAAGACCAATACCCAAACTCGGAGTCTTTTTGCACACATCGACAGGTCTCAGGCATCGCTGGGCCCGTGTTCCACCTTGGAGGGGAGCTGGTTTACTCCTCCCTCTCTCACACGTACATACCAATTCAGTATTCACTGTACTTGTATAGCTGGCCTGTCATAGTTCCGCTTGCTTCTGCTGGCCACCAGCTGTGTACATCGCCATCATGAGCATCTCATGGGTCTACCTGTGTCGCTCTTAGATATTTTGCCAGATTAGCTTCCTATGCATAGGCAGGCTTGTGTAAGAGCAAGGGATTTGGAGTCAGACATACTTGGGTTCAGATTCAGGTTGGCCCTAGCTGTGTACTTTTAGACAAGGGATTTGACTTCATCGGGCCTCGGGTTCCTCATTTGCTCAATGATGATAATAATAATGCCTATTTCCTTAGGCAGTTGTGGCAAGTAAAGGAAATGAAGAATAGAAAGCCTGGCAGGTGGGAGGGTGGGGAGCCTAGGTGGCTCAGTCTGTTGAGCATCCGACTTCAGCTCAGGTCATGATCTCGCAGTTGATGAGTTCGAGCCCTGTGTCGGGCTCTGTGCTGACAGCTCAGATCCTGGAGCCTGCTTCTGATTCTGTGTCTCCCTCTCTCTCTGCCCTTCCCCCGCTTATGCTCTGTCTTTCTCTGTCTCAAAAATAAAGATAAACATTAAAAAAAAATTTTTTAATTAAAAAAAAAAAAAGAAAGTCTGGGGCATGGTAGGTGATAAATGGGGGTGATTACTGGCGCTGGTAGGTTTTTGGCTTCTGACTGGGCCTCTGTGCTCTGCTTCCTGTCCCCATGTCTCTCTGTCCTGTGACCCATGGCACAAGGCAAAGTGTTGGGCCAGGCCCTGCAGTGTTCAGAATGGCTGCAAGCAGTTGCCCACAGTCTGGACGAGAATCCTTTACAAACGGGGACTGCACACATCACTTGTGTCATATACACAGGAACACACATGTGGGAGACCTAATTTTCCCACCCTCAAACTGGAGCCCCTGGTCTGACCAGGCCGATGTATTTATGGGGCTAAAGGAGTAAAATGTCTGAAGCGAGTCCTTGCAGACTGCCCAGCTTCTAATCTTGGCGCATTCGGCCACCTGGGGGAGCCCTCTGTCACTTTCAGAAAAGAGGGAGTGGAGGGGGATGTGTGGAAAGGGGAGGGGTGCCGGCTGCTCAGGGGGCCAGAGAAAAGCTGGAAGAGTGGAGTGGGGTGTCAATTCCCCCTAAGAAGCATCTCTTCCAGGAGCCAGGCCGGGAGTTAACCCGTCTGTTGCCAGCCTCCACCCCTTAGGCCCCTGGGGCGTCTGGGTTCTGAGTAGAGATGGCCAGGGCAGGGTGTGCTGGGGGCATTTGGCCTCCTTGGGAGCCGTGCTGTGGAGACAACATGGAATTCTGTGCAAGTGACTGAGTCCCTCAAAATGTTCCCACCCTAAGCTCAGGAAGAGTAATGCACGTGTGTGTGTGTGTGTGTGTGTGTGTGTGTGTGTGTGTTTGGCTTCTCAAATCACTGGGATTCCCAAGTCAGCCAAACCACCTGAAGCCCTGAGAAGCCCTCTGTGAACCTCCTGCTTAGTGATTTGGCCCCCTGTCACTGTGCCGGGGGCCACCAGGCAGAGCGCGGAACCGGTGCTCCCTCTGGCTCCTCTGAACAGCACTGCTGGCGTCAGCCCTCACTGAGGGAGGTCACGTGCTCCCAAATCCTCACAGGTCCCGAGAGGTCATTCCATGCGGCCCTACCCCCTTGCCAGGTGAGGAGACTGAGGCACAGAGGGAGACAGAACTTGCCCCAGGTCACCCAGCTGGGAGGCAGTGAGGCCTCTTTGAACCCAGGATGTCTGATTCCCCTCCTTCCCCTCCCCACCCTCTGCCACTTCTGGAAGACTCTGGCACTGAGACCCAGGTTGTCAGAGACAGCTGCAAGAAGGGCCAGAGAGGTGGACACTGGTGGGAGCAGAAGAAGGAGGTCAGCAAACCAGACACGGCGCTGCAGAGACTAGCCTTTGAGTGGTTTCAGGGTGGCCATGGGCTGAGGAAGGAGGAGAGGAGGAGGAAGTACTGCCGGGTGTGGTCATCTCTGTCAAGAGTGTGGCTGTGAGGAAAGGGAGCCCAGAGGGAGGTGGGCTCAGGGTACTCGGGTTAACATGGAGCGACTTGGTAGCTTCTGTGTTGATGGGAAGGAGCCAACACTGACTATCAACTGGAGTCAGGTGCCCAGGACCAGGGGTGGGGCAGGGTGGGAGCCAGCACAGTGGCCGGAGCCACCTCTGCTTCCTCATGGGGGATAGCAATCTGAGCTGTTGGCAGGTGACGGAGGCAGGAAGTAGGATGCCCAGGCAGGAGGGGCTCTCTTCTCTGGGACTTGGCTGGTAGGGAATGGGAGCCAAGAAGAGGGAGGAGTAGAGAGGAGGGAGTGGGGCTTTCCAGCTGGCTCAGGGCTGGGGGTTGGGGATCAGATGTGAGAGTCCGGGGAGGTGGCCAGTGCCCAGAGTCACCCAGATCTGTAACCTGTCTCCTTTGCCTCCTTCCTGAGGCTCTCACCCAGCTCCCCCTTGCAGGCGGACCCTTAGGACGCTCAAGAACTGAGGCTCACTGATTTTGATGAAAAACAAGAGTTTCAGTAAAATGGGGACCTTCTGTCTTTGTCCAGGGCCTGACACTGCCAGGTGGTCTAGGTCTAAGGTGTTTTTGGTGCCCTCTAGCAGGTGGGCAGAGAGAGAGACCTGGGGGGGTAGACCCTCCCATCTTCCCTTGGGACTGACCCTCTTTTCCTGGCCTCATGTCCCCCTCCCTACCAAACTCCCATCTCTTCCTCTATCCACTTGGCCCCCCCCAAGGACCCCTGGAGCCGGCTTCTGGAGGAGTGAGGCCTGGAAGGTGGCCCTGTAGGGTGGTGCTGGTAAGCCCCTCCTTATGGCCCATTCTGCTCCCCTGAAGCCTGCAACCTGGGGGACAGATGCCCCCACCCCTCCCTGACGGCTCCTCAGTAAACCCTGGGGGCCCCTTGGCTCCTCCTTGTGGCCTCCCCAGTGTCCCCCCTCCCATTTTGGGAAGCAGTGAGCTGAAAAGAGACAACATCTGGGTCTCCCCAGGGCCCCAGTGGCCCAGCTGCTAGCCTGGCCAGCAGCCTCAGGAAATAGCCACCCCTCCCCCCAGGGCTGGTGTCACCCTGATCAGTATCATTTGAGTACTTGCCATCCTTTGAAGCAGGATCCCAAGCTTGGCACCCTCTTATCCCAAGATATTTCATGCAAGAAAGAGCCTTGGGGGGGCCTGGCTTACAGAGACCCCTGGCCAAAGCCACAGCTGTCCCTGTTATAGTGGGTGGCCAGGCAGCTCCTCAAAGGTCTTTGCCACATCAGCCACCAGACCCACAGGGCCAACTCAGCCCCAGACTGAAAGACATTCCGTCCTGAGCCTGGGGAGGGGAGCATGCCACCAACAATCTGTGGGACAAGTGGCCTCAGAGGGGCAGAATTCTGTGCCTTTCATTGGACAGGACCAAGGGCCCTGGGCTCAGGCAGAGGAGGGCTGGCTTCCAGCCAGGGCCCTGTCCCCAGCACCTGAATGCCACCATGCCCCCCAGGTGCCCAGCCCACTGCTCTCTGTGAGGACACCCAGAGGCCAGGCCACAGGCACTCTTTAGAGCATCTGGGTCTCACTGGGCCTTGTCTGAAGAGCAGGAACAAGCACCGACGGATTTACATATTGAATTCTTGTTTGCCATTTCACACCCAGGTTCTGGCCTTGACCTTCTCCTCCCTCCTCCTTCCCACCTAGGAAAGACTCCTATGGTCTACTCTCTGAGAATCAGAACAATTACCCTTTGGCCAGCATAGCTGGGATCTTAGGACTGAGGGCCAATGAGCACAGTGAGCTGTCCCAAGTCATCCAGCCAGCTAGGGTCAGAGCTGGACCTCAACCCTGCCCCTGAGAATCCATCTAGGCTCTTTCCCTACACGTGCAGCCTGTCTTAGACCCTTAGACCAGAGGGGGTTCAGGGAGCTCTCTCAGGGCCCTCAGACCTGAGGGTGTGAGCCTGAGCGTAAGTACAGGAGCAGGGATGAAGGCACTTGCCCCCCACTCAGAGCCAGCACAGTGGGGAAGGTGGTGGTAGAGTGAAGGTAAGAGCTGGGTGGAGGGCAGCGAATGTGAGGGTGGGGTCTGGGCGTGGGTTCCGCTCTCCTTGGCACATCTGGGCCACCCCAGTGAGCCCTGTGGTATGGGGGCCAAGCTGGCGTCCTGTTGGAGCTAGATTGAGCCAGTGCCCCAGTGCCCTCCCTGCCCTCCACCAGGACGGAGTTGAGAGCCTGCAGCACACAGGAACCAGGAAAGTCACCGTCATGCAGGCCTCTCTTGAGCCTTCCTTTCCTTCTGAGACTCGGGGGAATTTTATCTTCCTTTCAGTTGCCCTGCACTGACCTTGTTGGTTTCTGGGGTTTCCTCTCTGTCAAACAATGATCCTGCAATGGGATAGAGCAGGAGCAAGGCCCCTCCCCCACCTCGGGCCCCTCCTCCACTGGCCTGGCTCTGCCTGAGCTCCCACCATTGCACTGCCAGGCACACGACCACCTGGAATGATGCCTGGGCCCTCCCTGGCTGGCATTTCAGAGGGTGGGCACTCTGTAGCATAAAGTCCCTCTAGGGGAGAAAAACCTCTGTGGGCAGAGGTCCCCGGTCCCTTCCTAGGGGAACTTGGGGAACTCCACCTGCTACCTGCCTTTAGTCTGCAGGTTCAGGGCAGGCCTGATCCCAGCTAGACTCTCAGTCCCCCTGAGGCAGCCTCAGGGCCAGGGCCTCATTTTACCACCCTTTGTCAGATCCACAAACTGATGGCAGGAGGTGTGAGTTTGCCCTGGCCCCAAACTGCAGAGGAGATGGGGGGTGGGGGTGGCGCGGATGTCCAAAGTGTAGACCCGGCATAGGGTCGCTCCCTGTCTCCTATTCATCCAGGAGTCAGCCAACAAACATATAATAATCCCCAGCTGTGTGTTCACAGCCACCCTGCACCTATTCAGCTTTGTGAAGGGGCAAGACTGAGCCACAGTATCCAGAAGACCTGAGACCTTAAGGAGCTCCCATAACTGTGGTCAAGTACCTGACAATTACCTGATAACTGGTCTTAGCTTGGGGTCCTGGTGAGAGCCCCAAAGCCAGGTTTTGCTTGCTGAGCAAAGGGCACACTCTGGCATCTTCTTTGCCCACAACCAGGGTCTTGGCCCCGTAAACAGGTACCATCCAGCAGGACTTGGGCTGCCTATTGCCTAACCTGGCCTCCTGAGATGCTGGTTTGCATCCCAGGCCATGACACTATTTTCATATGCAGCAAGGAGCCCTCCCCTTTGCTAAAACTGTGAAAGTAAAAGCTGTGACCTTTGAGAGAGACACAGCCACAGGGGACACTAGCAATAAGGCCTCACAGGGTCAGGCTGCACAGGTTGGAACACAGAACACACTACTGCTTGCAAGAAACACTGGATGTGGTAGCCAGGTGGGAAGGATGAAGAGTGTTCTGGAAACAGTGTCATACACGGAATGGTGGGGAAAGCTGGTGTGGCTTAGCCCAGAGCAGATGACACTTCAGTGAGCATTCAGTATTATTTCATCATTCATTCTGACAACACATTCACTGAACACCATGATGCTCTGGGACCCTGGGAGCCTGCCTTCTTAGAACACACGGTCACACAGACCGGGACCATGAAGACAGACATTAAAGAAAGCAGATTTCAATTCTATTGAAGACATAACACACAGAAGAAGTACATTCCCTGCCACTGGAAGTAATCCAGGAACAAAGTAGGGGAGATGTCTGCTTTAAGTGTTGAGGTGACAGAGACGACTGCTAAGATCACTTCTAACTTGGGGTGGCCTGGGTGGCTCAATCGATTAAGGTCTGACTTCAGCTGAGGTCATGAACTCAAGTCATGATCTCACGGTTCATGAGTTGGAGCCCCGAAAGCCCACTTCAGATCCTCTGTCTCCCTCTCTCTCTGCCCCTGCCCTGCTTGTGCATGCGTGCACACTCTCTCTCTCTTTTTCTCTCTCTCAAATAAACATTAAAAAAAAGATCATTTCTGACTCGAAGATTTGGCCATTTTATCTGTGTATGGATTATAGTATCTCAGGCTTTTGACTGTCCATTTCCCCATCTTCTTTTTCAGATTCCTTGGGGGGCTTCTCCCCAGTGTGAAAAGAGTCTATCCATGGATGGGCAAGGATGGCCATTGATCTCTCACTGACAGGATTCTTTACTTCAGCTTCTGGAATCTTATATCCTATAGAAGAGTGGTTTTCTAACTGGGGGTCTTGAATCCTTCTGTCACACTGAACAAGGATGGGTGAGTGGCCTGGGGCAGTGGTGAGGGGGGGGGGTCTGAGGCTGGAAATGATTTTCTGGTGTTGGGGAAGGCAGCTTGGGCATGAGTGCCCCGTGACTCAGAGGCAGACCCCAGGGAGCCAGGAATCTAGGGGCTGCAGAAGGAGGGATGGGAGTCACGGGGAAGCTGGAGAGGAGGGCTGGGAGCCAAGCAGAGTTTTTTCTCCTTCAGCCTGTTGGGGGTGGTGCTGCATGCCAAGGCCTCCAGGACCAGACATATCCCTGAGATGCAGCGTCAAATTATACTCCCTGAAATTAGACCCACTAGAGATTCACTAGGGTGGCAAGCTTCTTGCTGAAAGCCCCACTTAAAAAATATCCCATAGGGAACCTGCCCTATCAGACATTAAAGTTTGCTCAAAGGCTGTAATTGGCACAGATACTGGCCTCAGAATCCAGGACAGTTCAGAGGGTCAAGGCAGACAGCTCAGAACCTCGGGTGGGGATTGTGTCAGGGCCGGGGTGCCCTAATCAGGCTCTGGAGGCCTGCCCCTGCAGCCAGAAGGCAGCCCGTGGGGCCCACGTTTTGATGCGGAGCGTTCTTGGAGGCTCGGAGCCTGAAGCCCCCCTGAAACAGAAGGCAGCAGGCATTCTGCGATGCCTCTCATCCACTTCCCGCCCCTGGGCCTTCCCGCCCCTGGGCCATCCCTCCCATGAGTCACCCTGTTATCCCTCCACGGCCAAATATAGCTCCCGAGGCAAATGAGGGTGCCCCATTGTGCAGATGGACCAAGGAGGCGCCAGGGCGGTGGACCAGGCGAGGGGACCCAGCAGCCGGCCAGGCAGCCCACCCCTCGCCCCTTCCTCGCCCAGACCTGAGAGGTCTCCGCCTTGAACTCCAGATCTCAGGGCTACTTTCCCCACAAACGCAGAGGGGAAGTCGGCGAGCGGGAGGGTTCTGGCCGACAAACAGTGACCACTTCCTTCTAGGGGAACGTGCGACACGGGCAGGGGGACAGAGAACAGGGCAGGGGGCCTTTCCCCTTGGTTTTGTCCATCAGAGGAGGCCAGGTTCCCGCGCGCAGCGGCGGCCGTGCCAGTGAGCCAGGGTGGCCGCGAGGCCCCGGGCGTGCCCGCCGTCCCCAGCAGCCCCTCGGGCGCCGCCCTGGCCCGCGGAGCCACCACATAAGGAAATGTTTGCGCCTGGGCGGCGCGGCCTCCGGGCAGCGGCCCGCTCGCTCCCGCCCCCTCTCCCCGCCTCCCCTCCTCCCCGCTCGCCGCCTCCTGGACGGGCCGGGCAGGGGCGGGTGCACCGAGGAGGAGCCGCCCGCGGCCCGGGGAGGCGGACTGGGAGGGCGGCTCGCGGGGTCGGCCGGCCCTGCCGCCCGAGGGGGACGCCCTGCCGGGCTGGGTGGGATCGGCCGGAAGCCTTCTCCTGCCCCAAGCCCCCTGCGGAAGGCTGGGACCCGGGCTGCCCTGCGGGGGATGGGGGTGGGGGAGAGGACGGGACGCGTCCGGGACCACCAGGGCCCTCCCTGGCTTTGCCATCTCAGACTCTGGGATGTGTGACCCGGGCCCGGAGGGATGGTCCCCCCTGAAGAAATCCCTCCCGCCCATTAGAAGCGGGCACACTCGGCCAACTGTCCCTCTCCGGGAGTCCAGAGCAGTGTCTTATTTCTCTGGATTGGGACCGAGGCATCCTGAGTCCCAGTCACTCCTTAGAGGAGAAACATATTATAACCTGCCTGCTGGCAGGCAAAGGTCAGGCTCACGTGGACTGTCTCCCTTCTGGAGTTTTCCATTAAATTATTTACACAGGCCCCGAACAAGCCCACAGACCTCTGCAAGAAGTGGGCAGGCACAAGTTGGTATTTATTCTTCTACAAACGGCCTCATTTCTCCAGGGATCCCCCCCCCCCCCCACACACACACTTAAATGTGACCCTTGGAGGTAAGAAGGTGCCCAAGGGCGGTGCCTTCAAGGTCTCTGTGGTTTACTTTTGGGAGCTAGACGAATTCCCCACCAGGTGTTTCCTGGGCCGGATCCCACGCCCAGCCCAGCATTTAGAGGGGGCAGTTCTGGTCCTCTGCTCAGGGACTGGGGGACCGGGAAGCGTGACTCTGGAGCATACTCCATAAAGAGCCGTTCAGGGAGGATGATATCACCCAGATCCTTGGCCTTTGGAAAAAGTGTGAAATGCGGAGCGGTGATCCAGTACAACCAGCCAGTTCAGCAGGAGGGGGTGGGCCCACCTCACCTCCTTCCAGGTTACCTGGATTTGATTTAGATCAGATCTCAGGCTTGGTTTCCTAGGAGGTGCCAGCCTGTGGCCAGCCCTGCTGGTGGATTAAAGTGGTGGCATGTCACCCTTGCCTGAGTGACACTGTTACAGCAGCCATTTATCCCCAAGGCCCCACCTCCCAGGCAGGCAGGGCTGCCCAGAAGTGGCTGACAAGAGGGCTCGGCAGGATTGCTCCCACCCCTAAAGACAGCCCACAGTGCCCTTGTGAGGAAGGTCCCTAGTGGTTTTTTCTGCATAAAGTGCCTGGTGCTGCTGATCAGGAGGTCAGTTCTCCCTAACCCCAGTAGCAAGGACTATGGACCATGCCCAGGACTGGGGCAACTGTGGAATGCATATGGGAGAGGGAGGTTATGTTTGGCAAGGTCACCCCCCATGGTAGGGTAGCAGGGGTTGTGCACCCATCCAGTCTGCACCTTCACAGCTCCCCAGTTTTTCTTTTTCCCAAAGATTTTATTTTGAAGCACTCTCTACATCCAACGTGGAGCTCGAACCCACAGCTCCGAGAACAAGAGTCTCATGCTCTGCAGACTAAGCTAGCCAGGTCTGTGAGTTGTTTTATTATTTTTTAATATTTTATTATTTTTTACTTATTTTTATTTTATTATTATTACTTTTTTAAGACAGAGACAGAGCATGAGTGGGGAAGGGGCAGAGAGAGAGGGAGACACAAAATCTGAAGCAGGCTCCAGTCTCTGAGCTGTCAGCACAGAGCCTGACATGGGACTTGAACTCACAAACTATGAGATCATGACCTGAGCTGAAGTTGGACACTTAACCAACTGAGCCACCCAGGCGCCCCAATTTTTTACTTATTTTGAGAGAGAGAGAGATAGAGCGTGTGAGCGTATGCTCTAGTGGGGGAAGGGCAGAGAAAGAGGGAGAGAGAATCCCAAGCAGGTTCCGCGCTCAGCTTAGAGCCCGACATGGGTCTCAATCCCACAACCATGACCTGAGCTGATATCAAGAGTAGGACACTTAACAGACTGAGCCACCTAGGTGTCCCATCCCTAGAGTTGTTTTTTTTTTTAATTTTTTTTTTAAACGTTTATTTATTTTTGGGACAGAGAGAGACAGAGCATGAACGGGGGAGGGGCAGAGAGAGAGGGAGACACAGAATCTGAAGCAGGCTCCAGGCTCTGAGCCATCAGCCCAGAGCCTGACGCGGGACTCGAACTCACGGACCGCGAGATCGTGACCTGAGCTGAAGTCGGACGCTTAACCGACTGAGCCATCCAGGCGCCCCTCATCCCTAGAGTTTTAATCCCAGAGGCACAGGGGCAGCCCAGCGGGCTGTAATCCACATTGCATAGACTTTCAGCATCATATCAGGTGTGACGAAGCTATTTTGCTCTTGGACCCTAGTGTCCTGCAATTTGGGTCTATAAGCTCCTAGAGGCAGGAAGTGTTTGGCTGCTGCAGGGGTGATGAAGTTTTCCCTTCTTCCCTTCTAGTTTCTTTGGCTGGCCTAATAATTAAACTGATACAAGAGAGATTAACAAGAGAAAAACAAACAAAAGCATACATGCGTAATTGAATAAAATACCCAATGGCCAAACCCATCATCTTAGATACCATTTTCAGCTAAAGACAAAAGATGCTGGGGGTAGGGATCAATTATAGGAAGTTACCAGCAAAGCACAATAAAAAAGTGTAAGGTAGATTTAAGTCCTTGTCTTCTCCATTGATAAGAGTTTCTAAAGATTTAGAGTCATCCTCCTCTTCTCCGTACTGTGAAGGAGTCACCCTTAGAAATGGAGATTTCCCTTATAAATGTAAATGTTTCTTACAAAAGGGTAACTTCTACTCAGTTTTCAGAGCTTCCCCTGTGTTTGCAGTCTCTGAAAACTAACCAGCCTAAAATAATCGTTATGCTAAAGAGGCATATTTTGGGGTAGTATATTTTGTTCCCCTTCACTGCTATATGCCTAGCCTTAACACAAGCCTAACACACAGCATATGCTCAGAAAATTATCTTTTGGGGCGCGCACACACACACACACATGCACGTGCGGACCTTCATTTCATATCCTAAAGATCTGGGGCTCATAAGGATAAATTTTTTATGCTTCCCCAAAAAGGCTGTCCTGTGAAGTGTCCTCCATCATGAGACACATTCAAATGATAACATATTGGGGTTTGTCGTAGAGGGGTTCTCAATGGGAATGTAGAGGCATGTTAGAGTTGATGTATTTTTATGCCCATAAAATATACCTACGAATAGCAAGCATAACAAGAAAATATTCATAACCATATGAAATGTATGCTGAAGAGGTGGTTCTTTGATAACAGGACAAAGAGGGTCAGACAAGGAACTTCTAAAGTCAGTCCAGCATAAATGCTAACATCCCATGTTTATTCTGGGTTATTCTTGCTCTGTGCCTGCAGACTTCTCCACTGACATAGGTGCTTGCCCAGGCACCCAGCCAGTAAAGGTCAGCCCTGGGGCTTAAGTCTTTGTCTCTCCCCCAGAGAGAGGAGTGTGCTCAACACAGAAGAGCCTGAAACACCAGGAGGTGTAAACAGCTGGCGAGACCATAGTCCCCCATCCTGTTTTCATACCCCATTCCTTCCCTGGGGAGGCCACTTTCCTTCTGAGCCTGTTCCCACTCTCTTGTTCCTTGGGCCCCACAAACAGTCCTCTTTACCACATACCCTCCTATCACCCGCCTCTTCTCCTTCAACCCCATAGTCTCAAAAGGAATTTGGTGGCATCTCCTGTTTAAATGCCTTCTAGAAAAAACTTCTCAGGCCTGAACAGGAAATTGGGACTTGACCCCTGATTCCCTCTGTAGCCAGGCCCTGGCCTTGGCTCATGCTTTCTCCAAAAAGGTTTTTCAAATCTTTCGGGCCAGGGGACTCCTTCCCAACTTCACCGTGTTGCCCGTAACTGCCCATTTCTTTGTGTTTCTTTCACTAGCTACCCATCGCTGTCACTGCGTGGCCCCAATGCAAAGTGGGAGACGCCCAATGAGCTGGAAGGAAAGAAGAAAGATTAAAAGAAAGCTTAAGAATAGCATAGAGTAGCAGGCAGGTGTTTATTCTTCGCATGTAAACTCAGCAAGGGCTAAAGAATCCAAAACAGTCCAGAAACACCATAGTTTTTGAGGGTGCTCCTGACTGCGGGAGGCCGAGCTTGCACTAATGGGTCTGCACACGTCCCAGGGCAAACACAAGTTGGTGCATATACCAGACTCATGCATCCATGCACCTGTGCACGTCTCAGGTTCGTGCGAACAGGAATCCGTACACACCCGTACCTCTGTGGACAGCCATTCGGTGCAAACACAAGTGTGCGCACACTCGTGTGAAAAGCAAATCCTTGAGATCGTGCACAGAGGAAAACGTGGAAACCCACCGGTTCGTGCATATCGGATGGTGCAAACACAAGTCTACGTATACTGGGACGAGTGCACTGTCCCGAGGTTGTACACACGTGGAAAGAGGCACACCCCAGGGTTGTGCACACACGAGGTCCTGCATGCCCCTTGGGCCAACTCTCAGGCCTAGTCCAGAGAAAGTAGAGGCGCCCATTCGACCCAAACTCGGGCACAGCTGTAGGGTCTGGGCGCCATCTTCGCCCCGCGAGCAGCGGAAAGATCAGCAGACCGGGCGGCCCTTGCGCAGGGGCCTTTGTTGTCCCTGCTTCCGGGCGTCCATCACGCGGAGTCCGCGCGCGCCGGAGCACGAAATGGCGGTTGGGGGCGGGGCGGGACGGGGCGACCCGGAACAGCGCCCACTCACGACTCCTGGCAAGGCGCGCCGTCCCGCCCCCTTGCGCAGGCGCACGGCACGGCGCGCGTTCCCGCGTTCCCTCCGACGCGCGCCGGGACACAAAGGGCTGGAGGGAAAGCACGGAGCGCGGCCAGCACCTACGGAGCGGTTAGCGGTCCGGAGCGGCCTGGAGCGGACTACCGGGGCCGGAGCCGGGCTCGCCGGAACCGCGCGCTGGGGCGCCGGGTGGGGCGTTGGGCGGCGCTCCTTCCCCTCCCCTCGTCCTCCTTCAACGGCCGTAACGGCCTCGCGAGCTGGGGTGGGGCGGAGCGGGCCGGCAGGGCGCAGGCGCCGAACTCCCGGCCGCCGCGGGGAGGGCCTGGAGCCTCCATTTTCCGTCGCGCGCCCTAATGGCGGAAGTGGGTGCTTTTATCCGGGTGCGGAGGGAACGACTCGCCTCTGGGAAAGCTAGAGGCCTTCTCTCCAGATTCTTTGCTCGGTCCGCGCGCTTCAGCGCGGGAGTTGACCGATGTAGCTCTTTATAAAGGTTTGGAATGTGTTGTAAAAAAAAAGAAAAGGCCGACATCTCCGCAAATTACTACAGTAGTTTGCAACTTGCTACTTCAAATTGGGAAATAGGGAAGGGGTGAGGATACTAATGC
The DNA here is from genome assembly GCF_014898765.1 of Herpailurus yagouaroundi. Lineage (NCBI taxonomy): Eukaryota > Metazoa > Chordata > Mammalia > Carnivora > Felidae > Herpailurus > Herpailurus yagouaroundi. The sequence continues at coordinate 8,173,986 of NW_024412433.1, forward strand.
TGAAAAGGTAAAAATTTTTCCGTTATGGGATGTTTGTTAAAAACAATAATAGAACTTTTAAGGGGTATTTTTCATGATACAAATCCCTCTTCTTCGTAGAAAATCTTGGAAGAAATCATGAAAGCTGGCATTCACTGAATAGTTACATGTCAGACCGTTTTAAGTGCTATAATTTTCCTAACTAGGTACAGATGGAGAAATAAACAGCGAGGTTAAGCACACAAAAGTACTTACAAGTACAGGAAAGTACGAAAAGTGTTAAACCCACCTTTCAAGACAATCACTATTTCATAAACTGGCCTGGTTCCCGCCAGTGTTTTTCTGTCCGTTAAGAATAAGTTTGGTTCAAGTTACATGCAGCCTATGGCCTCTTGATCATCAGGGCAGTGGTTTGGAAAATGAGAAAGGCTCAGAGGGACCAGGCAGTGCCGGTTCCTCAGTTCCTCGCTGTGCCTGGAGCAGCTTGGTCCTGCCTAGTCTGGAGACAGCACTAGCTGATGCCCGAGGAGCACCCCAACTCTAGAATGTTGGCCTCTAGTGATCCTGAAGAATTCACATGACTGGTGACCATTTTGGGGAGTTGGGAGGAAAAGCGTCCTTATTCCTCTCTTTTTTCCTTCCCTTTTTTCCTACTGTAGCATTTTCTCAGGTCATAATTGCCGTACTTTAATTTCCCGAGCCCAGTTCAGCCTATGAGGAAGGAAGGTATTTTCCTTGGTCAGAGTAAGGTCAGTTTAAGAGAGGGCAGGGCAGGCATATCTCCTCATTTACAGGTGAAGCAGCTGAGATTTATGGCTAGAAGTCTGGACCAAGTTCATCAAATAATAGCGGAGAAGTGCTTCATCTAAGTTGAAGCATCTGCCTTGCGAAAACCTCAGTCTGGCAAGTCCTCAGCTTCCATGGGATCTGTTATGTCCCTGTTTGTCTTTTTATGTCTAACAACTTTGACAATATAGAGATCGCAACACCCAGCTGATAAATGGTAGGTGCTCTTCTTGCTTGGTGAAAGATGGGCTTTTCTTTTCTTTTAAAAAAATTTATTTATTTATTTTTTAAGTTTACATCCAAGTTAGTTAGCATGTAGTGCAACAGTGATTTCAGGAATAGATTCCTTAGTGCCCCTTACCCATTTAGCCCACCCCCCCTCCCACAACCCCTCCAGTAATCCTGTTTGTTCTCCATAGTTGAGTCTCTTATGTTTTGTCCCCCTCCCTGCTTTTAAATTATTTTTGCTTCCCTTCCATTATGTTCATCTGTTGTATCTTAAAGTTCTCATGTGAGTGAAGTCATATGGTATTTTTCTTTCTCTAATTTTGCTTAGCATAGCACCCTCTAGTTCCATCCATGTAGTTGCAAATTCATTCTTTTTGCAAGATTTCATTCTTTTTGATTGTCGAATAATACTCCATTTATCCATTCATCCCTTGATGGATATTTGAGCTCTTTCCATACTTTGGCTATTGTTGATAGTGCTGCTATACACATTGGGGTGCATGTGCCCCTTTGAAACAGCACAGCTGTATCCCTTGGATAAAAACCTAGTGCAATTGCTGGGTTGTAGGGTAGTTCTATTTTTAATTTTTTGAGGAACCTCCATACTGTTTTCCAGAGTAGCTGTACCAGTTTGCACTCCCACCAGCAAGCAGTGCAAAAGAGATCCTCTTTCTCTGCATCCTCACCAACATCTGTTGTTGCCTGAGTTGTTAATGTTAGCCATTCTGACAGGTGTGAGGTGGTATCTCATTGTGGTTTTGATTTGTATTTCCCTGATGTTGAGCATTTTTTCACGTGGTGGTTGGCCATCTGGATGTCTTCTTTGGAGAAGTGTCTATTCATGTCTTTTGCCCATTTCTTCACTGGATTGTTTTTTGGGTGTTGAGTTTGAGAAGTTCTTTATAGATTTTGGATACTAACCCTTTATCTGATATGTCATTTGCAAATATCTTCTCCCATTCTGTCGGTTGTCTTGTAGTTTTGCTGACTGTTTCCTTCGCTGTGCAGAAGCTTTTTATTTTGATGTCCCAGTAGTTCATTTTTGCTTTTGTTTCCCTTGCCTCCGGAGACGTGTTGAGTAAGAAGTTGTTGCGGCCAAGGTCAAAGAGGTTTTTGCCTGCTTTCTCCTCGAGGATTTTGATGACTTCCTGTCTTACATTTAGGTCTTTCATCCATTTTGAGTTTATTTTTGAGTAAGAGAGTGGTCCAGGTTCATTTTCTACATGTCGCTGTTCAGTTTTCCCAGCACCACTTGCTGAAGAGAGTGTCTTTATTCCATTGAATATTCTTTCCTGCTTTGCCAAAGATTAGTTGACCATACGTTTGTGGGTCCATTTCTGGGTTCTCTTTTCTGTTCCATTGATCCGAGTGTCTGTTCTTGTGCCAGTACCATACTATCTTGATGAGTATACCTTTGTAATACAGCTTGAAGTCTGGGAAAGATGGTCTTTTCTTAAACAGGTGGGGAGGTATGCAGCCAACATATCCCTCTTTACCATTAATCCTTTAAGGACTCATCTGTTTATCAAAATCCTTCTTATCCCATTAAAAAAATTTTTAATGTTTATTTATTTTTTAGAGAGATAAGAGTATGAATGGGGAAGGGGCAGAGAGAGAGAGGGAGACACAGAATCTGAAGCAGGCTCCAGCTGTTAGCATAGAGCCCAATGTGGAGCTCGAACTCACAAGCCTTGAGATCATGACCTGAGCCAAAGTTGGAAGCTTAACCAACTGAGCCACCCAGGCACCCCCCCCCATAGGCATCTTTAAGTTTATTTGTTTAAGTAATCTTTACACCCAACGTGGGACTTGAACTCAAGACCCTGAGATCAAGAGTCTCATGCTCCACCAACTGAGCCAGCCAAGTGCGCTTCCTGATAATTATTTTGAAATATTCCTAGAAAATCAAGATGCTTGTGTCTGTGAAAAGCTTTCTAGATAATTACCTTTCCTTAACATTGTGTAAAACAAAGTACTTTAATACTTAGTAGCTTGTGGCTTTGCCAAGTACTTATTTCCTGATTCTGTGTTCTCATATGTAAAATATGGATAAGAATATGTCCTGGCAGAGTTTTGGGAGGATGATTGGAGATGATGTTTCTAAAGTGCCTTGACCATAATAGGTGCTCAATAAACAAGTGGCAGCTATCGTGTTTGGTTGCTATTCTGTGTTAAGGAAGTATCAGGATTAACTAGCTGGTTGCATTTGAGAAAACATTAATATATAGTTCTCTGTTGAGCACAGCATTTTGCTCAGTTCTACCCTAAAAAACACCCAAGATTGCTCAGAAACAACAAGTGTTGGTGAGGATGTAGAGAAAAAGGAACTCTCTTGCACTCTTGGTGGGAATGGACACTGGGGCAGCCACTGTGGAAAATGGTGTTGGTGGTTCCTCAAAAAATTAAAAATAGAATTACCCTACAACCCAGTAATCACACTACTGGGTATTTACCCAAAAAATACAAAAACACTAATTCAAAGGGATACAGGCACCCCCTACATTTATCGCACCATTATTTATAATAGCCAATATGGAAGCAGCCCAAATGTCAATCAATAAATGAATGAATAGGGAAGATGTGGTATTTATATACAATGGAATATTATTTAGTCATTAAAAAGCATGAAATCTTGCCATTTGCAATGACACGGATGGGTCTAGAGAGTATAATAGCGAAATAAGTCAGAGGAGGACAAATCCCATATTATTTCACTCATATGTGGAATTTAAGAAATAAATGATCAAAGGAGGAAAGCGAGAAGCCAAGAAACATTCTTGACTGTAAAAAACAGACTCAGACTGGGTGGCTCAGTCAGTGAAGTGTCCAACTCTTGATTTTGGCTCAGTCATGATCTCATGGTTCATGAGATGGAGTCCCACCTTGAGCATATGACCCTGATGGTGAGTGTAGGATGATGGGGTGCTAACACGAGGTGGCAGTGGCCATGACTTAGGCAGAAGACCAGGAAGGCTTCCTGGATGCAGAGATGCCTCAGCTGAGCTGAACCTTCTCTTAAACTCTGAAGAGAGAAGAGGCACATTAAACTTGAAGAGCTGAACAGGTCCAGAAGGGCCGGGCATGGGAACTAAGGGGTAGGAGAGACAGGAGCTGAGACACAGAAAAAAATCAGACTATGGTGATTCCTCTAGGAGTATAGGAGAAGAAACACAATGTTTTTCCTCTACCACCTTAAATTATCTGATTGGAGCCTTGTAAATTAGTCTGTCAGACACAGATGACTAAGAGAAAAACACGTTTATTAAAATGTACATCACACAAACACAAGGAAGCACCCAGTGGTGAGTAATTCAAAGGAGTGATTAGAACTTGGGCTTCTTATAGCGTGTTAATAAGAGAACAATACATTTTCAGAGAAGTGACAAGACTAGGGTTGCCTGTGTGGCTCAGTTGTTAAGCTTCCAACTTCAGCTCAGGTCATGATATCTTGGTTCGTCAGTTTGAACCCCACGTCTGGCCCCGTGCTGACAGCTCAGGGCCTGAAGCCTGCTTCGGATTCTATGTCTCTCTCTCTCTCTTTTTCTTCCCCTCCCCCTCTCACACTCTGTCTCAAAAATAAATAAACATTGGGGCGCCTGGGTGGCGCAGTCGGTTAAGCGTCCGACTTCAGCCAGGTCACGATCTCGCGGTCCGGGAGTTCCAGCCCCGCGTCGGGCTCTGGGCTGATGGCTCAGAGCCTGGAGCCTGTTTCCGATTCTGTGTCTCCCTCTCTCTCTGCCCCTCCCCCGTTCGTGCTCTGTCTCTCTCCCAAAAATAAATAAACGTTGAAAAAACAAATTAAAAAAATAATAAAAATAAATAAATAAACATTAAAAAAAAAGTGACAAGACAAAGGAAAAGGACTTTTGAGTTTCTAGAGTGGCAAACTGTGGGAAGGTATGTGTTCAGGGAACTAATGGTAGAGGATGGCTAATTTCTGCAAGGTTTGTTATGTAAGTTCCTCTGGTGCCATCTCCAGGCTGATAAGGGTCTGGAGTTTTCACTTCTGTCCTTCCTGGTAGAGAGGGGAGTGGGGACATTCTGCAAAGTTATGTCCTGCTTTTAGGCAAATAGGAGGGCAGAGAGTTTTTCTTGGATCTGTTTCTTCTTATTTGCTGTCCACTGAAAATCATCCTTATGCCAATGTAGTATATTTGAGGGCAATGTATTCTACTAGTCTTCTCCAGCTTTCATTGACTAAATTGTTAAATATTCTCAATAGACCAGTTTTTTGTTTGTTTGTGTGTTTTGTGCTTTTTACATATAACTCGCATGCTATAAAATTTCCCCCTTTGAAAGTATATAACTCGGGCACCTGGCTGGCTCAGTCAGTAGAACATGTGACTCTTGGTCTTGGGATCATGAGTTCAAGCCCCCTGTTGGGTGTAGAGTTTACTTAATTAAAAAAACATTTTAAAAAGTATATAACTCAATATTTTTAATATATTCACAAAGTTGAGCAACTATCACCACAAATTCCAGACCACTTCATCACCCCAAAAAGAAACCCTAGACTCATTAGCAGTCACTCCTCATCTGCCCCTTCCTCCAGCCCCACCACGAATCTGCTTTCTGTCTCTGTGGATTTGCCCATTGTGGACATTTCACATCAACAGAATCCAAAATGTGTGCTCATTGTGTGTGGCTTCTTTCACTTAGCATGATGTGGTTTTTTTCTGTTTTAATTTTTTAATGTTTATTTATTTTTGAGAGAGAGACAGAGTGTGAGCACGGGAGGGGCAGAGAGAGAGGGAGACACAGAATCCGAAGCAGGCTCCAGGTTCTGAGCGGTCAGCACAGAGCCTGACATGGGGCTTGAACCCGTGAACCGTGAGATCATGACCTGAGCTGAAGTCAGACGCTTACTGACTGAGCCACCCAGGCACCCCTAGCATGATGTTTTTAAGTTCATTAATGTTATGGCACATATCTATTTCCTTCTATGGCTGAAAAATATTCCCTGTGTGGCTCTGCCTCAGAAGACTTTTTTTTTTTTTAAGTTTATTTATTTTGAGAGAGACAGAGCAAGAGCACGCACAAGCAGGGGAGGTGCAGAGAGAAGGAGAGACAGAATCCCAAGCAGGTTCCATGCCATCAGTGCAGAACCTGAAGTGGGGTTCAAACTCATGATCTGTGAGATCTGAGCCAAGATCGGGTCGGAGGCTTAACCAACTGCACCACCCAGGCTCTCCTGTCTCAGAAGACTCTTGAGAGGAAGGTGTTTGTATATGTTACAGGAGTGAGTGCTTTGCGGCCTGGCCTCAGTGTGAGAAGAGCTGTGCTTTTGTATGACAGTCCACTGCCTGGGCTCTCCCCTCACTGGCTGTGTTACTGCGCAAATCACTTTCTTTGTGCCTCATTTTCCTCTCATAAATGGGGATAACAGTGGTAACGCTCATAAAGTTTGTGAATTAAATGAGTTAATACACTGAAAAGGCTTAGAAAAGTTCCTGGTGTAAAAGTCTAGTAGTTACTGGGAAGAAAAATAGGTTGGTGGATGCAGAGCTCTCCACTGACTAGCACAGTGCCCTTTATTCCAGAATCTTCCACATGGCTACATGGCTACTTTATAAAACTTGAAATTACAACAAGGTCTGAGTATAAGAGGGAATGAATCGAAGACAGCAGTTTCTTCACCTCTCCTAGGTGAAGGGGAACAGAACGTGCCACCCCAAAATATGCCACTTTGGCATGTAGATTATTTTGACCTGAAGGCAATCAAGTCCCAGCAGACTCCAGAAAAAACGTTTACCTCTCCCTTAATTGCCTAAAAGAATTTCCATGGGGAGCCTGGCCCAGAAAGAGAGCTATTACCAGAGACAATTCTTTTTTTTTTTTTTTTTTTTTTTTTTAATCTGAAAGACTTACCCGCATGGCAGGGCCAACATCTGCTTAGCAAACATTTGCTCTTTTCATCTTCCTGCAGATTGCCCTCCTCCCCTTTGAAGCCCCAGCCCTGTCCTTTTCCTTAGCTGAGGACGGCATGTGAGTCTCAATTGCCTGACTGCCTTTGGGTCTCATATTTTTATGGGGCTCCCATACCTATGAAATAAAATTTGTTTTTCTCCTGTCCATCTGTCTCCTGTCAATTTAAGTATTAGACCAGCCAAGGAACTACCCCGACAGTTTGGCGACCTGCAAGGGACCTTCACAGGCCAGACACCGCTTGCTCCAAGCCTGCTGCAGCTGACAGAGCTCGGGGCCTCTGACAAGAGCCAGCGGAAGGTAAGAATTCTTACCAAGTCAGTCTCCTGGATCTCCACCTGTAGGGTCCAGTGGAAGCGAGCATGCTGAGAGTCCTTTGTCCTTTTTCTAACTTCAGATTAGCGAGAGAAAATATTTGTTTGAAGTAGTTCCTTGAGTACGGGGACTCTGGTAAAGATTTGTTACGAGGACTCATGCATCTGTTAATCCCTTTTCTCCCAGAGACAGTCACGGTTTCCTCTGGTCTCTGTGTCCTTTGTCATGAGAGGGAGAATCATAGCCCATACGAGGTTTCCTTTCCATCCTGTTCCATGTCTTGAGAGCTCGGCTTTGTGACCGGTGAGAATATTCTCACTGGAAGATGCGTGTACCAGCATGCATAGGGCATACAGCCGAAGAGGCTGCAGGTCTGAAAAGCAGCACTATCTTTGTCTGACTGTGCCAGCTCTAGGGGGAGCTTAAGGGATCCCCTTTGTCTTAAGGGATTGCGGTCCATAAGGGGCCTTTGTTGTCTTGTTGGTGATGGAAAAGCCCCATATCAGTAGCACCTGCCCAGTGTCACAGATAATCAGGTCTCGAACTCAGGTACCCGTGAGATCATGACCTGAGCTGAAACCAAGAGTCTGGATGCTTAACCGACTGAGCTGCCCAGGCGCCCCTGTACGGCACCATTCTTACTGCCTGTGACACTGAAGGTCTTTGCTTCCTTGGATTAGTTATGGGAGTGAACTTTCTGGATTTTGTGAGGACTGAATCCTCTGCACCCTCTTTTGGAATGTTTCTTGCATCCATGGTTAAGCCATAAAAAGACTTACTGGTTGGAGTTACTACTGAGATTAATATAAGATCCTACTTGTCAATGGCCAGATAATGGACCCTCTGAATTGGCTGTATTTGAAAGTGAAAATTTTAGAGAGCTCTCATCTACAATTGTCTTACTGGTACCTGTGGAAAAAACAAAGAGGACACAAAGGAATATAATGGTTAGCCTCAGGGACTCCCTTAACAAGATGAAAGAACAGAAATTAGACTTCAATAAAAAACTCAAGCCCACCTTCAACGGAAATCCTGGCCTGTCTCCCTGTTTTAGCTTCCCTTTCCCTGTGACAGTTACAGAGAACATTCTGGCTTGATGTCCAGGCCCAGGGTACTGGTTATCTGTGTAACTGCAGAGGGCCAGGGAGTGAATTTAGAAGAAACACCAAGCTCGGTAATCAGGCTGTACCAGCCTCAGGTCTTCTTATGCAGTGTCCTTTGCTGGAATATCTTAGGTGCCGACCACAAAGAATTCATGCAACAGAGACAAGCAGCAGATCTTTTAAATTATAAAAATCCTCTTACCTCCACTTTCAGAATATCCTACCAAATTTAGAGAAGTGTTAGAAAGATCACTGGCCGTTCATAGGGTGCCTGGGTGTCTCAGTCAGTTAAGCCCCCGACTCTTGGTTTTGGCTCAGGTCATGATCTCACAGTTCAGGAGTTTGAGCCCTGCATTGGGCTCTACACAGTGCAGAGCCTGCTTGGGATTCTCTCTCTGTCTCTCTGTCTCTCTGTCTCTCTCTCTGTCAAAATTAATAAACTTTAAAAATTTTTAAAAGAAAGAAAGAATGATCACTGGCCGTTCACAACCCCACTCACAGGGACCTGGACCAGCTGCTAAGGGGTGTTCTTCCCGTCCTTAATTATACTGTAGCTAATAGACAAGCCAGATTGGCTCCCTGAGGAAAACCCCCCTCACGGAGTAAACAGATGACCAGAATTTCTCGTAGGCGCTGCTATAAATGCTGTTCAGGGACTGATAGAACCAATAGTAAAGATTTTTGCCTCTCAGGTGAATTGGTCCAAGGTTGAATTGTGCACTCAGAAAGAAAGCCTTTGTTAAAGTACTTTATACAGACTTTTCAAAGGCATATCACATTAAACCCTGAAGCTCTAGAACACAGAAATCTTTTGATTTCCACCTTATCTAGAAATCTTCTCCCTGATAAAAAGAAGCAAATTGAAGATAATGTAGTTGGATGGGTGGATCGGTGCCTCAATATCATTTAGGCTTCAACCCAGTTCTTTGAGAAATTAAAAGCAACTGTCCTTTTCTTACAAATGCAACTCTAGAAATAATTCAAAGTCTGCCTCTCTTTACCATCCCCCAAAGCTCTCCTATTCATCTCAAAATGCTTGCAGATATTGTTTCTATAATATCTGGGACATTGTGTCTATAATATTTGGGACATTGGAAACAGAATTGTCCTACATTTAAGGAAAAAAAGAAAAATTTAAATAATAATTTCTCTAGACCTTTGATAAGAGGGAAATATACTCAAAACTTCTTGGAGAAAACTTGGATATTTCCTTTATGCCTTTGTGATACAGATTTTCTACCCCATCTTTTCTAGAATCCGATAGCCAGCCTTTTGAAATGCAAACTTTTAAAAAATATTTTATTTTTTAAGTAAGCTTTACATCCAGCCTGGGGCTCAAACTTAAGACACCAAGATCAAGACTCACATGCTCTACCGACTGAGCCAACCAGATGCCCCCAGCGAGAGGTTTCTTATAAGGAGGACAAGAAAGGAACTATTTGTAAATTGGGCTGTTGAAAAATCTTAAAGATCCTCTCCACAAATCTTAGTAAAAAGCTTTAGCAGTGGTGCCTGGCTGGCTCAGTCAGTGGAGCACGCAACTCTTGATCTTAGGGGTGTGAGTTTGAGCCCCACATTGGTTGTAGAGATTACCTTAAAAAAAACAAAAAAGGAACTTATGCCATCTGAGTAGGTGAACTTATTTCAACTGCCAAAATAACATTTGAATCCAACTATTCTTTTATAAATCAGTGGGTTTTGTAATTATCATCCCTGACTCTCAGATTCTAAAATTTTAGAAAGAAAGATATATATATAGGGTCTCTGTGTTAGTCTGTATGGTTGTGTGTGTCTATGTTTGTATATTGTAGACATGTGATATTTTTCTATTTCCTGATAGTATTGCCAATATTAATTTGTAAAAAAAACTCTGTTCATTTAGTTTGAAATAAGTGCTTATATGAATTAAGTATTCCTAAACCCTCAGAAATGTAATAGAAACAAATCCAAGTGCTTTTCTAATTCATGTGATCTGGGAAAATATTCAGTAACTAAAACTGGTTTAAGTTTATTGGTTTAATTAAAATAGACATGTTTCCAGGGGCATCTGGGTGGCTTAGTTGGTTAAGCGTCCACCTCTTGATTTCAGCTCAGGTCATGATCTCACGGTTCATGAGTTTGAGCCCCGCATTTGGCTCTGCGCTGACAGCACAGAGACTGGGATTCTGTCTCTACCTCTCTCTGCCTTTCTCTCTCTCTCTCTCTCAAAATAAATAAGTTAATTAAAAAAAAAGTAAACATGTCTTCAGAATTGTCAACATTAAACGTAATATAGGCATACAACTTTTATTCTACCTGAGTTTGCTAGTCAAAAAATTCATGTCATCTCTCGGGCACCCAGGTGGTTCAGTTGGTTAAACATCAGACTCTTGGTTTCAGCTCAGGTCATGATCTCAGGTTCTTGAGATCAAGCTCCACCTTGGGCTCTGGGCTGGGCAGCCCAGGGCCTGCTTGGCATCCTCTCTCTCCCTCTCTCAAAATAAATAAATAAACTTAAAAAAAAAGATATCATCTCTGTTACAAAATTTGTCAGCAAGAAAATAACTTGGGATGATGGCTGTCTCATAAAGCTCTCATGGGTAGTCTAAGCATAATTGTTGGGAACAAGTGACTTAGATATAATTGGAATAAGAACTTTTAGGTGAACTTCTCAGCCATCATTACATTTTATGGTGTGTGTACTTAAAAATACCTTCCAAAATCATTTAATAACCTCCACTATTAGAGTGGTGATGGAAGAGCTAAGTGATGGAAATTCATTGAATATGTAGATCATTTCCAAGTAAGATAAAATCTTGAAACATTAATTACTGAACATGGGTTTATCTGCTTTTTGCTTCTTATTACAGAGAAACTAAAAGCCATTTGGATGTGTTAGTACTACATTGGAAAATTGCACTAAAAAAAAGGCATATGTTTCTAGAAATTGTGAAATGTATTCATAAATTTGCCAGTCTAAAGAATGCTATATAACAATTTACATTGCTCATTTATTGGTTTTCACTAGAAGTTCAGGTTTGGTAAGGTTAGGAATTCTAACAAATGACGTTAAAACTACAAGAAGTAACAAAGGAAACAACTCTACAAAGAAAGTAAGATGTGTTTTTGGTAGGAAGAGGTATGAGATATGAAGATACATTTTGTCGAGGGAAAAAAAAAATAAACTTGTCCTAAAGTAAAACTGGTTATTTCAGATTAGGAAAGAGGATTAAAGGACAAAAAGGTATAGAAAGTCAGGAAGAGAGAGAGAAAAAAGGAGCGAGAATTTGTGTAATCAAGCTGGCTAAAATTGAATTATTATTTTAAGGGTTTTAAGAATAAACTTTAATGTTAATGGTGTACTTATGTAAAATGAACTTCTTTTTCTTTCGTCTACTGAAAGGATAAAGTTATCCTGAACTATTGGTCTGGTCTTGATAAGAAGAGATTGTAAAAAGTTTTTCTTTGCCTTTTAAATAATCTGACTGGAAAGCAAAGATTTTGTGTCTTACCAAAATAATTTCCTATGCTTCATGTTGTCTTAATTAGGTCTTTGATTATTTAAGAAAACTAAGTCTTCTCAATATTAAAAGTTCTAAGTTTTGCTTATAACTATGTACACTTTGGTATTTGCCTTCAAAATCTTTTGTCCCTTTAGTTAAAAAAAGTTTTTTAACCTTTATTCATTTTTGAGAGACAGAACATGAGCAGGGAAGGGGCAGAGAGGGAGGGAGATACAGAATCCAAAGCAGGCTCCAGGCTCTGAGCTGTCAGAGCAGAGCCTGAAGTGGGGCTCAAACCCACAAACTGTGAGATCATGACCTGTGATGAAGTTGTACACTCAACCAAATGAGTCACCCAGGCACCCCTGTCACTTGAGTTAAATAGATAAATAAGTATTGTTTCATAATGATTTGTGATCCTATTTAGTCAAGTCTTCAAATCCTTTGCCTTTTTTTTTTAAGTAAGCTTTACACCCAAAGTGGGGCTTGAATTCACAACTCCAAGATCAAGAGTCACACATTCCACAGACTGAACCAGCCAGGCACCCCTAAAACCCTCAAATCTTTTGATATTTTGGACAAATCTCCAAAAAACAAATTCTAAATGAAATCTTTCTGATCTGCATACGAGTAACTTTGATTTTCCAGAGTGTTCCTGGAACCTCTCAAAAGATTTATTATCTCTTCTTACACAATGAGAGACATTAGAACTAATTAGGTTCATTTGATATGTTAAATTACATGGGAAGCATTGTCAAATTAGAATACTAAACCTTGGGGCACCTGGGTGGCTTGGGCAGTTAAGTGTCCAACTCTTGGTTTCAGCTTAGGTCATGATCTTATGGTTCGTGAGTTCAAGCCCTGCACCAGACTCTGCCATGACAGTGTGTTACCTTCTTGGGAATCTCTCTCTGCCGCTCCCCTGCGCACTCTCTCTCTCAAAAATAAATCAATAAATAAAAATGAAAATTACTAAACCTTCTTTACCTTATGTTTGTAAAGGTATATGTTACTATACGTGTTTTAGAAGTTATATAAAATTCTTTAAGTCCTGGGATAATGTTAACCAGTCTTAATGCTGGTTATTGTCTTAAAATATCATATGTCATAGAAATAACCACATTTCCTTGTTGATTGCACTATAATGAATTGTTGTTAGATCTTTAACCATGGCCATTATAGGCCTTTGTCATTTGCGGAGAGTTACTGTTTTACTCTGATGCTTTCACAAAAGTGTTCTGGCAAAAGTGCTTCTTCGAGGAAATTCATGGAAAGGACTTTGACAAGTATAGGTTTCTGATAACTTTAAGATCATTAGACTGAACTGGGTAAGAGTTTCCAGAACGAATGCAAATACTGGATTCAAGCAGAATAAGAATTAACATGGGACTGAATGAACTGAGGAGGACGATTATAGTTTTTTATGACTTTTTGCTTGAAATGTTGCTGGTTCCTTAATGTTTTATTTCTCCAGATTTAAGGAAACTTTTTTCTCTTTTGCTTCCCCCCCCCTTTTTTTAAGAAGTGTGTGTGTGTGTGTGTGTGTATAATTATTATTATTATTTGTGTGAGAGAGAGAAAGAGCAAGAGCGGGGAAGGGACAGAGAGAGAGAGAATCTTAAGCAGGCTCCATACTCAGCACAGATCTTGTTGTGGGGCTTGATCTCATAACCATGAGATCATGACCTGAGCTGAAACCAAGAGTCAGAAGCTCAACCAGCTGAGCCACCCACGTGCCCTTTCACTTTTTTCTTAAGCTAACTATGACTTACAGCAATTTGGTAAAGTACACCTTTGTAAACAAAGATGAAACGTTTACATTCTTTCCCTGCCTGATCCTTCCAGTATTGGGAAACTTAGCAAATATTCTTTATGACAGTATATTTATTTGCTTAAGTTCAATAAGAATCTGTTCTCCTGTAATAGGACACAATTGGAAACATTGGTTATAAATTACCAAGGCTTTGACTAGAATGTCATATTTGAGAATAAAAGCATAGGCTCAGATATGATCAGACAGCTTTAAGGAACTAATATTGACTTTATAGAGCCAATAATGCCCTTGAAAAAATTGGTCTGGTATCCTGCTTACAGACAGAGTTCCCAGCAGTTTTACTACGTAAGTAAAGAAGGTCAATCTCCGGCAGGCTCAGGAACCTTAGAATATTTTGGGGACCTCAAGAAAAAAAGAATACACCAAATCTATATGTATTGCAGGCAAAGTCTGATGGTGAGTCATTGGCTTGGCTTAGCCTTGAGAGGCTTTTAAAAGTCCAATATGAGATTCCTTATGAAAACTTCCAGCAAAGCAGATTTGAAAGAGCCTATATGGTAAATCATTATTCTTGCTTCACTTAAGTAAATAATCAGGCCAAGGTTATCCAAACTAGACTTAATTTGCAAACACATTAGTCTTACCGTGGTTATCTTTGGTAGAAATGGGGCTGACTATAAAGAGAAAATTATGTTTCTGCTGTCAGCACAATCCTCTGTCTCCCCCTCTCTCTGCCCCTTCCCCGCTCATGCTCCGTCTCTGTCACTCTCAAAAATGAATAAATGTTAAAAAAATAAAATTAGAAAAATAGAGAGAAAATTATGTGTCAAAGGAAACTATAGTACACCCCTGTGGATATCGGATTCTAGTCCTGCCAATTGTCTCCCAGGTTTTGTTGCGACTTATAAACTGACACGGGTCCTGAATTCTTCTAGTTTCTTCTAATATTTGGCTACAGCTCTTCAAACTAACATTTCCAATTTTCTGACTGTTGAATGTACATGAGAAATCATATTCTTCTACTTTAAAATATATATATATATTTATTTATTTGAGAGAGAGAGAGAGAGAATAAGTGGGGGAAGGGCAGAGAGAGAAGGAGAGTCTCAAGCAGGCCCCACACCCAGTGCACAGACCAACATGGGGCTTGATCTCAAGACTGAGATTGTGACCTGAGCTGAAATCAAGAGTCAGACACTTATCTGACTGAGCCGCCCAGGTGCCCTACTTTTTTTCTTTTTTTTTTTTTTTTTTCAGTTTATTTATTTAACTAAACTCTATATCCAACATGGGGCTTGAAGACAGGTCCCCAAGATCGAGTGGGGCACCTGGGTGGCTCAGTCTGTTGAGCATCCAACTTCCGCTCAGGTCATGATCTCATGATTCATGGGTTTGAGCCCTGCTTTGGGCTTCGTGCTGACAGCTCGGGGAGCCTGAAGCCTGCTTCAGATTCTGCGTCTCCCTCTCCCCCTGCCCCTCCCCCACTTGCACTCTGTCTCTCTCAAAAATAAATAAACATGAAAAAAAAAGATTTTATTAAGTAATCTCTACACCCAACATGGGGTTCAAATTTACAATCCCAAGATCGCAAGTCACATGCTGTAACAACTGAGCCAGGGACCCTGCATAGTCTACTTTTTTGACCCTCTGACCTGGAATCATTGAGGACTAAAACTGCTCTTTTCCCAGAGCTACGCAAGCAAGCTAAAGCTGGACAACTTGATATAAACTTCAAAGAAATCACCACAACATGTCCTATAAGGACAGTCTTCATGCCTGTATCTGTGTGGCCCCTCAGAAAGACCACCAGAGACATTAAAACTGCCAACCAGAAAAATCTCTCAGGTTGCCGTTACCTGGTCTTACTGCATCTGAAGAGGTTTCCAAACAGATATCTAGAAATCTTCGCAACTGGCTGCCCTCAGAACTCAGAAATCGGGAGTATAATCTCCTCCAATCATTAACCATTGTTTTCCTTTTGTTTCCATACAAATGCCTCTTACTAAATATCTGATTGCTTGCACAACAGGCCTAATTTTGAGAGCCCACCTGCATTTCTGTCTTAAAATAAGACACAACTGTTTAACTGAACTGGCCTATTCTTGCGCCTAAGAGACTGGTTCAGTGAGATGGGGCAACCTACCAATTCAACTTATGGACTGTGAAGCTTCTTGGGAAAGTTTCAGAGATGGGACCAAACGGGAACAGAACGTGCCACCCCAAAATGTGCCACTTTGGCATGTAGATTATTTTGACCTGAAGGCAATCAAGTCCCAGCGGACTCCAGAAAAACTTTTACCCCTCCCTTAATTGCCGAAAAAAATTTAGATGGTTAGATGGGGAGCCTGACCCAGAAAGAGAGCTATTACCAGACACACACACATACACACACACACACATATCTCCTGAAAGACTTACCTGCATGGCAGGGCCAACACCTACCTAGGAAACATCTACTCTTCTCATGGTCCTGAAAATTGCCCTCCTCCCCTTCGATGTCCCAGCCCCATCCCTTTCCCTAGCTTGGGGTGGCATGTAAGCCTCAATTGCTTGACTGACATTGGGTCTTGTTTAAAAGAAAAAAAAAATTTTTAATGTTTATTTTTGACAGAGAGGGAGACAGAGCATGAGCAGGGGAGGGGCAGAGAGAGAGGAGACACAGAATCCAAAGCAGGCTCCAGGCTCTGAGCTGTCAGCACAGAGCCCGACATGGGGCTCAAACCCATGAACCGTGAGATCATTATCTGAGCCAAAGTGAGACACTTACTGACTGAGCCACCCAGGCACCCCTTGGATCTCATATTTTTATAGGGCTTTTTTATATACAAAATTAAATTTGCTTTTTTTCCCCTGTTTAATTTTCATTTAATTATTAGACTAGCCAAAGAACTTAGAATAGTAGAAGAAAATTTTTTCCACCCTCACATAGGCATTTAGGATCTTGTAGTTGGGCAGACTTTCAAATTTGTTGTTAGTGATGATGAACCCAAGGACTTTTTCCTGTATATGTACTTCTAAGGTTATCTGCTTTTAGAGCAGTTTTCTTTCTTTTTTTTAAGAATATATTTTATTTTTTTAAGCAATTTCTACACCCAAGAGTGGGGCTTGGACTTACAACCCTGAGATCAAGAGTCACATGCCTTGCCAACTGAGCCAGCCAGGCACCCCAAAGAATAAACTGCTTTAAACTTTATTTTATTATTTTTTAAATATTTTATTTTATTTTATTTTATTTTATTTTATTTTATTTTATTTTATTTTATTTTATTTTATTTTATTTTATTTTATTTTATTTTTTGAGAGAGAGAGAGAGAGAAACAGAGTGTGAGCAGGGAAGGGGCAGAGAGAGAGACGGAGACACAGAATCCAAAGCAGGCTCCAGGGTCCACACTGTCAGCACAGAATCTGACGTGGGGCTCAAACTCATGAACTGCGAGATCATGACCTGAGCTGAAGTCAGAGGCTTAACCGACTGAGCCACCCTTAAATTAAAAAAAAAATTAAATAATTTTCAACATACGAAAAAGTAGGAGGGGGCGCCTGGGTGGCTCAGTCGATTAAACGTCCAACTCTTGATTTTGGCTCAGGTCATGATCTCAGGCTCATGAGATGGATCATGAGATCATGAGATGAAGTTTAAGATTCTCTCCCTCCCTCTCCCTCTGCTCCTCCTCTGCTTGTGTTCTCTCACTCTCTCTCAAAAAAAAAAAAAAAAGTAGAAGAATATGATTCCTCATGTCCTTTCAACAACATTTATTCCCATTTTTCAGTTTTTGACAAATGGTTTCTGTTCCACAACTGGATGGGGGAGGCACACCCTACGGGGAACCATTTTGTAAGGATCCGTTTTGTAAGGAACCATTTTGTAAGGATCTGGGGAAACTGGTTTCATGGGCAGGTTGAGAAATGCACGCTTGCCTAGGCAGCTAAGGCACTTCATGGAAGGTAAGGTTGGGCAGGGAGGGCTGTACCCCACCCCCTGCTCTGCACCTGACCACTCTGCGGGGCTAGGCGTGGGATGAGAAGGCTCAATCTGGGAAGCTGGCACCAGTACCATGATGAAGTTGTGCCCAAACATAGTGACACCAGTGTCCCTCAGGAGTGAGGGATGCAGCAGTCAAGCTCATACTATGGCACCAGGAACTGTCAGCCACATTTTAATGTATGTTGACAGGCTGTGGAGTCAAAGGAGCAAGTTCGAGAGGGTAGAGGGCCTCTAGGTCAAGTACTCCAGAACCTCCCTACTCAAGGCTGTGGGCCAGGAAGCTGGTTAGAAATGCAGAGTCTTGGGGTGCCTGGGTGGCTCAGTTGGTTGAGCGTCCGACTTCGGCTCAGGTCACGATCTTGTGGTTCACCAGTTCAAGTCCCGCATCGGGCTGTGTGCTGACAGCTCAGAGCCTGGAGCCTGCTTCGGATTCTGTGTCTCCTTCTCTCTCTGCCCCTCCCCCACTCATTCTCATTCTCTCTCTCTCTCTCTGTCTCTCTCAAAAATAAATAAAATATTAAAAAAGAAAATTTTTTAAAATTTAAAAAAGGAAAGAAATGTAGAGTCTTGGGGCCCCACCCCAGAGTTATTGAATCAGAATCTGCCTCCAGGGCTTCCTGGCACATTTCACATCAGAGAAGTGCTTTTCTAAAGCTCTCAGGTGTGGCTTTTTGGAGGCATAGATTACTCCAAATCTGGAACCTCAACAATTCTGGGTTGCTAGCAGCTGGTCCATCCCTCATCAGAAAATGTATCAATTCCTTTGGCAAGACCCCAGAGAGAGAGCCTCCAGATACTCCAGCATCACCTCCGTCCATAGGCCATTCACTAGCTAGGCAACACCTCTTTCAGGCTTTGGTAAACTACTGTTGGAAGGGCAGGCTGTGGGCTTGATAAGGAGAATCTTAACTGAAGACCCTGCTGAGAATGTCTCCTTTCTATTGTCCCTGTTGGAAATTCCAAGCCCTCAAGCTAAAGTTTAAGGAAGACTTTTCCTGTGTTACTTATAAACCCATTTTCAGCTCCTGTTCAGTGGGCTGACAGTACTTGAGAAAAAGAAAGTCTTTGAAAAAGACTTTTTCTTATTTTATAATTTTTAATTAAAAAAAATTTTAAGTTTATTTATTTATATTGAGAAAGAGAGAGAGCATGAGTAGGAGGGGCAGAGGTGGGGGGGGGGAGAGGAGAGAGAGAGAGAGAGAAAGAGAATCCCAAGCAGGCTCCTCACTGCCAGCATGGGCTTAAACTCACAAACCGTGAGATCATGATCTGAGTTGAAATCAAGAGTCAGATGCTTAACGAACTAAGCCACCCAGGTGCCCCTATTTTATAATTTTTTAGAAGTCCAATGGTAGTACATGCTTGTGGTTAAATTTTTTTGAAAAATGCTGACACCTATACAAATAAAATGCAGAAGCCTGTGTCTCATCTCTCTTCCTGCTCCTGCTACCCCCAGGGGACCTTCAGCATTTGCTATGTATCCTTACAGATCTATTTCTTGGCATTTAAAAACACTACGCACACGCACACACACGCACGCATGCACACGTGCACGTGCTTCCTGAAGTCTTTCCAATTTATCTCTTCTCCTCAGCCTTTTGCACTCCTTCTTAAGAGATTACTACTTGAGTATTCAACCATCTATTGGCTAAACTTATTAATTGATTTTCAAAACTGGGTGAATCCACCAGGTCAAGCAAAATTATCAGAAGATTGATAATTGTAGAATCTGGTTGGGGGGTAAATGGGCATCCATTTTGCTTATTTTCATGTGGGTTTCAAATTTTTTAAAACACAAGTGAAACTGAAAAGGAATATGCCAAGCCCTGAGACATAAAGTAAGACTGTACCCGGGCTCAGTCGGTTGAGCATGCAACTCTTAATCTTGGGGTTGTGAGTTTGAGCCCCATGTTGACTGTAGAGATTACTTTTTAAAAAAATCTTTTTTTTTAATGTTTATCTTAGAGATAAAGATCAAGAGTGAGTGGGGGAGGGGCAGAGAGAGAGGGAGACACAATCCACAGCAGGCTCGAGGCTCTTGAATTGTCAGCACAGATCCCCACGCAAGGCTCGAACCCACCAACCCACCAGCAGTGACATCATGACCTGAGCCGAAGTCAGAGGCTTAACTGACTGAGCCACCCAGGGGCCCCCAAAAATAAAATCTTAACAAACAAACAAACAATTGGTAAACTGCATCTGGCTGACCTGTTTTTTAAATAACTTAAAAAAAAATTTTTTTTTTAATGTTTATTTATTTTGAGAGAGACAGAAACCAAAGCAGCTCCAGGCTCAGAGCTGTCAGCACAGAGCCTGAGGCAGGGCTCAAACACACCAACCTTGAGATCCTGACCTGAGCCGGATGCTTAACCGACTGAGCCACTCAGGTGCCCTTGCCCTGTTTTTAGGTTCAGACTGCTAAAGAACAAAAATTCAGCTGAGTAAATTGAAGATCTAATTCAGCAACTGATGAATTGGGCAGTATCCTCTCTAGCAAGTAGAGGGGAACCTCCAAGAGTTGTACAAAATGGAAAGTTTTTATAGGAAGGAGGGTGGGGCGAGGAAGTTATTAGCAAAAGAGAAGAAAGGATTGCTTGAGGCAGAGTCACTTTCCTTTAAGGGAAAGGGCAGGGAAGGTCTTGCTGGGTGGATTATCTCCTGTTCCTTTTGGGGAGGCAGAGGACCCAGGTGACAGGAGTTCGAGCCCTATGTTGGATATAAAGATTACTTTAAAAAAACAATAAACTTAAAACAAGCCAATTGACAGGCTAAAACTTCCATTCTAGCAGAGGTTGAAACTGCAATCAGGTTAGGTGTTGAGCCCAGTTTGGTGACTTGGCCTGGCCTGGTGTTGCCATTTTTGGCCTGTGTTTCTCTCTCTCTTTTTTTAATTTTTACAAAATGTTTATTTATGCTTGAGAGAGAAAGAGCACAAGTGGGGGAGGAGCAGAGAGAGAGGGAGACACAGAATCCAAAGCAGGCTCCAGGCTCCAAGCTATCAGTGCAGAGCCTGATGCAGGGCTTGAACCCACAAACCGTGAGATCGTGACCTGAGCTGAAGTCAGACGCCTAACCCACTGAGCCACCCAGGTGCCCCTGTGCTTCTCTTTTTAGTAAGACTCAGAGTATCTGTTAAGATTGAAGCATGAGCAGAAGGAAGGCCTTCCCCCGGCTTCCTTGCTGTTGGCCATTATTGGGGTGAACTACCTTCCCAAGGGAGGAGGCTCCTGGGGATTTCTTGGCTTCCAGCTCCGAGGGCATGGTCTCTCCAGAAGTGCAGTGGATGGGGTGGCAGAGGGGGGACGTTGGAGGGGAGTTGGAGAAATGAGAGGGAGAGAAACCCTGACCGGTCTTCCAGCCGGGCCCTGTTTTTCAACTGTCACCAGAGAGCCTGGAGGGGTTGGGTGGGACATCCACCCTCGTAAACTTCGTGCCTGTGTCCAGCTGCAAAGTGTCCTAGCAGAAGCTAGACCAGTCCCCAGACCCCTTTTGTGTCTCTGACATTTTTTTTGGTTTTGTTTCTGACACTCACTTTGTTTTTTAAAAATGTTTTTATTTGGGGCGCCTGGGTGGCGCAGTCGGTTAAGCGCCGACTTCAGCCAGGTCACGATCTCGCGGTCCGGAAGTTCGAGCCCGGCATCGGGCTCTGGGCTGATGGCTCAGAGCCTGGAGCCTGTTTCCGATTCTGTGTCTCCCTCTCTCTCTGCCCCTCCCCCGTTCATGCTCTGTCTCTCTCCGTCCCAAAAAATAAATAAACGTTGAAAAAAAAAAATTAAAAAAAAAAAAAAAGAAAGTACACACTGGTTTGGAGAGATGGGCTAGAAATCCATCTTTTCTTCCCCACTTGGTGCCCCTTCAAACCTTCATTCCTCAGTTTCTTCGCCTGTGATCAAGGTTCTAGGAGTCCATGAATTTGGAAGGGAAATTTTTACATGTCTGTTTTCGTTAATCTTTCATTGAAATCTAGCATTTCCTTCCATTGTGTGTGTAGACATCACATCACATTAGTGCAGGCGGTTACCGGGACTTTGTCCCTACTGGGAGTGACAGCTATTTTCATAACACATCACAGTTGCCAACATTTTGAATATGTACACTCATCATGACTTCAAAATCATAGAAGTTATCAGGCCCACCACTATACTGTATTTCAGTATAACTTGCCTCGTTTGTAATCCTGGGCATTTTACTTTATGCATTTAAAAATCTTACTCTGGGGGTACCTGGATGGCTCAGTTCGTAGAGCATGTGACTCTTGATCTCTGGGTTGTGAGTTAGAGCCCCATGTTGGGTGTAGAGATTACTTAAAAGCAAACAACTAAAAGTCTCACTCTGGGAAGGGTCCAAGGGTCTCACCAGACTCCAGAGTGGCCTATGGAACAGAAGAGATGAAGGGGCCTGCTCAGTCCTGTCCACAGCACCTCCTGCCCTCAGAATCACCCTGCCAGTCCTCTCTCTGGGCATCCAGTCCCCATTCCTGGGTGCTGTGTGTGCCTGGCACCCTTCCTCAGCAGGCCAGCTACATGCTGCCATCTGCTGGGGGTGGCCCACATGACACCCTGGGGGTAATGCCAGCAGGCCAGGTCTGGGGACCCAGGGGTGGGGGGGTCCTGAGGGACCAGCTGAGAGGGTCTCTGGCTGCTCCCAGGATAGAAATCAAACTCAAGCCAGCAGGAGGTAAAAGCAGAGCTTACTGAAGGGAGAGAGAGCGAGAGCGAGAGCGAGCGAGCGAGCGAGAGAGCGCAAGCGAGCGTGTACAAGGTGTCTGGGAGGCTCAGAAAGGAAAGGAGAGCCCCTTCTATTTTCCTGGGTCTGGTATATGGGTCGTCTCAGGCATCCAGGACCCAGTTAGAACACAGGGCCTGGGTGTTATTCCTTGGAACCAGTGGGTCTTGGCGGTGAGTTGTGTTGTGCCGGGGTGGCGGGCAGGTTGGGGGGGGGCGGTCTGGAATACAGATATGATGTCTTCCTTCAGTCTTTCTCACCTGGTCCTTCCTTAGAGATTACCCGTTCTAGAGTAATCATGAACTCCTCATCCTTTACAAGGAGGACATATGCTATTTGCGTTATGAGGCATGTGAAGAGTGGGGCGGGGGTGCAAGTCCTAGCAAGAATAGAAGCAGGAAAAGGAGCAAAAAGCAGACTTTTTTTTTTTTTTTTTTTTTTTTGAGTCCTTCAGTTTCCCTAACCCCATGGCCTTGGTTAGATGCTTGTGGTCCTTCTAGTCTTTCTGGGCATTATGAGGTGTAAGTGAAGATATGGACTGTGCCACAAGTCTTGCTCGAGGTCCCTCCGTGCCACTCCCACTCGACACTTGCTCCCTGCCAGGGTCCCTGGGTCCCTGCGCCGCAGATGTGTAGTGCTGCCTGGTCCGTGATGAGGGTTTGGGAGCAGGTGAACAGCCCAGCACAGAACTAGGACTTGAAGCCAGAGGCAGGAGCACCTGTGGTGGAGTATCAGGCCGAATGGATTTTTATTTTATTATTTTTTTTAATGTTTATTTATTTTTGAGACAGAGAGAGACAGAGTATGAACGGGGGAGGGTCAGAGAGAGAGGCAGACACAGAATCCGAAGCAGGCTCCAGGCTCTGAGCTGTCAGCACAGAGCCCGACGCGGGGCTCGAACTCACGGACCGTGAGATCATGACCTGACCGATCGGACGCTTAACCGACTGAGCCACCCAGGTGCCCCCCGAAAGGATTTTTAAAAACCAATTGTTCTTTGAGCACATGGGCCACTAGTTAAAAGTCGAAATAAGAATGTGGTGAGAAGCTTCTCTCCCTCCCTGTCCCACTGGCCTCAAACTTCACCAGCTTCGTCTTCCTTCCAGAGCCGCTCCCCACATCTAAAGCAAAAATGAACGTGAGCTGGAACTCTGCCTTTTCTTATTTAAATGTTAGGCACCTGGTCTGCACCTGGCTTTTTTGTTTAACAATATTGTCTCGAAAATTGCTTCTATCTACATATAAATACTTCCCTCCTGGTTCTTTCCTTTTTACTGCTCTGGTCATTTCCAAGCAGTCTGTGGAAAAAGAATGTCTTTCCACAGAACCAGGAGTACTCAGATATAGCCAGAAATTGCAGGGTAGTTCTAGAACTCATTTACCCACCTACAAAATTCCAAGGATCCTAGGTGAAAGAATTCTGTATTCCTCTTTAGGTGGATTTGCTTTTCAAAAGGGGTCTCACAGGACTGTTGTACCTTAATTCCAAAAATGACTACGTGGTAAATTTTGGGCAGGGCTAGGGGTGAGTTGCTCTTTGGGTAGAAGTCTACTTGTGGTGTCCCAAATCCAAGTGCTAGGGTTCAAGATCTCTGTCTATCCAGACAAGATAACCTTGTCTTCCCAAGCCAACCATGGGGCTCTATATAATAAATGTCACTCTCCTACTGGCAGCCAACCAGCTCTCCTCCCCAGCTTCTCTCACCAGATATGTCCGCAGGCCAGCAGCCACCGGCTGGGAACACCTCAGAACGATGCTAAGAGATCTAAGTGCTCCCTGGGGGTGAGCCTGGTGGATGGGTGCCCTGTGTCCCTGCACTAAGAGCAGTTCCCGTTTCCAAGTTTATCAGGGTTTACATGCCATTCTCTGAAATAAGCTTTGAGCTGAAGAATGGGTGCTTTCTCCCAACAAACCACACGTCCAGCAGGGGGCTTCTTCTCATAGACATCTGACCCTTTCATCACTTTGGGCCACTGAGATACACCAATAGATTCCAGGCCCACCCACTATACTTCTCATTCTAGTATAGTTTCCTGCCAGACTCACCCGGCAGGAAAGAGAGACCATCCACACCTGCCAACGTAAGCATCTTGTGGGCCAAGCAGGCTTCTCGGCAAAATAGGAAGATAGCATTCTGGTTTTTACATCGGTGCTTGGTGAGTTTGATTAGTGTGAGTCAGTCTTGCCAAAGGGATCCCCTCTGGCCCACAGAGCTAAGGGTTGCACTGCAGACCACAGTGATTTCCCCCAGAGTAAGTGCCCACTTTGCCCTCTTAGGCCAGTGAACCTGCTGCTTGGGGGCAGGGGCTCTTCCTGGTGGGCCTTTTAACTGGAAGCATGTTAGTCAGATTGAGGAAGTAGGTTCCAGTGTCTGTTCGCTCTGTGTGAAAGAAACTCAGTTGCAGAGATCATAGTGACCTTGGATGTACAGTGATCAGATAGCAGAAAAATTAGCACAAATCCATCCTGACTGCCAACAAATGGTCAGGGTCAGCGGGTCCCCTTCCATCTGAAAAATGGCACCACCGGTGTTTCTCCTTCCAGGTTGAACTTGGCATTGTTTGGGAGGAAGACTTTTTTCTGTACGCTCTTAGGTTCAGTTCTTGGGAACATGCAAATTAAACTGGCAAGACACAGATTTGCAAAAGAAGAGATATTTTAAAATTCATATACATACATGTGAGTTCACAGAAAAATGTAATTCAAGGAGGTGGTTAGAATTTGGGGCTTCTATACCATCCTCATAGGGGAAGGGGAGGGGGAGAAGGGCATTTACAGGAAAACAAATGGATTTTATTTATTTATTTATTTATTTATTTATTTATTAATGTTATTTATTTATTTTGAGAGAGACAGAGACAGCATGAGCAGGGGAGGGGCAGGATAGAGGGAAAGAGAGAGAATCCCAAGCAGGCTCCGCACGGTTGGTGCAGAGCCCGACGAGGGGGCTCAAACTCACAAAACCATGAAATCATGACCTGAGGTGAAGCCATGAGTCAGATGCTTAACCGACTGAGCCACCCAGGTGTCCCATCAAATGGCTTTTAGGAAAGATAAGTAGGCCCTTAGGAAAACAGATAGGAAATATGGTAGTCTTGTGACAATACCTGCTTATGTGATTTCTTACTCCAAAGCAGATTTCTCTCCAGTGGAAAGAGCCCATCTCCTGAGGAGGAGACTGGTGACAGCTGAATCCTTCCAGGAGACTCTGCTTTTAGATACTGGGAGTATGGGAAAAACCACTCACAGTGAGAGATTCTGGATCCCTTCAGTATGAATGCTCCTCTTCTCCTTGTCCAAAGGCCAGGCTGGTTGGGGGTGCTCAGGGTCTAGGGGTTTGGTTCAGCATTCCTGAGACTGGCACAGGGAATTCAGCAAGGGCAGAAGGAGCGGGGTAGTCCCCCCCAGCAGAGGCTGTGCGAGGGTGGAGGAAAGGGCCAAGTCACTATGGTTGGCGATCCAGGGCATGTGTAGGAGCACAGAGGGCCAGGGTCAACTCCTATGTCCTTGGGCAAGATTCTTAACTTCTCTGGGCTTCATTTTTCTACTTGGGTAAAAACCCTCACAGGACCACAGTAAGGCTAAGATTACTTAACGCATTCAAAGCACATGATACAGTGCCTGGCACAGAGCAAGTGTTCAGTTAATGCAGCCAACTTCCCTAGACGCTGGGGACAGGCAGTGAGCAAAGCCGAGCCCCGCTCTCCTGGATCTTCCATGAAACAAAGGTGTACATGCCATCATCAGATGGCCGGGTACACCAGCAGAAAAGGAAGCAGGTGAGAGGCAGGGAGGGAGAGGTGGGGGCTGGTGTGGTCAGGGAAGGGACATCTGAGCAGAGACCAGAATGAGGTGGCCTCACCGGAATTAGGATGATGTCTCCTTGCTGTTCCTCCTGCATGTTCCCCTTAATCATTCCTTCTCTTGCCTGAGTTTCCACCAGCCAGTGAACCGGGACTAGGTCGGTTCCCATCTCAGCTGAGCACGTGGCCTCCTCTCCATGATCCTTTAGGGGGGTGGCGTCAGTGGAGCGCGTGCACATGGGGGCCCCAGGTTCCGAATGTGAGTTAGGGTGGTGGGTTTCTTCCATTCCTCTGTACCTCCTAATTCCACAGGGCCAGAAGACACGGCGGGGGGGGGGGTGCCCTCTCCAGGAGAAAAGCTTACACATTCCGCCCTCTACCTTGTCTGGAGGAGCAGTTGTGCTCGGGGAAACTGGCCAGCTGTATGGCTGCGGGGCGAGGCTGAGCTGCAAGAACCAGAATAGAAGGGCTAAATTTAAACCGTGTCTGGAGGCTTCAGGGAGCCCGCGGGCCTGTGGGCCCTGGGGTGGCTCCGTCCCACCTCCCTCCTCTCCTTCCACCTCCCCACTCCCTTCTGCCTCCTCCCCCTCCCCCTCTCCCCTCCCTCCACCCACCCTCTTTCCCCTCCCACCTCCTCCCCCGTCCTCCTCCCACCCACTTCCCTCCTCCCTCCTCCCTCCTCTCCTCCCTCTCAGAATGGAAACTGTTTCTTTCCTGGCTGCCGAGAGCCAGTTTCCTCCCAAGGAAATAATGTCTCACCGCAGCTGAGGCCGGCACTGCCCCCTGGAATTTCCCTGCAGGGGAGAAACACCCCGCTGGCGGAGCTGCTCTGAGCTGGGACACACCTAGAGCCTGCTTGTGCACAACCCAGAGGGGGACACGCCCAGAGACACACACAGAAGTAAACAGAAACAGAAACAGGCTGGGAAAACCCTGGGGGGGGGGGGGGTGGGGTGGGGGTGAACCCTAGGATCAGGTTCTTGTCCCAACACTGTCTCCACCTTCCTGTGAGGCAGGAGCAAATCATCTCCTGTTCTGAACTCTTTTTTTTTTTTTTTTACCTCCTTAATATTAAAATAGACCTCTTAAGAATCAAAATAGAACAGAACTCTAAAGGAATCAACCTAGAAAGTGCTTTGATTATTTCAAAGATGTCTCTTTCTTTGTTCAAAATATTTTTAAATCCCCTTTTTTTTTTCTTTCTGAAAAATTCCTTTAAGGACCAGTTTTAGGCACTCATAGGTCTGCCTTGTTACTTTTCCAGACATTTCAGTTTTGCCTAGAGGGATCGCTGCCCACGGTACCAAGAGACTTTGGGCTGGTTCCAAATACTGAGTTCAAAAGATTCCTGCAAGGACAGTGAAAAGACTGTCAGGTGCCATCACTGTTGCAGAATTCCCCTGATGCCCAAGGCCGGTCTCCAGAGAGGGACAACAGCTCCTGGAGGAGCTCTCAACCCTCAGCCACGCGCAGGGTCCTTCTAGAGCCTTACATAGTCCAACACTCAGACACAGAGGGGTCTGCGCGCGCGCACACACACACACACACACACACACACACGGCCAAATGGAAACTTCTAGTTTCAGCTACAATATCCAGAGGTAGCAGTCTGTGAGAACCTGAGCCACGCACCCCTCGTGTTTTTGTGCATGTATTCACCGAGGCTAGACACGGGGGCTGTCACAGACCTGATCAGGTGGGGATGGTCACAGCTCAGACACCCTCCAAGCAGGCTGTGCCCGGAGACTTTAGCAGGAGAGTGAGCGCTGAGGGGACACACCCAGACACATTGGGTTGCCTGGTAACACAGAATGCCAGGCCCAGGGACACACACCCTCTCTGGGATCACACACTCATACTGTTTCCACAGGGGCAGGATCCCACGGAGCCGGCTGGCTGCCCCAGGCACACCCTCTCGCCACCGAGAACTGCCTTCGTTCAGAGATGTGCCTGGTTGGCTCAGTCGGTTAAGCGACCGACCTCCCGACCTTGGATCAGGTCTTGATCTCACAGCGTGAGTTCGAGCCCTGCATTGGGCTCCTTGCTGAAAGCTCAGAGCCTGCTTCAGATTCTCTCTCTCTCTCTCTCTCTCTCTCTCTCTCTCTCTCTCTCATTCTCTCTCTCTGCGCCTCCCCCATGCATTTATTCTCTCTCTCTCAAAATTTAAAAAAAAAAAAAGGAAAAAACAGCTGTGCAGCTAAAGATCCTGCTCATTGGCACCCCCAAATGCTTACCGGATTTAGAGAGTGCTGAGCAAGCCCCCCAAAACTTCCAGTCCCACTCAGTCACACACACACCGTTAGAGTGGTCAGAGTCTAGACTCCTCACGTCCTTTTGTTTCCTCTCGGAAAAACTTTGGCTTTTCCATTTTAAGCAGCCAGTGACCAAACAGTCTATTTCTGTAACTTCTTAGTATTAGCCAGAGCCTGTTCTTTTGAAACTTCTACAGTTAGTCAGGAAGAATGCTTCTGACCTTTGTTTTCAAATTCAACTATGCAGAACACTAAACACACAATGTGAAAACACAGAGGCCAATTTTTTTTAAGGGTTTTTTTTTTTTTTTTTTTTTTTTTTTTTTGGCCGGGAGGCACAGAGAGAGAAGGAGAGAGAATCCCAAGCAGGCTCCGACTGTCAGCCTGGAGCCCTATGTGGGGCTTGAACTCACAAACCGTGAGATCATGACCTGAGCTGAAGTCAAGAGTCAGATGCTTAGCTGATTGAGGCACCCCTCAGAGAACAGTTTTTAAAATTCACAGACAAACCATGTTTGAGGGTTTTTCAGCTTTTTGTGGGAGAAAGGCAAGTTTACTGACTTCAGTGGTTTTTAAAATTCGAACTTGGCAAACAGGAAAACAACTGTGGAGTCTTTGTAAAGTGAGCAACAGGTAAAAGCTCCTTCGGGCAGCACCCCTCACTTCTTAGGGATGGGCAAGCTGAGGACTCACCTTTGACCTGGTCTCCCCAGCCACCTTGACCAAAGTCAATCTGACCTTGATTCTGCGGAACTTCCGGTGTGGTGTTTAGACTGCCTGTCTAGTAAACAGCTGTGCCCTCCCTTGGGTCCAAGGACAGCCCCCCGTGTAGGTTCTGTCCCCTCCTCTGGATGTTTCAGACACGGTGTTGGCTTTTGGGATGAGATAATCTGGTTTTCCTGGCCACAGCAGTCTGCTTACTCCAGTTCCATCACCAGACAGGACCACCCTGGAGACATCCTCAGATCTATACACTGGGTCTAGCTGGGCCCTCCCCTGCCATACAGGTCCGTCCTTCCTCTGTCCCTTTTCCCCTTTGCCCTTCCTTCCCTCCCTCCCTCCCTCCTCCATCCCTCCATCTCAACCTCTGACAGGAATTCCATTGTGAACCTGGATCGGCTACAGCGAATAGGGATCTTGCCACACTCAGCCTCTCCTTACCTTATCTCCCTCTCTCAATATTCCTTTTTATTCTTCCTATTCATACAGCAGTCCCTTCTTATTCATGGGGAATGAATGCTTCCCAAGACCCCCAGTGGATGCTTGAAACTGTGAATGGTACCAAACCCTATATATGCTGTTTTTTCCTGTACATATATACCTATGATTTATTTGATAAGTTTAATTTATAAATTAGGCACAGTAAAAGATTAACACAATAACTGATAATAGAACGATTATAAAAATATGCCACAATTTGAAAAAAAAAACCATATACATGTTATGTGGATGTATTTCTCTCTTTCAAAGTATCTTATTGTACTGGGCTCACCCTTCATGTGATGATACGAGATGATAAAAAGTCTACATGATGAGATGAAGTGAGGTGAATGACATAGGCATTGTGACGTTAGCATTAGGCTACTGTTGACCTTCTGATGTTACGTCAGAAGGAGGGTCACCTCCTCCCAGGCCATGGTTGACTGGGTAATGAGACCCAAAGTGAAATCATGGATAAAGGGGGACTATGGTACCTCATTACCTGAAGTATTGATGAGTGCCACATTCAAGACAGAAATAGAAATAAACAAAACAAATCCTATTAGACTTAAATTTTTTTAAGTTTATATATTTTCTTTAGTAATCTGTGCACTCAGCGTGGGGCTTGAACTCATGATGATGAGATCAAGAGTTCATGCTCTTCCAACTGAGCCAGACTGGCAGTCCTAGATCTAATTTTTTAATGAAAAGTTTCTATATGTCAAGACCCACAAAACATATTTATTTATTAAAAAATTTTTTTAAGTTTATTTATTTATTTTAAGGGAGAGAGAGCGGGGGAAAGGCGGAGAGAGGGAGAGAGAAAATCCCAAGCAGGCTCTGTGCTGTCAGCACCAAGCCTGATGCGGGGCTCACACACTCGAATTGTGAGATCATGACCTGAGCTGAAATCAAGTCAGACACTTGACGGACTGAGCCACCCAGGCGCCCCACCAGCAAAACATATTTAAAGGCAAAAGACACATGTGGAAAATACATTTTCCAGATGTATGTGGCAACAGAGGCAAATACCCTCATCATCAAAGGGCTCTGATAAAGCACATGGCACCAAAAAGGTAGATGGATGATGTGAGCAGGGCAGAGGAATCAAAACAATGAAATAGGGGCGCCTGGGTGGCTCAGTGGGTTAAGCGGCCGACCTCGGCTCAGGTCATGATCTCGTGGTCCGTGAGTTCGAGCCCCGCGTCAGGCTCTGGGCTGACTGCTCAGAGTCTGGAGCCTGTTTCAGATTCTGTGTCTCCCTCTTTCTGACCCTCCCCCGTTCATGCTCTGTCTCTCTCTGTCTCAAAAATAAAATAAACGTTAAAAAAAAATTTAAAAAAAAACAATGAAATAAATGAAATAAGAAGAGAAAATGTTTAATCTCCTTAATACAAAGAAGTCAAAATAAAACCATTTAAAATAACATTTCCCCTTACTACCATCAGATTATAGCAGATCAATGCCCACTATTGGGCAGCAGCTTTCTCCTGAATTATTTCTAGAAATGTGAAAGAATTGGAACAGCCTTTTTGGAGAGAAATCAAGCTTTAAAATTACAAGTATCTTCTGACCTGTCAGTTCTACCTCTACAAGTTATCTGGAAGGAATCTTTAAAGTGTCCAAAATATACGGCTACAAAAATGCTCATTGCAGTACTGTTGCTAAAAGAAAAAGGGGGAAAAAATGTGTTTCTAATTTTTTTTCCTTTTTTTCAGAATTGTAGACCCATGATTGTATTGCTTTTTTTCCTTAAGTTTTTTAAAGGTTTGTTTATTTATTTTGAGAGAGAGAGAGAGAGAGAGAGAGAGAATGTGAGCAGGGGAGGGGCAGAGAGAGAATCCCAAGCAGGCTCCGCACTGTCAGCATAGAGCCCAACATGGGGCTTGAATTCACAAACCAGGTGGTCATGACCTGAACCAAAATCAGGAGTCAGATGCTCCAATGACTGAGCCACCCGGTGCCCCTCAAGATTTTTATAAAAGTAACCTCTACACTTATGGGGCTCCAACTCACAGCCCTGAGATGAAGAGTCCCCTATTCCACCAACTGAGTCAGCCAAGCCCCGCCCCCTCACCTGTTTTATGTTGTATTTATTTAAGTTCTGAACATGCCAACTAGACCGTTATTTTGTATTTTACTACCTTATAAAAACTGCGGTTGATAAGAAATATTCTGGGGCGACTGGCTGGCTTAGTAGAGCGTGCAACTCTTGATCTTGGGGTTATGAGTTTGGGCCCCACACTGGGTGTAGAAATTACTTAAAAATAAAATTAAAAAAAGAAAGAAAGAAAAGAAATATTCTCAGCTGGGGTGAGTCTGAGGGTTAACTCAGCCCCTCCCTGGCCCTGTGACCCATGGAAGGGTTTTCCCCTTCAGTGTTTCATTCTGAGTGTGCGGGACCTTGGGTTGAGTGAGTCTGTGGAGTTGGGTGAGGACGCTGTGTGGAGAGAAGCTGGCAGAAAAGCAGGAGGGAGGCTCTTGGGAAGATGCCTGCAGGTTAGGTCACAGGTAACCAGAGCCATGGTGCTGAGCCACATGTCTGGGGGGAGAAGTCCTTTAGAGGAGGAGATGGTGTCCACAGATCGCATCAGGGTCCGTGTGGGTGACTCAGTTAAGCATCTGACTTCGGCTCAGGTCATGATTCATGATTCATGAGTTTGAGCCCCGCATCAGGCTCTCTGCTGCCAGCACAGAGCCCCTTCCAGATCCTCTGTCCCCTGCCTCTCTCTGCCCCTCCCCCACTCTCTAAAATAAATACACATTAAAAAAAAAAAACCCAAAATAAAAAAATAAAATGGAGTTTGGTAGGGGGGGTATCTGGCTGGCTCAGTCAGTAGAACATGTGACTCTTGATCTCTGGGGTCCTGAGTTCGAGCCCCACCTTGGGTGCAAAGATTACTTAAATAAATATAGGGGCGCCTGGGTGGCTCAGTCGGTTAAGCGTCCAACTCGTGAATTGGCTCAGGTCATGATCTCACAGTTTGTGGGGTCAAGCCCTGCATCAGGCTCTGGGCTGAGCATGGAGCCTGCTTGGGATTCTGCCTCTCTCTCTGCCCCTCCCCTGCTCACACTTGATCTTTCTCTCTCAGAATGAATGAATGAATGAATGAATGAATGAATGAATGAAATGGAGTCCGTTGAAATGCAAGGGAATTCCAGAGCCCCTGGAAGGCTTCCTGACTCAGGGGTGAGGGTGGGGGTGGAGTCTGTGCTTTCAAAATGCCTCCCAGAGACCCTGAAGCATCTGATCCTCATCTCCTCAGCTGCCATTTCCTCTCCAGCAGGGTCCTTGCTCTGGCCATGGTGCCTTGCAGCCTCAAGACTTGTTACACGTTCCCTTTACTTCTTCAGCTTTTCCCCCTGAGGGGCCCCTATACTTAGTCTGATCCGGAAACCCCATCCTACCCCTTCAGTGAATCTTACACCTGTCTGCCACTTTTCTGAACAACTGACTATAATATTTATAGGGTTTAATATATTTTTTAATGTTTATTTATTTTTGAGAGAGAGAGAGCGAGTGGGAGCAGGGGAGAGGCAGAGAAAGAGAGGGAGAATCGCAAGCAGGCTCCACACTGTCAGCGTAGAGCCCGATGCGGGGTTCAAACTCGTGAATGGCGAGAGTGTGACCTGAGCTGAAATCAAGAGTCCGACGTTTAACGGACTGAGCCACCCGGATGCCCATTGGGTTTCCTATATTTAAATTTATTTTTAATTTCACAAGTAGTACGGGAATACATCTTTACTATAAAACAATTCAAGTGACCCACATGGAGTGAATACAGCCTCTTGATCGTCCCTTGTCCCCCACTCCCACACCAGGCTGACTCTGGGGTGGGTGGGGTGTCATGCCTTCCAGACGCTTGTCCATGTCTTTCTCAACTAGTTTCCAGCTCTGGAAAGAGCAGAACCATCTTTCCTCCCACCCAAGATCACTCCTCTGCCTGTGCCATGTTCTGGACCCTCAAGCCTCTTCCACAGCCTTTGGCCTCCACTCCTACACCCCCCAACCGAACATCTCTCCCCCCAACAGCCCTCCTACCCATACATGCACACACACATGCACACAGATATACCCAGATGTTTCTTTTCCTGAAAACGAGTCTTTCTGGATCCTTACATGCCCTCAGCCCCCTCTCCTATCAGTCTCTCTTGCAGCCAACCTCTTCAACAAGTGGCTCCCTTGGCCAGACTTCACACCTGCACCCATCAGATCTCAGGCAGCAGCCGCCTGCTGAACTCCCCTGGGAGGGCACTGACCCAAGTCGAGGCTCCTGTTAGCGCAGTGCTGCTGCCCAGCCCCCCTGCATAAGACTTCTGGCCTTGGAGGGGTGCCTGGCCATCCAGCATCTGGAGTCTCCACTCCCAGGCAAAGCCCCTGGGCACTGGCTGCCCCCCCCCGCCCCGGCAGTCCACGCGGCCTCTGCAGGAGATAGTACACGGGCCAGGGAGCGTTGGGGGAGCTCCTCACGCAGCACTCGTGTTCGTCTCTGTAGTCACCTCAGATTTCCGTGGGCTTCTAGCAGCTTTACCTTCCAGGGACGGAGGGAACCGGCCCCGGAAGTTCTCCCGGGGCGTGGCTCACCCCAAAGCTCTGGGCACGTTCTTACAACCAGGGCTTCCAGAAACTACAGAGGCTGCGGTGTGGAGGGTTCCTCAATGGCTCAGCCTCCTCTAAAGGAGGAGGAACAGGAAGACAGGGCCTAGGCTCTACTTTACTGCTCTTCTCCCAACTTACCACCATAAAAGAAAAGCAAGCAAACTTTTGAATTATGAAACAATGTCCCCCAAGACGCTGTATTAGTTTTCCGTTGCTGCCATATCAAGTTATCATGAATTTAGCGGCTTAAATCAACACAAATTTACTCCCTTACAGTTCTGGGGGTCAGAGTCCAAAACCAAGATACTGACAGGGCTGCCTTTTCTTCTGGAACTTCGGGGAAGAATCTGTTTTCTAACTTCTTCTGGTCCCTAGGGGCTGCCTACATTCCTTGGCTAGTGGCCTCCTTTTCCATCTTCAAAGCACATCCCTCCAACCTCTACATCCACGATCACATCTCCTGTCTCTGACTAACTCTCCTGCCTCCCTAAGGACCCTGCTGATGACATTGGGCCCAGGATAATCTCCCTATTTCAAGATCCTTAACTTACTTATATTTGCGAGGGCCCATTTACCACAGGAGGTAGGATATGCATGGATTCGGAGGATTAGGGCATGGAGGGACATCTCTGGGACCATTATTCAGTCTACCACAAGTGTGAAATGTAATATAGGTCGACATCTGTAGACAGACACTGAGATTACACAGATGCTAATATTTTGCCTTATTTATTTATTTAGTTTATTTATTTTAAAGAGATAAAGCTCTACAAAAATAGCTAAATCCCTACGTGGCTTTTCCTTCCTTCTCTCCTCAAAGGTAACCACTTCCCTGAGGTTGGTGAAATTCACCCCATGTATGTTTCTGTCTTTGGTACATATTATAAACACACTAAAAAAATTTTTTTTAGTGTTTATTTTTGAGAGAGAGAGAGAGAGAGACAGAGCGAAGCCGGGGAGGAACAGAGAGAGAGAGAAGGAGACACAGAATCCAAAGCAGGTTCCATGCTGTCAGCACAGAGCCCGACGTGGGGCTCGAACCCACAAACCAGGGGATCATGACCTGAGCCAAATTTGAACACTTAACTGACGAGCCACCCAGGTGCCCCTAAAGATTTCATTTTTAAGTAATCTCTGCACCTAATGTGGGGCTTGCACTTGTAACTCTGAGGGCAAGAGTCACATGCTCTACTGACTGAGCCAGCCAGGTGCCTCAAGGGCATTTTTAAACCGAAGAGTACCATTTGTATGTGTTTTGAAACTTTATGTAAAAGGAATCACCGTGTGTTCCGTATTGCAACCTGCTTTTCTAATGCAATATGTGTTTGAGATTTTACATGTTGATACATGATGATATAGTTCATTCACTTTAACTGCAGTATAGAATGCCTCCCAAGAGCAAGTTAGAGTTCATTTTGTCCATTCTTTTGCCTAGAGACAGATTGTTTTCACTTTTTTTGCTATTACAAACAGTGCTTCAAAAAAAAAAAAAAATCTTTGTGCTTGTTTTCTGGAACACCTGTGCCAAAGACCTCGGTGGGGATACACCGAGGAGCAGCATGGCTGGGTCCCGGGTGTGCACACCTTCAGCTTACTGAGGGTTGCCACGCGGTCCCAGGGTACCTGCCAACAACAGTGTTTAAAAATACCCATTTCCCACATACCCTCAGCATCTGGTGTTTTCAGATTTACTGTTTTTTAAGATTCATGTTCCTTACCTATTTTCCAGTCAATCTGTTCTGTTCCAAATCTTCTTGAATGTTCTGCAGCAGCAACCTTTCCTCCATCTTGACCCTGAATGACAGACCCACCCAGCACCTTCTGTGTTCAGTGTGGTCCACCCCATTCCCTCAGTTCTCTCTCTTGTGAGTCCCCCGCTCCAGCCAGCCCTCTGCCCACTATGTTTCATTTGGGCCAGCCTCTAGAAGAGCTGGTATGGTTCTGAAGCTCTCTGCTCTCCCCACAGAATGCCGTGGAATGTGCTGAGATGGTCTACTGGGAGGAACGACGTCTTCTGCATTACGACCCCTCAGCCTAAGTGAAGGAGTCTATCTAATCCTGGCAATGTGAGCAAATCCACTTGAGAATTACTCAGTCCTGAACTCCCCCAAACTACATGCTTGTCTATTTTTCCTGTCCCCAAGTGTTCTGAAACATACCTGCCAACGAACTGAACTGTATCCTGGAAAATGGCAGCGTGGAGGAATAAATCCAAAGACTGTGACCTTTCTTCCTCTTTTCTTTATCAGCCTGTGGCTTTTAGGCACCAAATTTTGTGTTCTAAGTTTTTACACCCCCCTTCCCTACTGCCCCGATCCAATTACAGTGGTGGGCTAACTATCTTGAGCTCCTTCAACACAGGGGAGCCATCTCTGAGTTATGTGGCCCTCATAATGATCCATTTCTCCTCCTGCTGCTCCCTGAGTAAACTGAAATGGTATTGTCCTTGTGTGTGGATGGTAAGCTGAAGACATTTCTCAGCCATCTGGTTCCAACCTCATAGTCTCTTGAACTTTGTATATTCCTATTAGCTGTCCATACCCATCTTATATATTCCCAAATTCCCATTGGCTATGGCTTCGCCAAAGATATATCCCTGGCAAAGATGGGGCCTGAAGGATTGTTTCCCAAAGGGGATCAGCCACATGCTTCAAAGGGAGCCCTGAGTGCTGCCGGGGGAGTCATCCATAACCTCCTGCTGTACAACCATGGCACGGGGCTACACCCACAGCTCTTTATACACTTGTATGTCTTAGCATTCGGAGGGAAACCCTTCTCAGTTCCAGGTACAAGATGGATACTTTAGAAGGTATTGCTTTTCCACAAACTAAACAGTTTGTGGTGC
Organism: Herpailurus yagouaroundi; assembly: GCF_014898765.1. Classification (NCBI taxonomy): domain Eukaryota; kingdom Metazoa; phylum Chordata; class Mammalia; order Carnivora; family Felidae; genus Herpailurus; species Herpailurus yagouaroundi. The sequence continues at coordinate 8,210,989 of NW_024412433.1, forward strand.
TAGTGCTCAATATGGGTCCCCTTCTCTATTCCTGGGATTTAGGGACAGGAGGGGCTCACACAGGGGTTGAGGGGCCCAAGGGTTACCTGTCATCTGAAGGGTATACGAACCTCCACTTCAACTGTCTGTGAGAAGCAGCTTGCCAGGGACTAAGCCGGACCAACAGAGCCCAGGTGGACACCAGCCGTAATTAACCCCTTTCTGACAAAGATTGCTGGAAGCTCAGAATGCCTGACAGAGGTACCAGGAGGCAGAGGGACGAGCCAACCACAGAGGAAGTCACCCAGAAACCCAGGGAGCTGAAATCCCTTCTCAAGTGCTTGTTTCAAAAAAAAAACCAATGTTTCCTAATGGAACTCAGAGGGAGGCCTGGGCAGCCACCGAAGTGAGTAATTTGGCAGATGTCAGGGCTGGGTTGTCCACAGCTTCTTTAGAAGACCGAGGAAGCCCAAGGTCACATGCCTGCAGGTGACGTCACTCATCTGGCTCTTCTCTCCAGGTTTCTAGATTCCTCAATTCTCTCTAGCTGGGAAATTTGATCAACCCTCTGAAGGTTTTCTTTTTTTAAGTTTATTTATTTATTTAGAGAGAGCAGAGAAGTGAGCAGGGAGCAGAGACAGTGTCAGAGAAAGAGGGAGATAGAGGATCTAAGCAGGCTCTGTGCTGTCAGCACGGAGCCCGATGCGGGGCTTGAACTCATGAACTGTGAGATCATGACCTGAGCTGAAGTCCGACGCTTAACCAACTGAGCCACCCAGGCGCCTCAACCCTCTGCAGCTTTTTTTTCTTTTTTAACGTTTATTTATTTTTGAGACAGAGAGAGACAGAGCATGAATGGGGGAGGGTCAGAGAGAGAGGGAGACACAGAATCTGAAGCAGGCTCCAGGCTGAGCTGTCAGCACAGAGCCCGATGCGGGACTCGAACTCACGGAGTGCGAGATCATGACCTGAGCCGAAGTCAGACACCCAACCGACTGAGCCACCCAGGCGCCCCATCTCTGCAGCTTTTAAAGAGGTAGGTGAAACTTTTTTTTTTTTTTTTCCTGGCAGTTTAAATTCTGTCCTGAATTAAGGGTTCATTTAACTCCTAAGTAGTCGATTAGAAATTAAGATATTGTTTCTTCAAGATCTACTCAAACCAGGGGTGCCTGGGCAGCTCAGTCGGGTAAGTGACCAATTCTTGATTTCAGTTCAGGTCACGATCTCATGGTTGGTGAGTTTGAGCCCTGCATCTGGCTCCACACAGTGTGGAGCCTGCTTGGGATTCTCTTACCCTCTCTCTCTGCCCTTCTCTCCCCCTCAAAATAAATAAACTTTAAAAAAGACTTACTCAAACCAAAGGGTTTTTATTCTTTTTTATGTTTATTTATTTAGAGAGAGTGGGGGACGAGTGCAGAGAGAGGGGGAGAGAGAGAATCTCAAGCAGGCTCCACACTGTCAGCGCAAAGTCTGGTGTGGGGCTCGATCCCACGAACTGCGAGATCATGATCTGAGCCAAAATCGAGAGTCGGGAATTCAACTGACTGGGCCACCCTGGCTCCCCTATTCTTTTTTTTTTTTTTTTTTAAGTTTATTTATTTATTCTGTGAGAGAGAATGCACACATGGGGGTGGGGAGGGGCAGAGAGAGAGAGAGAGAGAGAGAGAGAGAGAGACAGAGATTGGGAGAGGGAGAGAATCCCAAGCAGGCTCCATGCTGCCACCTTGGAGCCTGACGTGGGGCCCACAAACTGTGAGATCATGACCTGAGCTGAAACCAGGAGTCTGATGCTCAAATGACTGAGCCACCCAGGTGCCCCCCAAATTGTTATTCTTCAGAAATGACTTCTCACTAATTAGGTTCTTAACATCTCTTACCCCGTAGTTAACCTGATGACCCTTCATGGTTTTCTGCCACAAGCTTCTCCATGACAGACTCTCCCCGTTCTTGTCTCGTATGAGGAACAGCCCGGTCGATACATTCATTCCCCTGCGGTGCTTGCTATCTGGCTTTGCCCGGGAAGGTGGTTCAGTACAGTGTGAGAAGGAAAGTGCAGGTGTCCTAGGATTCCGTTTGTGTGTGCCTGGCCGTGTGTTTCATGTGTCTGTGTAACTTTACCACGCAGAGCGGGAGCTGGCTCTCATCCCCAGCGAATCGGGCCTATTTTTTTTATTTTTTTTATTTTTTTCAACGTTTATTTTTTATTTTTGGGACAGAGAGAGACAGAGCATGAACGGGGGAGGGGCAGAGAGAGAGGGAGACACAGAATCAGAAACAGGCTCCAGGCTCCGAGCCATCAGCCCAGAGCCCGACGCGGGGCTCGAACTCAAGGACTGCGAGATCGTGACCTGGCTGAAGTCGGACGCTTAACCGACTGCGCCACCCAGGCGCCTCTCGGACCTATTTTTTAACTCCGCGTTCACCGACATCCCGTTGGCATCTTGAAATCAGCCATGGTGGGAGCATTTACACCATGAAAAATGGCAAACAGTACAATCAAGGCTTTGTGTTTGGTGGTGGGGACAGGGGTGAGGTGGGGTGAGTGCCTAGAAATGTCGGGAAGAAACAAAAAACTCCAAAAATAGTTACCTGTGCAGCCGGGAACTGAAGAACACGGGTATTGGAGAGAATGCACCCCCCCCCCTTTTGAATTTTCTGTTATGTGCATAACTATTTTTTTAAAGAGACCTTTCTTTTTTAAGAACAAAGACTTCCTGCTGTGTTTATTAATCCCACACCATCAGCTGGAAACCGCCCGGGGCCAAACTGTCTGACTGAGGCAGAGATCAGAGCCTGGAGAGATGTCTTCACTGCGGCCTCAGTGGAGTGACTTCCTGGGACTGGGGTTTGGGGTTGGGCACACACAGAGTGTAGCAGCAGGCAGTCCTTCTAGAATCCCATGCCAAGTCTGCAGGGGGAGAGTCAAAGCAATGCCAGGCCCCCCGGCCAAGACATCAGGCCAAAATTCGGGTCACCAAATTCCAAGGATGAAGCAGAAAAATGGGTATGAAGACAGGAAATCCAAAAACGGTCCAGCTCTAGGGAGGCTGAGGGAGGAGACCTGATAGAAGGGGGCCTTTCACAGGACGGTCTCTTCGATGATGGGGCTCAGGGGCAGCTTTTTAGGCCATTCCTGAGGCCACTTCCTCTGCAGCTTAAATTAAAAGGGGACATCGGCTCTGGCCAGGAGGGAAGGAGGGCAAACTGGGGCACGGAGGAGACAAGTAGGGACGGGACGGGTTCCTCAGCACAGGGGCGGGGGCGGGGAGGTGGGGGGAGGGGAACGGCTCCTCCCCACGGAGGCCGCAGGCCACAGCAAGCAAGTCCCAGGAATGGAGCAGAACTCTGGTCAGATCCAGGAAGCTCATCAGACTCCAGAACTGATCCCTTGAAGCCCTGGTCTGTGTCTGGGGGTGGGGTGGGGACTCCCACCCGAGGATCCCACCCGAGGATTCGGGGCGTGGCTTAGAAACTCTAGGTGGAGATAATGGAGGCCCCAGGTGCAAGACAGGTCACAGCCAGGAAACTCCAAATACACAGCAAGATGCAGCCCCACGACAGGCTGCGAGGTCCCCTCTGATGGGGGGGACTCAGGGCAGCACCCCATCCTTCCCTGAGGGCCAGGATGCTTGGGGAAGGAGACTCTCCAGGAAATGGAAAACATGGGGCCAAACCTTTGCCTAGGATGGCCAGGAAGTTGGGGGAGGGGGCCTAGGGAAAGGACCGCATGGGCCGCTCCCCTAACAATAGCCAAATGCCACAGCCTGTGTCCTCCAGGGCCCTCACACTTTTCCAAACTCTGCCTGACGGCATGGGCACCACCCTTTGAAATTTTGTCATGTGGGGCTGCCGCTAGTTAGAAGGGAATTGAACACCCCGTATTATAAACACCTAGCGGGGCGGCCTGGCAACAAGAACTAATAGGGCCACGTCTTGGCCCCCTTTCTTTTTAACTTGCTGCTCACGTCAATCAATTTTTAGATAAATTAGGTGCATACACCTATCACTGGCTCAGGAGACCCCTATCTCCCACACTGTGGAGCCTTGAACAACCTTAAAATGCCACTAATTTATTAATGACAGTCAGTCCCCAAAGCCCTATATCAATTACAGGTAAACTAAGTCCGCTTCTGCTGACATCTGCTGCCGACATGTTGAGTGTTACATTACCAAATCGTAAGATCCAACTGATTTCAGCTACTTGGGAGCATATTTGACAGTTAACTCACCCCTCAAAGAGGCTGTCACGAGGCCAGGAACGCATCATGAGATACCAGAGGAAGGCCCACAGAGTCTCAGTCGCTCACTTAACCCACACGAAGACCTGTGGCTGCTGTGTTTGCTGAGTGCCTAGGATGCACTGGCCTTGGGTGGAGGACAGGATGGGCCCGTGACTGAGGGCCTAAGGCCCCAAGGACAGCTCTGTGCTATACTTGTGACAGTATCTCTTGCACCTAACAGGAGGCCTGGCACTTAGCAGGTGCTCAGTAAAAAATCAGAAATGAATAATACAATATGATGCTTTTGATAACAAAGATTTGAGGGGACACCTGGGTGGCTCAGTCGGTTAAGCAGCCAACTCTTGATTTCGGCTCAGGTCATGACCTCACGGTTCGTGAGTTTGAGCCCCACACGGGGGCTCTACACTGGCAGTGCAATGAGATTCTTTCTCACTCTCCCTCTCACTCTGCCCCTCCTCTACCTGCTCTCTCTCTCTCTCTCTCTCTCAACATAAATAAATAAACATTAAAAAAAATTAAAACATACAGATTTGGAAAATAAAAAGCAAGTGGTTAATTCTGCTAGGGAATTCAAGAAAGCTTTGTAGAAGAGGCTGCCAGTCAAGCTGGTCCTTGAAATGGAGCAGTCAGTGAGCAGAGAAGGGAGAAGAGCCTTCCGGAAGGACAGCAGTGAATGAGAGAGTGCCATGTAGCAAGAGGTCGGGCAGGAAGTAAGGCAGGATGAGGGGGGATCTTGAACTGCAGGTGGGTCCAGGCCTTTCAGACTCTGCACTCTGTTCATAGATTCTATTGTCCGTGTGACAAATTCTTAGGCTCAGGAGCCAAGATGCCTGTTTAGAAACATTACTTTCCTTTTGGCAGATAGTGAAACCATGCTCCTCAAGTGCTGGATCCCTTATAATTCTTTGTACCCCATAATATTACTACGCAGGACCTTTCACCTACTAGATCCCGCATTAGTTCTCTGTTGTTGTATATGTAACAACAAATGTAGCATCTCAAAACAACACACATTTATCCTCTTGCAGGTTCTCACAGAAGGCTGGGCAAGACTTCAGTCAGGGCTGGGGCCTCACCTGAGGCCTGACTGGGGAAGGATCTGCTTGCAAGCTCATGGGGTTGTTGGCGGAATTCAGTTCCTTGCAGCTTGTCAGACAGAGGCCTCAGTTTCTCCCCTGTGTCAGCCAGTATCGCAGTATCCCATCCTCTCTGTAGGCGGTCCACAACATGGCAGCTTGCTTCTTCAAAGCCAGCAAAGAGGAGGTCGTGTGCAAGATGGTCATTGTGGTCTTGTGTAATGTAATCAGGTGCACGTAATCAGAGCCACGCCATCACCTTTGCCTTATTCTATTGGCTAGAACAAGCCCCACCCACACGCAGGGAGGTGCTTATACAAAGACACGGAAGGCCAGGAGGAAGGATCATGGGACCACCTCAGTCTGCTCACCCCTGGTCCTCATGAAATATTAATGGTTAGTTAATTAAATTACTCCTTTTGACAGTTAAAGATATCACCATTAGGAGCACCTGGCTGGCTCAGTCGGTGGAGGCTGTGACTCTTGATCTCGGGGTTATGAGTTCGAGCCTCTTGTTGGGTGTAGAGATTACTTAAAATGTGAAGGGGTGGCTCAGTCAGTTGTGTCCAACTCTTGATTTCAACTCAGGTCATGACTCACAGTTTGTGAGATAGAGTCCAAGCATCAGGCACTGTGCTGGCAGCTGGGAACCTGCTTAGGATTCTCTCGCTCCCTCTCTCTCTGCCCCTCCCCTACTCATGCTCACGCTCTCTCTGTCTCTCAAAATAAATAAATAAACATTAAAAAAAAAAAAGATCAGAGCACCTAGGTGGCTCAGTTGGTTAAGCGGCTGACTCTTGGTTTTGGCTCAGGTTATGATCTCACAGTTCATGAGTTCGAGCCCTGCGTCGGGCTCCTCACTGTCAGCAAGAAGCCTGCTTTGGATTTTTCTCTCCCTCTCTCTCTGTCCCACCCCTGTTCACATGTGTGCACACACACACTCTCTCTCTCTCAAAATAAATTTAAAAACTTAAAAAAAAAAAGATATCACCATTACATAGACATATGTATTGTCTCCACAAGAAGGCAGTAAAGTGAGTTCTCTGCCCTCCTAAGAATGCTCTCCCTGCCCCCACAGCACCTGCTGCAATGCTGGGTAAAAACAAGTCAATAAATATGAAGTGAAATGTCATAGAATTTACATCACTGCTGGAAGGACCTGGAGTTTTCTACCATCAAGGTAATTATCAGCTTGTCATAAATTCCTCGATTAATATATGTAATTTTTAAAAGCTGTAAAACAATTGTAACAGTCACAAAGTGGGAACTGGATCAGACATCACCATTATGAATGTGGCCTCCCTAGAAAAATGTCTCCTAACCCCCAACACCCGTGATTTCCCTCTAGTTTACAGAGAACCTGTGTACATGAGTAGTTTCCCAATTCTGCTAGTGCATATATATAGCATAGTATAAGAGCATGGGGGGGGGGGCACCTGGGTGGCTCATCAGTAAGTGTCCGACTTTGGCTCAGGTCATGATCTCAAGGTTCATGGGTTGGAGCCCTGCATTGGGCTCTGTGCTGACAGCTCAGAGCCTGGAGCCTGCTTTGGATCCGTGTCTCCCTGTCTTTCTGCTCTCTCCCGCTTGCACTCTCTCTCTCTGTCAAAAATAAACATTAAATAAATAAAAAAAAAAAAGAAATAAACATAAATTTTTTTTTTAGAAAATTAGAAAAAAAAGCATGGGCTCTGGGACCAGCTGACCTGGGTTGGAATCAAACTTAGCCACTTCCTGTGTGACCTTAGAGGAGTCGCTTAACTTTCAATAATGACAGAAAATGTTTGTTTAGTATTTGCTATGTGCCAGGCTCTTTACATATATTAAACCCATATAAATTCATTTAACCCATGTAACCACCTTGGGGAATAGACACCATTTGTATCCCCATTTTATAGATGACAGAACTGAGGGATAATGGTTAAGGCCTGGGATTAAGATTCTTTTTTTTTTTTTTAACGTTTATTTACTTGAGAAAGAGCACACACGTGCACATGAGAGGGGGAGGGGCAGAGAGAGAGAGGGAGAGAGAGAATCCCAAGATTCTCTGACAGGGCAGAGCCAGACACGGGGCTCAGTCTCGCACACTGTGAGATCATGACCTGAGCTGAAAACAAGAGTCCCAGGCTTAACCGACTGAGCTGCCCAGGCACCGCGGGGCATTAAGGTTCTTAGCCTGGCCAAGAACAGGGGCAACAAGGGCAAATAGTGGACAGACAAGACAACTGAGGACAAAGGCACCGCAAACAGAACTCTAGGGCCAGCAGATTCTCTTTCTAACCGGCTCTCCCCGCCACCAGCTCTGTCTGGACTAGTGGGACTGGTAAGAAGTGAGGTTTACCATCTGAACCACTTACAAGTGGTGGGAGACCCTAAACACAACCTGCACCCCTTTGGGGGTGTGGTGAGAAGAAAGGAGAAGCCAGAATGCCGCCGTTTGGGGAAGTGGGTCACATCCTGCTTACAGCCACCCTTTCAGGGCACTCAGGCTCCCGGTAACTGCTTAGAAACAAGGTAATACACCAGGGAAGTAAGAGAGGAGCTGGCACCGGGAGCGCTCAAGGCGCGTCCCGCCTGCCCCCAACAGGGAGAGAGCTCTGGGCCTCCCTGGATCTGGGTGCTCCTTGTCCTTCACCCTCCTCCCAACCCCACCTCTCGATCTTCGGCCAGTTGGGGCCGCCTCCCGTTGAGCTGTGGGGAGGGGCCAGCCAGGGATTCCGAAACCCGCACACAGGCAGACACCGTCTTATTCCAGAACCCCTTCCCCCGCCTAGATGTCCCCCTCTCCCTATACCCCGGCCTGGAGGCCACCCTGCGAGTCTGGCTTCTGTGGTAGGGTTAGCTAGCCTCACTCACACGCAAACACAGCGTTTTCTACACTTTTCCCGCCAACATGGCCGAGTAACAGCTGAGAGGCTCCCCAGGGGCATAAAGCCACCGTTGCACAGACACCAAACTGGATGGAGCTCAGCGTGGACTGACTGGGTCCGGCAGTGTGGACAGGACAGGGCTGCGGGCACGCAGTCTCCTTGCGGCCCGTGAGGATCCCGTGCCTGGAACACCGCCTTTCTGCCTACCTCCCCCCTTCCTTCCTGATGTCGGAGAGGGGGTTCAGGGCACAGAGGAGTCCCCCGCGCTCTGGCGCTTACAGAGGCGAGTGTGACGTTTCCCGTGGGGGTGGGGACCGCCCGGTGTCTCCCAGCTGTGCCTGGCCGTGCGCGCCTGGGTCCCCTCTGCAGTGGGGTGGGCCAGGCCAGGCCTCCTACCGCCCCGACTGCGCCCCCTGCCCCGTGGGAGAAATGTAGAGCCCTTCTACAAGCCGGAGGCAGGGGCGGCCCGGCTCCGGCTCCGGCAACACCGCACACAACGCGCAGTCCGGCGAGGGACCTGGGGCGCCGAAAGCGCTTCCCGAAGAGCGGAGGCGCGCGGGCCGGGTGCTCCAACTTTTCGCACAAATGTGGGGCTCGGGGGCGGCAAGCCTTGGGGACAGCAGGGACGAAGCGTTACGTCTGGAGAGGGCTCGGCCTCCCGCAGGGGATCGCGGGGTTCCTTGCGGGGCCGCCGCCCACGCGGGCGCAGGACTCGGCTCCGCCATGCTCCAGTTGAGCCCTGGAAAAACCCCGGCGCGCAGGAGAGAGGCGGGCCAGCTCGTAGGGACGGCGGGAACAAAGGCGGCCCGCGGCCGGATGCAGTCATGGAAAAACCCAACCGGGCGCCGGGGCGGGGGCGGCAGGGGAGAGGCGGTGCGCGCCCCGCAGCCCTGCCACCTTCGCCAGGCGGCCCGGGCGGGGCTGCTCCCGGCCCCCGCCCCGGAGCGCTCCGAGCGGGCGGAGCGGGGAGGCCCGGGAAGACAGAAAATGCTGGACCGGGAAGGGAGGCCCGTGCCCGCGGACAGAGAGCCAGTCGCCCGCATGCTCCGGATGCTCTCGGCCGCGAGGCGAGGGAAGGGTGGTCCTGACTGGCACTCTGCACACGCGGCGCTGCACACGGCCACCTGGCAGCTACGGCAGTGGGTGGCGGCCAGCCGGTAGGGGGCGTACACAGACCCGGGCACTGGCGCCGACGAGTGTGCCGCGGCGCACACGCTCCAGCGCACACATGATCATTTACACGCACGTGCGCACAGACACGCGAGCTGCCCATAGCTCCCAGGGCAGAAGGAAGGAAAGGGGCCGTGCGAAAAGGACCGAAATAGACGTTCGTTACGGCGGTCCCCGGGTTTAGATACAGAAGCTCAGAAACTGGGGGCGGGGCCTTAGTAGAAGTGGCGGTTGGGCACCTCCCTCCCCTCCGTTTTGCAGGTGCCGGGCTGGGCCACCTGGGCCGACGAGTTGCCCAGGTCCCGCCCCAGGGCTGGAGTTTCCCTTCAGTGCGGGAAGCTTCTTGCCTTGGCCTGGTTTTGTGAACCTGGCTGCAGGCAGGGAGGCAACAAGGCAGGGGGTGGGGGTGGGGAGGGTTATGTAGAGAAGGAAAAGTGTTGGCTCAAGTTGGACTTAGTGACTCCTGAGGCCTTTTCCAGCTCTGACTTATTATGAAGAAGGAACTGGACCCAGAGGCCATAAAAGGAGTTGGTGGGAGCTGAGGAAAAAAAAAAAAAATCTTTGGCCCCAACCACAGGCTTTTCTTGGTCAAATGTCCCCGTGTTTATTTGTGCTGCTACCTGCCGTGGGGTGCCAGGGGGCAACGCCTGAACCTGTGGGGTTCCTGGGGTGCGGAAGGAACGTAGAATTTGAGGCTAGGATCAGAGGGTTAAGGATCAGAGGCAACCCAGAATCTGCCAAAATCGGAGGCTGCTGTGTTGGGGTGGCGATGGGGGTCCCTGAAGGCCAGAGGGCAATGAAGCAGGAGACCATGACTTCAAGTTTCAAGAAAGGGCCTTTTTTATGAGGGCTGGCTGTTGGAATTGTTGCCGGAACATAGCCCGGAACAGAGCGAGGTAGTGATTGCGGCCGCCAATCAGAATGCAGGGTCAACAGAAGCAGGGACACCAGCGACATGACAGGGTCAGATGAGCTGACACCTACCTGTGGTCCCTTTGGGAACTGAGGTTTAAATCAGATGACCCAGCTCTGCTTCTCCCTAGCTTCCTGATTTGGGGGATCTTATCCAACATCTTTGGCCCTCAAATTCCTCATCTGTAAAATGGGAACAAGAGCTCCTGCACCAGAGTGTTTTGGGGTATCGAAAGTGTGTATAAGTTCCCCTTCCATCTTTCCTTTCCTCCTTTTCCACTTCTCAAAGTCCGTGGTGCTTGTTCACGAGGACCCCTTCCAAGTTCTAGTTTCTTGCGAGCAAGTGGGGTCCGGTGGGACGAAGGCTGGGGAGCAGCGCCCTCTAGTGGTCAGCATCAGGAGGGTCCAGTCGGTCCGTGAAGACACGCCCAGGCTAACGTGGTTATTGCCTGGGGTTTCTGGCAAATTAGAGCCTCCCAAGGGCTGATCGTGGGGGCTCCACTCAGGAAGGCTGTTCCTTCTGACTCAGTTTCCCCCTGGAGTAAGCAGAGAAAATGCTGTTTCCCCACCGCAACCTCTCCTCTGACCTCTGGCGGCCCAGCTACTCCAGCTTTAACAGGCTTCTCTCTCTGGAGGAGTCTATGCACTTGGCATTCATACTGGGTTTTATAGCTTGCAAAATACTTTGACACACATTACTTGTCCCTGAGGAGTGCCGTTTCTGGGCGGTGATGGCACTAGATGCATAGAGGATAGTGGTTTAGAGTGTAGCTCCAGCACAGTGGACTAGTTTGGATCCTGCTTCTTCCGTCCAGCTCTGTAACCACGGCGACGTTCAAAACATTGAATAATCAGTAGGGCAGGCAGGGACCAATCAGAACACACTCTGCCATAAATACCCGGTGCGGACACATGCGTGTATACCTGCTGAAGATTCTGGAATAACGTTAACCTCACCGGGCCTCGGTTTCTTCATCTGCAATATGGGCACGGTGACTGTCATCGTACCACTTTATAGGACTGTTGTGAAGACTAAATGATTAATGCATGGAAAAGATTGAGAAACCAGTGTCTGACGTATAGAAAGCACCAAATAAGTGTGAGCTGTATTACTGGTCCCAGCTCCTCTCAGACTCAGTGACTCAGGGCCATTGCCACTTTTATGGGAGACTTCCCAAGTGAGCCCACTGTGCTCACCTGGGTTCACCTCCTGGCTCACCTCCAGCCCCCCCCCCCCTCCTTGTATGGCCCTCCAGTTATTCTACTCTTTTTTATACGAGCTTCTCAAACATTACCATGCCTTCGGATTTCTGGGGGATCTTCTTAAATTGCAGATTCTGATTTAGACGTTCTGGGTGGGGCCTGGGATTCTACCTTCCCTGTAAGCTACCAGGTGGCACTGATGCTGGTCCGAGAAGCAAGACTCCAGAAGATCACTGCAGACACAAAAGTGTCATCCGGTTGGCCTCTAAATATTTACTGAGCGCCTACTCAGTGCAAGGCAGTGTGCGGATCCAAACAAGTCCAAGGACTGGCCTCCAGCAATAGAGAGGCTATTGCCAAATGGTGGTTAGTAACAATTAGGTCAAAGGGCAAACATGTGCCAAACAGCAGGTGGTTTGTGTAGTGAATCCATTCTCCCCCAGTAGCCAGAGTGATGCTTTAAATAGGTAAAGATCCCATAACTGCCCTGCTTAAAACTGCCCAATGGCTCCCACCTCACTTAGAATAAAAGCTGAATTCTTCTGGATTCTTCTTCCAGGCCCTGCATCATCTGGCCTTGCCTCTGACCTCCTCTTCCATCACTCGGTTTATTCTAGACTCACCTTTTGTTGCTTTGAACCCAACATCCCAACTTCCTACCTGAGAGCCTTTGAATTTGCCTGGTTGATGCTTGTCCTTCAAACTGGTGAGTGCCTGGCCTCTTATTGCCTCCTCAGAGAGAACTTTCTTGACCCAAAGGAAATTTGATCTAAAGTAGCTGCCCCTGGCTCAGATCAGATATTCTCTACGGTATCATTCTGTTGGTTTTTTAAAATAGAACTTCTAAGTTCGATGTTATGGCTTTGTATTTTTGGTTGCTTTATGTCTGCTCCATGAGGGCACAGGTGTTTGCCTGCCTTATTCTGCTTTACCCCCAGCACCTAGAACAGCATCTGGTGCATAGTAGGTCTTCAGTGAAGGTCTTTGGAATGAATGAAAGAACAGCTGTTATAGGGCATTTAAGTAGGTGGGCGGGGCCCATGGGTGCCTCCCAGGGTGAGAGGAGACTTCATAGACTAGCGTACAGGAAGTTTATCAGGGAGCTCTCCTGGGGTCACATCTGTGGAAGGGTCGGGAAGGTGGCAGGAGCAAGCAGAGAGAGAAGAGGGGGTGCAGGTTCAGCTGATCCCCGGGGAGCTCCCACTGCAGGATCTGATCCCAGGGTGAACTAAACCTAATGGGCTGTGGCAGAATTTCCCTCCCCTGGTTCCCTGAGGGCAGAGTGAGATGAATCATGGGCGTGACCTGGACCTTAAGAGGCCGCAAACACACCCTTGACTTCTGTTCTTTTATATTGTTTTAATGTTGTTTAGTGCCAAACCCTCATCAATCAGCTGCTACATTTCATATTTCATCATCTTACAGAGATGCTTATCTATCCTTATCTATTTTTTCAAGAGCAAGCGTTCTTCAGCCGAAAATAGAGAACCAAACATCCAGCATTTGCATAAATGAACATTTCTGGAAGTATTCTATGACTTTGGTCCTTTGATGGGAAAGCAATGGGCACATCCCCATTGCGATATCTGGTGGGCCTGAGGACCCCGTAGGTGCCCAGATTGTGTTGAATGGATGGGTGGGAATGTGCCCCCGGAAGTAAGTGGCTGGCCGCAGTGTGGGGAGAGGCCAACAGATGGACCTTGACAGAGGGAACAGATAGATTCTGTGCAGGAAGGAGGTTTACTTGGTGTCTAGGACTTGCCAGCTGGGCGGGGCAGGTTTTGTGAGTGTGCAACCTATGCAGCCATACAGGGCCCCATGCTTGGTCTCATGTCTGTTGTCACCATCTTGGCATTCATTTTTTTTTTTAAGTTTATTTATTTTCAGTGTTTTTTTATTTTTGAGAGACAGAGAGAGACAGACAGAGTATGAGCAGGAGAGGGGCAGAGAGAGAGGGAGACACAGAATCCACAGTAGGCTCCAGGCTCTGGGCTGTCAGCACAGAGCCCGATGCGGGGCTGGAAGCCACAAACTGTGAGATCATGACCTGAGCCGAAGTCGGAGGCTTAACCAACTGAGCCACCCTGGTGCCCCAAGTTTACTTACGCATTTTTAAGTAATCTCTGCACCTAACATAGGGCTCGAACTCATGACCCTGAGATCAGGAGTCACATGCTCTTTTGACTGAGCCAGCCAGACACCCTCCCATCTTGACCTTCTCAACACTTTTTGAACAAGGGGCCTTGCATTTTCACTCTGCCCTAGGCCCCGCACATTATGTCGCCGGTTCTGCTCACCAGCTCTGGTTCCTAGGCCCAGAGCCAGTTCTCAAGGTATTCTCTGGGAGAGTCTGGCAAATCTGGAGGTGAGACTGGGGGAGGGGGCATTCTAGAACCCATCTTGTGTGTGAAACTGGGATTACGGAGCCTGCTTCACAGAGAGGAGAGAAGACAAGGGTTGCAGGCTTTTCGCAAGTGAGGATCAGGTTGTGGGAATTCACTGCCCTGGAAAGAAGGCCTTGCGGCTGCTCTTCAAGAGATACCAGATGCCTCTGGTCCTCAGAGCCCCTGGTCAGCTGTCAGACTGCTGACAAGAAGTGAAGGTTTACAGGGATGGGGCAGATGCCTCCCTTGGGTGGGACAGGCAGAGCATGCCCTGGCTCCTGGGGAAACAGCTGGTCTGGATGTCGATGCATGCACACCCGGTCTCTGAGACCTGGACCTGGGTATCCACATCCCCGGGGCCAGCTTGGCCTGGCCCCCCTGCTGGAGGAGGTGATGGTGACTCCCTGGAGACGGACTGTGAGAAGCTCCATGTTATCCACCGCAACAGGTGCGGTGAGGAGGGGAGAGCCCGAGAGGCCTGGCCAGACTGCACCGCCTTAGTCCGGAGACCCAGTTACAGCGCCCCGACGCCCTGGGGGTCCCCCAGGCAACCTGCTGCCAGCTCTCAGGCCCAGATGTAGGTCACTGCTTTATTTTGTGCACCTGCTGGTCTTTCTGGTCCCGCTGTGTCTTGTCGCTCACTTCTTCCACTCCAGATTTGAACTTTATCCTCTCTCCTCCGTGACTGGGGCTACTTGCCTCAGTTTACCCATGTACTTTCACTCTCTTGCAGTTCGTCCTCCGTGGGCAGGATTGGGGTCTGTTTCCTACATTGTCCCTCAGTCACTTCTGAACAAGGGGCCTCTCACTTTATTTTTGCATCGTGGCCCCCTAAATATGGAGCCGGTCTGCTGATGCGCTCACCAGGGCAAGGAGGACAGGTACCGGGGCGCTCGAGATCAGAACCTGACACGGGGTTGTGAGTGCTGGAGGCGTCTGGCAGCTCTGAAAGGGCAGAATGTCCACAGTCCCATGGGAATGCCATGCTGAGCGCCTACTGTGTGCAGTGAGGGTGGCGGTGCGGGCCGGGCTGCTGCAAACAGAAGCCCCTTTCTTCCTAGGGTTTACCCAGGGGAGCGTTTAGAAGTAGGACAAAGCCTGGCGGTCCAGGGGCCTCCCCCGCAGGAGTGGAGAGAAAACCGGGGCGGCGGGGAGCGGAGGAGGGGCGTCCTCCCGTAGGGCGCAGACGCCGCCCCGCCTGGGTCGCCGGCTCCGAGAGCTGAAAGGGCCTCTGTGTTCTGTCCCCCGCCTGCCCGCCGGCCAGCAGCGCATTTCCTCCGCTGCGCCAGACCCCGGAGGCTCCGCAGCCCCTCTGGGGACAGACACAAATAGTTCCCGGCCCAGCTGCCCGGCCAGTTACCTTGGGAACCAAACTCAATCGCCTGACGTCACCGGGCCGTTGCGTAGCAACCGGCGTAGACTCACCCTCCGAAGGCCCCCGCCCGGGCGCTGAGGCCTCGGTCGCCAGGGACACGGCGGGGCGGGGCGGTGGCTGTCCTCGCCGCCCCTCGCCCGCCGGGCCGCGCCCTCTGTCCCGCCCCGGAGCTGTGCCCACCGCGCGCCCCCGGCGGAAGGGGACCGGCCCCAGCGGAGGAAACGGCGCCGCCCGCGAGGGCCCCGCGTGGCCTGAGTGCGACCCTCAGCCAGCCGGCGTTTCTCTCGCAGAGAGAGGCCTTTGTTTGCCGTCACCCCGTCTGACTGCCCCAGTTTTCCGCTCGTCTCGTTTCTCACCAGGCCCCACAACCTGGGCTCCTGCTCTGGCCACGAGGAGCAGGTGGCGGTCGGGGCGTTTTCATCCCCCCCTCCCCCCTCGGTCGCCCAGGAAATCTCTCCCTCGCTTGGCCACCTGCCTTGGGGGAGGAGACACTGGGCCCTGCTCACGCCACTCTGCTCCCATCCCTGGTTCGCTCTCCCACTCCCGTGCCTTCCCCTGACGTCCGTGTGACATTCACCTCCTTGCCCTGGCTGCAGTCTGACCGGGCCGCCTCTGGGTGCGGGGAGTGGGGAGGGAGGGGCCTGTCTGAGCACCTTGCGCGGAGTCTGGTGCGGGCCTTGTCAGGCTGCAGCATCTCCCGTCTCTGTTTCACGTCGAGGCAGATAGTAAAGTGCTGGAACCCAAAGCCCAGAACCATGCGGGGGCCGGCAGTAATCTGCCACCATGCCCTGACCTGGTCTGCCTCAACCGACCCGTCTTTGGCCAAGGGTAATCCCAACTACCTCCTGTTGCTGGAGGGCCTTGCTTATCTTGTTCAGGTTCGCTGTGGTGAAGGCCATCTGTGGGAGGAGTTTTTCCTCACCCCAAACTGTATTTTGACAAGTCCTAATAACATGCAGGTGGCCAGAAGCAAAATCAGGCGTTGCAAGTGAATCCCTTTTCCTCATTGGTTGATATTTAAAATTTAGAGATGCAAAGGAATTTTTTTTTTTTTTTTAATTCGTAGAGTTAGAGGGAGTACACTTAAGAAGGCCTCAGATCTTTCCAAAGCACATGGTCAAAGGAAACTTGATTGTGGGTCGAAGGGTCACATCCTGGTGGGAAAGGTGATTATAATCTGCTGGGGGCCTTTAGTTGCAGAGCAGTGCAACCTGCAGTGAGGGACCTAGGAGAGGGGACAGGCTTCCTTAGCCTCCTCTCCCTCCTCCTCTCTGGGAGGGACACAGCTCCCGGTGCTCCGGAGGTCCCGGGAGCTCTGCGTGAGGAAGGCCTTTCCAACATGTGATCCAGGCTAGGTTAACCAGAACACTGACCCCTAGGATTTATCAGGCAGGAGCAGGGAAACAACTTTCCTTTTAGTCTCAGAAGTACAAGCCTGTGGGACTCCAGGAGCCTCCAGGAGCCATGTTCCCTGCAAGGAGCAAAAGCCTGGAGGAGAGCAGAGTTGCCAGGGGAGGTAGGGGGCATAAGCAATGGACTCCTGGCAGCTTTGAGTCCCTGACACCAGGCATCTCCAAAGCCAGTTCCTTCCTAGCCCTTCTCTACCTAGCCCATCAATCTGTTTGTGCCTAAGTAAGCTACTTGGGGCTGGTTTCTGTCACTTCCAATTAAGAGACTCCCGATCAATACACAGACAATGCAGAAAACCCCACAGAAGGGAGAAAACTGACGTTTGTCACATGCACCATTAAATGCTATTTTTAAAAAGATGCATTATTGATTTTAGCATGCCTGTGAGGCAAATGGGAGACCCATTTTATAGATGAGGAAACAGGCTGGAAGACAGTGGGACCTTCATCTAGTGCCTCAGGGTCCACTTGAGGCCTCCACAGGGTGGGCCGGCTGGCTTCTAGGTGCAGGTTCAGGGGGTACTGCTCTTCCAGGGACCCCTCAGCCAGGCCCTGCCGTTGAAGGCCTTTGCCATGGTGGGATCCTTTCTGGAGGACTCTGGGCCTTCTGAGGTCTGAGTCATAGAACACTGTTCTACCAACGTTGCCATGATGTTGGGCTCTGGCAGTGACTCCAGCTGGAGGGTCTGTCCTCCTCTGTCCTCCTGCCTTTGTTCCTAAGATCTTCCTAGGGACACATTTCCAGTCTGAGTCAGCTTGATTGTTGGTACCTTAGGGTTTATTCTGAACATTGATATAATAAGAAATATATATTTGGACTCTTCCTTGCCCCTGCCGGCTTCCTGGAAGAGAACTTCTAAAACTCTTGGAATTTCCCAAGTGGTAGGGGTGAGAGGAGCATCTTTTGTTATTCATAATATGCCCCTTTCAGGGGTGCCTGGGTGGCTCAGTCGGTTAAGTGGTTAAGGGTTAAGCGGCTGACTTCACCTCAGGTCATGATCTCATGGTGAGTTGAATTGGAGCCTCAAGTCAGGCTCTATGCTGACAGCTTAGAGCCTGAGCCTGCTTCAGATTCTGTGTCTCCCTCTCTGTCTCTCTGCCCTTCCCCTGCTCATACTATGTTTCTCTCTCTCTCTCAAAAATAAAGATAAAAAAAAATAAAAACAAATAAATAAACTAAAAAAAAAAAAAAAAAGTTGAAACTTTCAGCAACCCCTCCCCTCCCCTGACCTCTGGGGAGAGGAGAGGGACTGGAGATTGGGTTAATGGCTAGTGATTTAATCAGTCATGCCTACATAATGGAACTTCCATAAAAAACTCTAAACAAAAGAGTTTGAAGAGCTTCTGGGTTGGTGAAAACATCCACGTGTCAGGAGGGTGGTACGCCCTAACTTCTGGGAGACAGAAACTCTTGTGCTCGAGACCCTTCTGGACCTTGCCGTATATATACCTCTTCATCTGGTTGTTCATTTGTATCCTTTCTTATATCCCTTATAATAAATCAGTGATTCTGTCTTCCCGAGTTCTGTGAGTTATTGTAGACAATTATCCAACCTGAGGAGGGAATGAGGGAATCCCTGATTTGTAGCCACATCAGACAGAAGTGCGGGTACCTCAGGACCCGCTACTTGGGATTGGCATCTGAAGTGGGGCAATCTGGTGAGACTGAGCCCTTAACCTGTAGGGTTTGTGCTAACTCAAGTTAGTGCCAGAATTGAATTGTTGGCCACCCAGATGGGTGTCTGCAGGGAATTGGAGAACTGCTTCGTGTGGAAAACCCACACATTTGGTGTCAGAAGTGTTGTGAGTGGAGAAAGTTCTCTTTTAACCTCCGCTTCGCTCCTGAATGTGTCTCAAATCCCCCAGTGAACATTCTCAAGGCTCAGCTTTGGGCCCTCCGGGCACAGGTCAGTGGTGCCTTCTCTCCAGCAGAGGGCGCACTTCCACTCTTAGGGACTAGAAGCTGAAGATCCAGACAGCCTAACATACGGGGCTTCCTTCCAGCCCAGAGAGGATCCAGTGTTTCATTTAAATAAGTAAATGTGTACTAAAGACCTTAGTTTACCTTTACACCTTGTTACATCCCACTGTGGGAACTGCCCTTATCTATGGTCACTTTCTTTTGGAGACACTCTTTCCTGGATAGAATCTGTGTCTCACCCAGCCAAACCTATAAACTTGACCACAAGCACATGGTGACTTTAACCAGTTAGACAAGTGGCTGTAGACTAAACAATATTATTGTCCTTCCAAAACAAGTAAAAGCACTGACAAAGATTTAGCTTTTTTTTTTTTTTTTTTTTTACCATTCTCAAGATGGCCTCAAATTTCTTAACTTTTCTTACAATGAAGATTCTTTTTAAAAAGATCTTTGGGGGTACCTCGGTGGCGCAGTCAGCTGAGCCTCTGACTCTTGATTTCAGCTCAGGTCATGATCTCACAGATGGTGAGTTTGAGTCCCACATCTGGCTGTGCCCTGGCAGCCTGCTTGGATTCTTTCTCTCCCTCTCTCTGCCCCTCCCCTGCTTGTGCTCTGTCTCTTTCTCTCTCTCTCTCAAAAATAAATAAATAAACATAATAAAAAGGTCTTTGAACTTTTCCCACAATTTGAATTTGTAGGTCCTCCCCCACCTCTCCACAAACGCGCGCGCGCGCGCGCGCACACACACACACACTCACACACACACACACACACACACATCTCCGATGGGAAAGAAAACAGCCTGTGGTCACAGGTTGGGTTCTCTGGAACACAGGCTCTGAGCCAGATTGGGCGGAGGGGAATGGAGTCTATAATGCAAACCCCAGCTCACCCCGGCCAGCCCCATGGGCACTCTGGAGCTGGAGTTGGACAGTCAGGCCTTAGATTCTGGCACGGACCTGGCCACGACGATGGGTGGCGGCCCTCTGAAAAGGGGTCAGCACCGAAGGCTGGGCACTGCCAACGCTCCCAGCAGCTGGGGGGACAAGTCCTTCATTGAAGGAGATTGGGTGGCCCATCACAGTGCCCACCGTGCCCCGGGGAGAGGCCACAGTGTCTCTTATGCTGCCTGCGGGGACTCGTTGGTGCCCTTCCCTTAGCCAAGCCCCTGCCGGGCTCAGATGTCGGGATGTCGTGTCTGCCCCGCTGGCTCTTCGCCCAGCCTAAATGTCTCTTTAAGCAGAACCTCTGCTTACAGACGGGTCTCTCAGTGGCAGCACACACCCAGAAAGATGGTTGTTGATCCTGGAGAAGCACGGATGGTTGTCAGGTGTTAGCCCCAGCGCATAAATGAGAAAGAGCGAGGGGGCACTAGCTTTTCAGGGGTGAATTAATAACTTTGTCTATGCCTGAGTCCTCACCATCAAAGAATACATACAGCCACCCCATTATTCTGACGACTACTCATTCTTTTCCCCCTTACACACCACCTTCCGTTCCCTCTCCCTTCCCGGTAGCACTCTCCTTGTTCAGTTTTCATCCATGGCCGTGATGGGCTGGACCACTCCTGCTTGCTGACCTGTGTCCTAGGAACGGCTTCCTCTTGCCTGTGGAATGGGGCCTTTCCTTTCTCACTCTGGCCATCTTATCCGGAGCTGCGGTGCACCCACTTCCATCCGTGTTGGAGTCCTCAGCCCCCATGTGCAACCCTGACCTTTTCCCCAGGTGTCTTAGCACCTGGATGCCTGGGGGAGGGGGGTTCCACCTACAGAGGAGACGTGTGGCCAGGAGGATTTGCCAACACAACTGTTTATCCCGCAGCAAAGAGGGAGCTGGAAGGAGCGGGGGAAGTCTGCCCTTGGCAGGAGTTGCACAGAACCCTCTGTCATAATAATCACAATGATTGCTAACACAGAGCGCTCAGCTACGCGCCAGGCGCTGTTCTACGCACTTGACTCCTTAGCTCATGTAATCCTCAGAGCAGCCCAATGCAGTAGGCACTGTTATTGACATTTTACAGATGAGGAAACTGAGGCACAGGGAGATGAGTTGGTGGGACGCAGAGCAGGATTCGAGGCAGCCTGGCCCCCAGGGCCACACTCTTTACAATGCTGCCGGCTCTGACACACAAAACGGGCCCAGCAGCCCTTCCTGTGGGGGAACCTCCGCCACGGGGCTGACCCCGCCTCCCCCGAACCCCACCCCGATGGACGCGAGGCCCAGGCCAGGTATTTCATTTCCAAAGCCTCCGTGATTGGTGCGAGAGAGAGCAAGGGAGCCAAACCGGGCGCTGTCCTCCTTTGGGCCTCTCCTACTGGAGCTTGCGAGAACAAGGGCCTCTGTCTTTCCGGGAAGGAGGTTGAGCCGCCTCTGAATGGAGCCTGCACAGGCGGGCGGAGCTGCAGAGACAGAGCCCTGAGGGCCAGGCTGAGCCCAGGGCCAGCCGCTCCCCCTTGGCGCTCGTGCCTTGCATCTAATCCCTTCACCTGATCTGGGTCGAGTTTGGTTTCTGTCCCTTCCAATCTTTCATTCACCTCCGCGGTCTGTCTCTAGCGGTGCCTGCCAGACAGCGGCACTTCCCAGGCTCAACTGTTGCTCTGGGCTCCGGTCAGGTTGAGCTGCTCCCCAGCTAAGCCGGCCTCACACCTGCCCCAGCTTTTGTTCCTCTCCCCTCTGTCGGTGTGGATGCTCCCTTTCCTCTCTTCCCAGGTCCGACTCGGTTGATTCTCCGGAAGACCGCTGATTACTGGGATCTGGATCGACAGTCTTCCTCCTCCGAATTCTTTGCTCTCACTATGAGGACATCTCCTAGCTCACCTACAGCACGTGGCAGCTCCTTGAGAAAAGGGGGTAGACACGCCTGGTTTGTCTTGGCATCCCCTTGGGGCCTGGGGTGATCTGCAGGGGCGGGGTGGCAAAGGGGCGCCTCTGGGCTCAGGCAGGTGACATCAATCACGGATGCAGGCCAGGGGTGGTCCCTCTAGACAGGACAGCTCGGCTACTGGTTGCTTTGAAGAAATAAGGCTCTTAGGTTTCTCAAGAGAAGCAGGAATATCTTTTTTTTTTTTAATTGTTCTTAATGTTTATTTATTTTTGAGAGAGAGAGAGAGAGCCGCGCACGAGCAGGGGAGGGGCAGAGAGAGGGAGACACAGAATCCAAAGCAGGCTCCAGGCTCTGAGCTGCAGCACAGGGCCTGACACGGGACTTGAACTCACGAACTAAAAGATCATGACCTGAGCCAAAGTCTGACCTTAACTGACTGAGCCACCCAGGTGCCCTGGGGTTTTCCTCGTTTTAAATCTGAAAGTCCCACCTCCCAGGAACCCTCTTAGTTCAGACCAACCCTCAGGCAAACACGGATGGCCGGTCACCCTACTAGATCCCTGTTCCCACCATGTCCCCAGACCGCTGGAGGATAATCATGGTGGCAGCTGAACTGTGTGAGCTTGTTAAGTGCCAGGCACCCTGTGTTAAGCCCTGCATTGTTCCCCTCATGCCTCATAACCTCTTCACGATGTGGATTCGTTATCCATGCTGTAGGTGAAAATCAGAGGTTCAGAGGGCAAACTGACAGTGGTCTGACTCTATTCTCAGTCCCTTTGGAGAGCCCAGCAAGGCCCTGGGGAAGGGTCCGGCCTTACTTCCTCAGGAACACACTTAAGTGGATGGGGGTCCCTCTAGGATCAATGTTTGTAAGTCTGAGACCCCCACGCCTGGCCCCCCAGCCCTGCCAAGCTCTTCTCTTTCTGGACTTCAACCTCCAGCCCCTGAATCGGACAGCCCGGGAAGCCCTTGGGGGACACCTTTCTGCGCTTAGAAAATAAACGCTCACCAGTGATTTATTGCCTGATCTGGGGAGAGCCAGCCCGGGCAGGGGTGGGCGAGGCAGCAGGGGCATGCGGGTCCCAGGCTCTCGGGAGGTTGCTGAGCTGGTCCTTCCGGGCTCCCTTCGTAGCCTCTAGTCAGGGTCTGGTCTGGCAGGGGCCCAGCGTGGGCTGAGGTGGCTGATCAGGTAGCGCATGGCCGAGCGGATGCCCCCTATAGTCCTCTGCTCCACCGTCTCCAGCATGTGGGTGACAGAGCGCAGGGCCGAGCCAGTCCCTGTCATCAGCCCAGAGGAGAAGGTGTTCCCCAGGATGCTGGAGACGGAGCGCAGGCTGGGCCCGCTGCTCTGCAGCACGTCTGTCGCGGAGCCGTGGCCAGAAGCCAGGAAGGCCGTGGCCATGCCCATGGTGGTCTCAGACCACACTAGGATATCTGCCAGGGAGCTGATGGACCCCTCACCTCCGCCCAGCAGGCTGGTCATGGAGCGCATATAGCTGTTGTCCTCATTGGCCATATAAAGGCTGACGTCCCGGGGCCTCCTCCCCGGGGCCACCTCGCGGGGGCCAGGCGAGGGGGGGGGCACTGCCTCCTCGTGCGGGCGGGAGCTGCTCAGCCTGCAGATATTCTGAGCCGCCCACCAAATCCCCCTCAGTCCCTCCCTGGGACTCAGCGGTAGTCGAAGCTTCAGTATCAGAGTTCAAGGTCTCCGGACCCTCAGGTTCCCCCTCAAGAGTCCCTCCTTCAGCGGTGGTGGTGGTGCCCGTGGTCTCAGTGTCCTCCTGACCACCCGAGTCTGCAGAGCTCACAGCGGGCTGAGTGTCCTTTCCGGGGAACTGTGCCTTAGCAGCTGCCATAGTTGGAGCTAATTCTTGGTCACTGTCCGGGGTACCCGACATTTGTGGGGTCTCTTCTTCCCCCAGGGGGTCTCGTTGGGAGGTCTGAGGACTCAGAGACATGCTTGCATTTTGCACCAGTCCCTCCCACGCTGGGTCCTGGGAGCCCGTGGGCATTTGTGTAGCGTTTGAGGCCTGGTGGTCAAGCAGGGCCGTGGCCTCCTTAGGCTCCTGGCTGTCCCCTACAGCAGCTTCATGTTTGTCCTTGTCCCCAGATTCTGATGAGGACTGGGAGGTGACCTGCTCAACGGAGGCCTGATCTACATCCTGCTGTTCAGGTGATACGGTGGCACCGTTAGCCGTTGGGACATCTGCAAGGAGGGGCTCCTGACTTTGGGACCCCACTGTTGAAGTGTCCGTGGGGCTGCTGTCACCATGTGTGGGGATGCTGGGAACTCTGGCCTCCCCCGAGGGTGCGGTGGTCATCTAGGCCCTCTGTCACTTGTGCTGGTTGAGGGAGTGGCCACGGCCCAGCGGGGCCAAGTTGTCCAGGTGGTGAGGTCACAGGGGGCTGCAGGCAGCTGGCGATGTCATAGGTGCTTGCACCGCACGGCTCCTGAGCCTCTGGAGTGGCCGCCCTAGCGGGCTGAGTTTGCAGGAATATGAGGAGAGAAGGGCAAATGTTTTGGGGGAAAAGTGGACGTGTGTCTACAGGTGCAGCTGCTGGCACCCACAGGAGTCGTGGGACACAATGTTGTTTAATAAATGTTGTAAGGGGCCCCCCCGGGCGACTCAGTCCGTTAAGCATCCGACTCTTGATTTCAGCTCAGGTCAGGATCTCAGGGTTTGTGGGATCTGGCCCTTGTCAGGCTCTGTGCTAACAGCTTGGGATTCTCTCTCTCCCCCTCTCTCTCTGCCCCTCCCTCACTTGTTCTCTCTCTCTGTCTCTGTCTGTCTCTGTCTCTGTCTCTCTCTCACACACACACGCACGCACGCACACACAGAATAAATAAACTTTAAAAAAGTAAATGAATGTTGCCAGGAGCCACCTCCAGCACCTCTCTGTCCACACTGGTGACTCGGTACCCTGATTTGGCCAGCCTTTCTGCAGAGAGTCAGTTTCCCAGCAGTGGTGAGTAGAAATAAATGAAGGCTAAGGGCCTGGGCAGCTCCTAGCAATGACTGTGTTTGGTTGTGGGGCACCATAGACTGAACATTTGTGTCCCACCCCAAAACTCATAGGTTGGAGGTTATTCCCCAGTGGAATGGTATTTGGAGGTGCGGCCTTTGAGAGGTGCTTAGGTCATGAGGGTGGAGCCCTCGTGAGTAGCATTGGCGCCCTTATCAAAGAGGCCACACGCGGCTGCCGGGCCCCCTTGCTCTATGTGAAATGCAGCAAGAGGGAGGCAATCTACAAACCAGGAAGCAGGTCCTCACCAGACACTGAACCCACCCATCGCTGGATCTTGGACTTTCCAGCCTCCAGAACTGGGAGAAATAAATTTCTGTTAGGGCGCCTGGCTGGCTCAGTCAGTGGAGTGTGTGACCCTTGATCCGTGGGTCGTGAGTTTGAGCCCCACATTGGGCATAGAGTTTACTTAAAACTTGTTTATAAGCACATCCCACTGCCCCAGTCTATGGTGTTCTGTAATAGCAGCCCGAAGGGATTAGACAGAAATTTGCACCGAAAAGTGGGGGGCTGCTGTAGCAAATACCTAAACACGTGGATGCCACTCTGGAACCGGGGAACGGGCAGAGGCTGAAAGAGTCTGAGCCCACGCTCACAAAAGTCTCCACGGCTCTGGAGATCTTTAAGGATGATTCTGGAGAGAGCTCAGAAAGAGAAGGAGGGTTCTGGAGAGAAAGCCTCAGTCTTCCTAGAGAACCCCTAATAATCCTGAACCACGTGTTGGGAAAAATATGGAAGGTAAAGACATTTTGATGAGAGCTCAAGTGGACTTACTGGAAACCGGAGGAATGGCGATCCTTGTTATAAAGTGGCAAAGAACTTGGCTGAAGTGTGTTAGGATCTTCTGGAAGGTAGAACTTAACCTGTGAGTGGTGAAATCGGAAGAAATTGAAGCAGTTTCTAAGTAAAGTATTGAAGGTGCAGCTTGGCTCCTCTTACTGTTTAATGTAGAATTCCAAAGGAGAATTGTTAAGCTAAAAAGAACTAGAACTTAAAGATCTGGAAAATTCTCGGTCTATCCATGCTGCAAAGAATGAGGTGTATTTGGATTGTTATGGTTTCGGGTCTCACATTTATTTTTTTCTTCTTTGTTAAGTTTGTTTAGAGAGCACAAGTGGGTAAGGGGCGGAGAGAGAGAGGGAGAGACAGAATCCCAAGCAGGCTCTGTGCCATCAGTGCAGAGCCCAGTGCGGGGCTGGAACTCACGAACTGTGAGATCATGACCTGACCTGAGATCAAGAGTCTGATGCTTAACTGACCGAGCCACCCAGGTGCCCCTCGGGTCTCACATTTAGATCTTTTTTTTTTTTTTAATTTTTTTTTCAACGTTTTTTATTTATTTTTGGGACAGAGAGAGAGA
Organism: Herpailurus yagouaroundi; assembly: GCF_014898765.1. Classification (NCBI taxonomy): domain Eukaryota; kingdom Metazoa; phylum Chordata; class Mammalia; order Carnivora; family Felidae; genus Herpailurus; species Herpailurus yagouaroundi. Next base: position 8,236,737 of record NW_024412433.1, read on the forward strand.
CAGAGCATGAACGGGGGAGGGGCAGAGAGAGAGGGAGACACAGAATCGGAAACAGGCTCCAGGCTCCGAGCCATCAGCCCAGAGCCCGACGCGGGGCTCGAACTCACGGATCGTGAGATCGTGACCTGGTTGAAGTCGGACGCTTAACCGACTGCGCCACCCAGGCGCCCCACATTTAGATCTTTAATCCATCGAGTTTATTTCTGTGTATGGTGTCAAAAGGCAGTTCGGTTTCGTTCTTGTGCACGTAGCTGTCCAGTTTTCCCAGCACCATTTATTAAAGACACTGTCCTTTTCCTATCGGATATTCTTGCCTCCTTTGTCGTAGATTAAGTGACTCTGGAAGTATGGCTATATTTCTGGGCTCTCCATTTTGTTGCATCGATCTATTTGTCTATATTTTGTGCCAGTACCATACTGTTATGATTACTGTAGCTTTGTAGTGTATCTTGAAACCTAGGATTGTGGTACCTCCAGCTTTGTTCTTCTTTCTCAAGATTGCTTTGGTTATTCGGAGTCTTCTGTGATTCCATACCAATTTTATTATTATTGGTTCTGGTTCTGTGGAAAGTGCCATTGGTATTTTGATAAGGATTGCATTGAATCTGTAGATTGCTTTGGGTAGGATGGACATCTTAAGATTTTATTTATTTATTTTATTAATTTTTAAATGATTATTTATTTTTGAGGGGAGGGGCAGGGAGAGAGGGAGACAGAGGATCTGAAGTGGGTTCCGTGCTGACAGTAGAGAGCCGGATGCAGGACTTGAACTCACAAACCGTGAGATCAAGCCCTGAGCCGAAGTTGGACACTTAACCGGCTGCGCCACCTAGGTTGCCCCTATATATTAATTTTTTTTAAACGTTTATTTATTTTTGAGACAGAGAGAGACAGAGCATGAGTGGGGGAGGGTCAGAGAGAGAGAGGGAGACACAGAATCGGAAACGGGCTCCAGGCTCTGAGCTGTCAGCACAGAGCCTGACGCGGGGCTTGAACTCACAAACCGCGAAATCATGACCTGAGTCGAAGTCGGATGCTTAACCGACTGAGCCACCCAGGTCCCCCCCCATATATTAATTTTTTAGTATGCTCTAGGCCCAAGAACTCACGGGGCTTGAACTCGCGACCCTGAGATCGAATCGCATGTTCTACCGACTGAACCAGCCGGGTGCCCCCATCTTAGCAGTATTCTTCCAATCCACAGGTATGGAACGTCTTTCCGTTTGGAGCAAGTGTGTTTGGGGAACATCAAGGGTGCGGCCAAGCGGTCACTTGATATCATCAAGGCTGTCACTCCCTTCGCCGGCCCAGAGTGGGAGGGCTGGTGATGGTGGGGTGCAGATCAGCATGGGAGGGGCTGCCGGCATGGGACCAGGGCGTAACTGCCTGGCCCAGCTGTACCTCGCAGGCTCCACTCCCTTCCTGCGCTCCTCGTGACACAGGATGAACTGTCTCCATCTCCTCCCCGCTCAACTGGGCTGGAAGGGCAGAGGATAACAAAGGATCTATAACCCCCCGAGTGCTCTTCGGAAAAGTGCAGACCCGGGTCAACCTACTTGTGCTTATGCTCTTTGTTAAGGAGGCGGTTGGAGTGGAAGCTTCCAGTCTCTTTTATCTGTGCTTCCCCTGGGGTTGCCAGCTCACAGCGACTACTAACAGGCAGGAGAAGGAGCCAAGCATCCAACCCTTCCAACTACCCCATCGTCTCTACGTAGGTAATGCATCTATTGTTACACCCATTTTACACATGGGGAAGCTGAGCCTCAGAGGGGACAAATGACTCATTCAAAGTCACACAACTAATGAGCACTGAATCTGGGTTTTAAACTCTGTCTGGCTTCAGAACTCAAGCTCTCCTACACCATCTTATACCCTGGAGGGGGGTATTAAAAATATTGAATGACTGGCATGGTAAGGACACTGGATAATGCAGACAGAGGCCTACCGTAATCGCATCGCATCAGTAGGCAACAGCCATTGTAACTTCTCCTGAGCCCCAGGCTCAGTGCTCGTTAAGTATTTCTTCTCCCCATGAATACTCTGCTGCCTTCTTGGAGCTCACAGGGCAAACCCAAGTTTGTTGGGGAGGGAGGGACCAGTAGGTACGAACTTGTGCCCTGTGAAAGAATCATGGAGAAGACTGCTAGTTGCTCACCCTAGTCACCCTTCTTCTTTAGTATCAGAACCTCCATTTTATTCAGCGTGGCTGTGTGCTCAGCCAAAAGAATATGTACCCCAGCCTTCCCTGCAGCAAGGTAAGAGCTTCTGGCCAATGAGATGTAACAGAAAGTCCTGAGTGGAATTTAGAAGGGATCCTTTGAAAAGCAGAACATCTTTTTTGCTCTTTCCCCATTATGCCATCCTGCTATCAGGTGTGTGAAGGCCGAAGCCCCGGCAGCTGTGTTGGTTCATGAGGTGACCTTGAGATTGGAAGGCACACACTAAGATGGTGGACCACAAAAATAGAGGGAATCTGGGAGCCACGGTTGGAGCCGCCATACCAGTCACCAGGAGACCTTTGCTATCCTCCTGAGCTCTTTTATGTGAAGGAAAAGAGTCATATATATGCTCAGACTACTGTTATTTGGTTTTCCTTTTACATGCAGCTAAATTTAATCTCCTCCAGTCTTGAAGGTTATGAGATCCCTGTGGGGCAGTTGTTCAGTGTTTGCCTGAATATCTTCCTGTCCTAAACAGTGAAGACCAGCGTACTGCACTGATTGCATTGAGTGCCTGCACTGTGGGGGTGTTATTTCCCCAATTTACAGGTGAGGAGACTGAGACTTAGAGAAACTAAGTGCACAGCATGTTCAATGGCATCTGCCTGACCCTAGAGGCTCCCACCCCCTACTCCTCCCTGTGCCCTGCTTCTAGTTAGTACGTTCTTGGTTCTTGATGTCACCTTGTGCACAGCCTGTGGACCACTGAAGCTGTCAGGCACTCCTCGTAACACTGAAACCAAGCTCCTTGTCCTCCCCTTCCATTGGAATTCGATTAAAAAAATTTTTTTAAATGTTTGTTTATTTTTGAGAGAGAGAGAGAGAGAGAGAGAGTGCATGTGAGAGTGGGAGAGGGGCAGAGAAAGAGGGAGACAGAGGATCCGAAGTGGGCTCCATGCCAACAGCAGAGATCCCAATGCGGGGCTCAAACTTGTGAAATGCCAGATCATGACCCAGGACGAAGTCGGACACGTAACTGACCGAGCCACCCAGGCGCCCTGGAATTCGATTTTTGATCCTACATGTGGCATTTTACACTTACCCTTGTTAAATCTCACATGCCTTAAAAATCTGAACCAAGGAGGGGTGCTGGGTGGCTCAGTCAGTTGAGTGTCTGACTCTTAACCTCAGCTAGGGTCTTGATCTCAGAGTTATGAGTTCAAGCCCCGTGTTAGGTTCTATGCTGGGCGCAAAGCCTACTTAAAAAAATAAACAAAATGAAAATCTGTGCCAAGGAAAGAAAAGTAGACTAAAGAGGGATTAATGTCAAAGAGTGGAGAGGAGTATTAAGATTTGGGGACAAAGTATTGTTTATTTATGCATAAATATTAAATAATATTGGTGTAGAACATCATGTATATTTATTCTGTTATACATAATATATATGTAGGCATATATAAAAGAAAATATATTTAAAAGAGTTGTTCTCCTTAATTTAGTTTGAAAGTTTCTTGCCTTTATTTTATTATATTTTTTAAAAAAATATTTATTTTGAAAGAGAGAGAGTGAGTATGAGTGGGAGAGGGGCAGAGAGAGAGGGAGAGAGAATCCCACACAGGCTCCATGTTGTCAATGCAGAGCCTGACTAGGGGCTTGAAACCATGAACTGTGAGATCATGACCTGAGCCAAAATCAAGAGTTGTGTGCTTAACTGACTGAGCCACCCAGGCGCCCCTTGCCTTTATTAAGCAATGCTCAGAGGAGGAAATTAGTCTAGAAACTGTTGCCTTTGATTTCTTTTCCATTCCTGTCTTGTAGACATAATGACTCTCTTATTAAATAAATAAATATTCTCATTTTAGGGTAAACCCAGTTTGGGGACTATTATGCAACTATATAAAGCCTACATAGACACATGGAAAAATGCTTAAATAATATTACTCTAAAAAGCAGGATACAGTATTTCATGCACACTATGTGTATTTGCCAACACTCTCAGCTGGGAGTAATGGAAACCCAATTCAGACTTGCTTAAGCTGAATAATAATAATATTATTATTAATAATAAAGGCATTTGTTGGTTCACAGAACCTGTAAAGTCTAAGGGAAAATTTCCCTACCACAGGAGCCCCGTGATAATGTCAAGATTTAGTCTTCTCTCTCCCTTTCTCTTTCTTTCTTTCTTTCTTTCTTTCTTTCTTTCTTTCTTTCTCTCTCTCTCTCTCTCTCTTTCTTTCTTTCTTTCTTCTTTTTCACTTATATTTGAGAGATAGAGAGAGCACGAGCAGGGGAGGGGCAGAGAGAAAGGGAGACACAGAATGTGAAGCAGGCTCCAGGCTCCGAGCTGTCAGCACAGAGCCCGACGCGGGGCTTGAACCTATGGACTGTGAGATCATGACCTGAGCGGAAGTTGGAAGCTTAACAGACTGAGCCCCCCCAGGTGCCCCTCTGTCTCCCTTTCTTGGCTCCCCTTTCTCACCGAGGCTAGATTTGTAGGAAGCTGTCCGCGTGCAGGCTGCTGGCGGCTGTGGTCAGTGCAGAGATGCTGTAGTTACAGAGTTATGGTGAACCTCAGGCCTGAGCCTTGTGGGCTCCTGTTCCCTTCTCTGAAATGATCTCTATGGCCTGGGGACCACATCCTGGTTGGTCAGGCCTGGAGTGGGGGCATGGGGTCAGCCCCACTGAAGCATAAGTCCTCCAAGTGGTAGCGGAGTGGGTCCCTAAAGGATTTTGGGGTGCTGTAACCAAAAGAAGGCGAAGGGATGCTGGGTGGGAAATACAGAAAAAACCCACTTGCATGGTGAACACAGACATGTGAAAAAAAAGTCTGTTGGGGAAAAGCCTGGCAGGAAATAAAGCAAATTGCCCAGAAGATATTCTTTTTTTTTTTTTTAAGTTTATTTTCAGATTTTGAGATTTTGAGAGAGAAAGAGAGAGTGCGAGTGAGCTCACGCTCTTGTGTGTGTGTGAGTAGGGGAGGGGCAGAGAGAGAGGGAGAGAGAGAAAATCCCAAGCAGGCTCTGCATTGTCAGAACAAAGCCTGACACGGAGCTGGTACCTACGAACTGTGAGATCGTGACCTGAGGCAAAATTAGGAGTCGGATGCTTAATCAACTGAGCCACCTAGGCACCCCCCACTCCCAAAGATATTCTGATTATTGTAACAAAATCAGAAAATACATATCAGAAATAATTAAATAAAAGTAAATAACAATAAAAAGAAGACTCACCGTGAACCATATGTTGGGCTCAGTGAGTGGGAAGTCTGTTACCCCAGCACATAGAAACTCTCCCACACACACATCCTTCAAACACACAGAAATGCTGGATTAAACACTGTCCACAATAGGTTAACTGCGTAACACCAGTAGCGAAAAGGGTGCATAGCAGGGGGAGGCGGTCTGGCCCCAGTCCAACTGTAAGGATGGGCCTGACTAAGCCATTTCCCTGAGGGGGTCCCTGGATCAGGCATAGGCCTTCATGCAATGCTAGCCATGGAGGCATGAGAGCAAGGTGAGTTCTGCTAGAGACCTTGAGAGGTTTCCTCACTCATTAGGAGACCCAGGAAGAGGCAGTCCTCCTCTGCTCTTGTACGTGATCACATTTAGTTTGGCTTCTTGTAACCATGAGGGCACCCGGCCTGAGAAAAAGCCCCACGTAGAGAGTAGTGGAACCATGGAGATTATAGAAAAGTAGAGCAAGCCTTGATCAAACTCTACCTGCAGCCACCCAGCCACCAGCTTTCCCATGATGGGTGGTGATTTGTTTCCAAGTTGTTTCAGCAAATTGAGCCAGGGCTTTCTGTTACTAGCCCCCAAAAGCGTCTTAAGGAATAGCATCCCTAGCCTGAAAGTCATGCAAGGAACTTGAGCTATGAGGCCCCACCAACCCTGCCTCTCCAGAGCACCCTGGGTCCTCTGGCTACTGTGGCCACTGCTCTCCAGTCATATCCCTTCTGCCTAGGCTTCAGACTTCTCCACCCCAAGACTTCTGCCCACACTGATCCAGAAATCACCCCATAGGGTCCCTCCCACACCTTTCCTTAGATTCCTTCCTGGCTTTGGCACTCATCTAGAGCCACCACCACGGTAGAAACACTGCAGGGCTCATCAAAAAAGGCAAAAGCCGTCATTTCTCCCCAGAGTCTAACAGAACTATAAACCAATCTAGTCCATGGCCATCCATAGTGGGTTGAATTGTGGGCCCCCCAAAGGTATGTCTTTACCCTAACCCCTGGAACCTGTGAATGTGTCCTTGTTTGGACAGAGAGTCTTTGCAGACATAGTTAAATTAAGGGTCTTGAGATCATCCAGAATTAGGGTAGGTCCTAAATCCAATGGCTAGTCTCTTTGGTTGTTGTTGTTTGTTTTGTTTTGTTTTGTTTTGATTTTCAATGGCTAGTTTCTTTCTAAGAGAAGAGAAGAGAAGTGTTCTGTGTTTTCTTAGGTTCTGTAAGTCTGTTTGGCATCTGTCAATCACAGGACCACACTATTGGCCAGAGTATTTACCTCTCTCCTGCAGGTCAGTTTGCCAGGAACTCCCCCTTCTGATGCAGGCGGGCTACCTAAGGCTGAACCCCCGCCTACCTTCTGATCTCTTGCACACCAGGCCGACATTGTCCCTGCCCCCAAGTAATCCCAGGGCCAGGTGCCTGCAACTGGAGACACTCCTATAGCCCAAAGCCTGTGGGAATTATTCCAAATAGCCAGTCCTGCAGGGTTTACTCAGCCTTGCCTTGCCTTCCCCTTGCTCCTGTCTTCTGCCTCCTGACCACCACGTTTCCCATGCGGCCTTGTGTGGCGGGGCACGCCCCTTCTCTCGGGAAGTGTAAGGAATAAATTCTTTCGATGACGTTGACCTCTCTGTGTCATCTTTAGATCACCTCCATAACTCAAAATCTCCCGGGTACAAATGACCCAATACGGGAGAAGGGGAAGGGAGAGCACGAGGACACAGGCAAGACGGCCATGTGAAGACAGAGCCGTGAATTGGAGCGATCTGAGGAACAGGAGCCACCAGAAGCTGCAAGAGGCAAGGAAGGTTCTGCCCTAGAGCTTTCAGGGGGCGCGTGTTCCTGCAGACACCGTGATTTTGGCCCTCTGGCCTCTGGAACTGCGAGAGAATAGCTTTCTGTTGTTGCGAGGGCCCCAGTTGTGGTGATTTGTGACAGCAGCCCAGGAAGCTAACAGAGCAGCTGACAACGATGAGCAGTGATTGACTCTTGACTCAACGCACGCACAGCCTCTGAGCTACTTACTCCTCCCGACGAGGCCCGTTGTAGGTAGTGTTATCCCATTTCTCGGGTGGGAAAAGCGTGGCTCAGCCAGGGCCAGAGCGGGGATGTGAGCCAGGCCATCTGGCCAAGCCCCCAAGGCTGTGCTGCTGACCACTGGACGATCCTGTGAGCTGAGCTCCTGGAACCACCCTTCAGAGCAGGTCAGAATTTGCCTCCACAAACCTGTGCGTTCACACGGGGACCCCAGTCCTCTCCTTTATCTCAGAGTCCCCAGGGCTGCCACCCACTCTCTACACCTGCTGTGAGGGGCACCTTCGCTGTGGTCACTGCTCTGGCTGTTGCCACCCAGGTGTGGCCACTGGGATCTGGCCCACTCCCTGGGCTCCCATGGCTGCTCCTGGGAGTGGGTGCCTGGAGGCTTCTGGAGCTCTGCTGCCCCGCCCACGTGTCCCCCATGAGCCCGTCCACCTTGAGGAGGGTGGTGCCCACGGACCCTCCCTGCCAGTGAGACCACCTTGAGGACCTGGGAAGGGTCCTGGGTGTCTGACTCTTTGACTGGTGGCTCCTCGGTTGCTCAGTCCTAGCTCTGCGCTCCCAGGGAGGCCTCTCTGAATGTTGGCGCTCCATAGTGGGGGGTGGTCCAGATTCTGTATCTTCCAGAACTCCCACTTCCTGCATGTTCAACACACTGAGGAGACAGAGCACCCTGGGGCTCCATTAGCAGATGATGTGGGAATTTCACTTAGACATACACTGGATTTGTTTGGAAGAAATCGGTTAACAGGCCGCATGGGGCGGAGACTTAGACCCCAAAGGAATTCTCAAGTGACAAAAAACAGTTGCCACTCTGCTTTCTAAGGAGGTGGATGCTGTTAGCAGAACGTCTTTGTTCGGGAAGAATTGGGTTTGGGCCAGGAGCCGCACAGCCCGATTGTTCCGCGGGAGAGAGGGAGTGAGGAGGGATTTTGAAGTGAAGTGAAGAAATGGATGCGGAGTTACAGGTGGGCAGCAAGGCAGCTGCCCTGAGAAAGGAGGCAAGGTCCGGCCCCCTGGGGGTAGAGCCAGGGGCAGGGGCTCAGGAGAACAGAAATCCCTATGGGGAATTTTCAAGTTATTTGCGTGGAGATCTCCAAGGTCAACCCCTCCCCTCCCCCCGCCCTCCACAACATCAAAAACCACACTTGTTTTCTAGTGCTTTTGTGTGAGTGCTGGCAGCCGGGGACTGTGGGCCCTGGGGGAGTGTGTGCTCCTAGCAGGGGTAGTGGAGGGCCCCGTACACAGTGGTGGTGGGAAAATCTGTTAAGTGTTTGGAGAACCTTGGGTAAAATTCTCACTTTCACTTCCAGATTTTAAAGAGGTAAACGCAAAAAGAAAGACAAAAGAGAGCAGTCACAAGTAAACTAAAAGAAAATATTTCATTTTGGGAAGGAGAAGGATTTTCTAAATATAAGAGTCAGTAAGGAAGTCCCAAAGGAAAAGATAGACACAGGTCAAAAAATGCTAAAAGACTTAAGAGCAAACCACAGTCTGGGTAAAAATATTTGCTACGAATACCACACAGGGTTAATGTCTGTATTGTTAAAAACATTTTTTTTAATATTTATTTATTTTTGAGAGAGAGACACACAGAGTGTGAGTGGGGGAGGGGCAGAGAGAGAGGGAGACACAGAATCGGAAACAGGCTCCAGGCTCTGAGCCGTCAGCACAGAGCCCGACGTGGGGCTCGAACTCACAGACTGAGAGATCATGATCTGAGCCGAAGTCGGACGCTTAACCGACCAAGCCACCCAGGTGCCCCTAATATCTGTACTGTTGGGGAGGAAAATTTTTTCTTTACTCTCCTAAGGTTCTTCTCACTGGTCTAAGAATTAAATTGACATGAGACTGATGAACAGGAGAAAATAAAATTTAACTGCACACATATGTGACAGATTAAAACACAGACAGGTAAAATGAGGTATATATGCCATCTTGAGCTAAGGAATGGGATAGGACCTGGGCTTCAAAGAGCAGGAGGGCAATTTACAGGGCAGTAAGAACAGGCCCAGATGTTTGGTATTAGATGTTTGCCCAGCCATACAGATGGGTCACTCAGATAAGGTTTCTCTCTGGAGATAACTCTTATTCTGGGAAAGACTCCCAGTTTAGATCCCTATAGGTAATTAAGGAAGAGGCAAAAGTTTCTCTTTTTTTTTCTTTTCCTAAATCAACATGAGTATTTATTTATTATTTTTTAAATTTTATTTTTTATGTTTAAAAATTTACATCCAAATTAGCATATAGTGCAACAATGATTTCAGGAGTAGATTCCTTAGTGCCCCTCCCCCATTTAGCCCATCCCCCCTCCCACACCCCGTCCCTAACCCTCAGTTTGTTCTCCATATTTGAGTCTCTTATGTTTTGTCCCCCTCCCTGTTTTTATATTATTTTTGCTTCCCTTCCCTTATGCTCATCTGTTTTGTCTCTTAAAGTCCTCATATGAGTGAAGTCATATGATTTTTGTCTTTCTCTGACTAATTTCACTTAGCAGAATACCCTCTAGTTCCATACATGTGGTTGCCAATGGCAAGATTTCATTCTTTTTGATGGCCGAGTAATACTCCATTGTATCTATATACCACATCTTCTTTATCCATTCATCCATCGATGGCCATTTGGGCTCTTTCCATCCTTTGGCTATTGTTGATAGTGCTGCTATAAACATGGGGTGCATGTGTCCCTTCGAAACAGCACACCTGTATCCCTTGGATAAATGCCTAGTAGTGCAATTGCTGGGTCGTAGGGTAGTTCTATCTTTAATTTTTTGAAGAACCTCCATACTGTTTTCCAGAGTGGCTGCACCAGCTTGCATTCCCAGAAGAGGCAAAAGTTTCTCTTGAGTCCACGGGGCCTCAATTGCCTTCAGCTCAAAATAGTCCACATGCAAAAGTAGTACGTTTGTGGGAGACTTGTTCAGAACCTTTTAACTATATAGAGATTCCAAACAGGTTGATAAGACACCATTAATACCCAATGGCACAATATGCAAAAGACCAGAAAAGACCATTCGCCAAAGAAATCTAAATGACTAATAAACATGGGAAAGTATTTAAATCAGTAGCCAAAGACTTATAAGACAAAAAAGCAAGGTATATTTAGGTAGTGGGATTATAAATGACCCAATAACATTGCTTTCTTTTGGTGAACTGCATTTTCTAATTCTTTTTTTTAGTAACCTCATTTATTACTTGTCTTAAGAGAAGGTTCGGAAAGCACATGATACTATCAAATAACAAATGTCTAGCTAATGTCAGTGACTTTCAGTTCTGGCGGATCGTGGGCATTTTTTTTCTTTCAAGCTTTTGTGCATTTTTAACTTCTACGATTCATTTGTCTTTTCAACAACAACTAAATAGCACTTTACGTAATAGAACAAATTTGCAAGTTAAAATAAATTCCTTCTTGCTAACCTCCCAGAAGTCTGGGCCCTGTATGCAAATAGGATTCCTGGGAACACCCACACACCCACTCCCCAGCAGGAAGGCCAGTTGAACCCGAGAGACTCTCTCTCCCACCCCATCTCCCAAACAAAGGGGTACTTTAGCCCTTCCCAAACCACATGTACACCCCCTCAAGCTGCCCTGCCCCCATCTCCAGGGTCCTCCCTGATGCCTCCTCCCCCTCAGCTTTGGCCTGCCAGTGCAGAGGGGTGGGCCATCCACGCCCTTCGGAGGCTGGGCGAGGTGGCCATGCAGTGTCCCGAGGGGGCCCTGGTACAGACTAGCTTTGAGAGGTCAGAATCAAACTGTGATCTCCGCCCACAAGTGCCACCATCCACCCTCTAATTACTCCTGGGTGTCTGTTCTGGGCTGAATTGTATCCTCTCAAACTTCACGTGTTGAAGTCCTAACCCCCAGGACCTCCGAATGTGACTGTTATGTGGAGATGAGGCCTTTAAAGGGGTAATTAAGTTAGGAGGAGGTCATTAGGGTGGGCTTTAATGCAATGTGACCGGTGTCCTTGTGAGAAGAGGACATTTGGGTGCACACACAGAGGGGAGAATGGCATGTGAACCTGAAGACCACGTATAAATCAAGGAAAGACTGGGAACGGCCCTCGGCGCCCAGAGGGAACGGGTCCTACCGACACCTTCATACCTGAACTTCTGTGAGCAAATGCATTTCTGTTGTTCGAGACTCCCAGTCTGTGGTACTTGGTTCTGGCAGGCCCGGCTGACTAATACAGAGTCTGTGGGCACAGGATTAGGCTTTCAAAAGGAATCCCAAAGAGGTTTAGATGGCTACTTGCAAAAACCGTATTACCCAGTTTGAGAGACAAGTTACCTAGCAGTTGTCACAACACAGCCCAGCGGACCAAACGCACATTCCCAGGAACGTGCAGGTTCCCAGAATCTAGGATGTTGGCAAGACTTACAGATGGGGCCAGCCAGAGGCCAAACCATGGGGTGTGGTGGGGGGTGGGGGCCATAGGGCTTTGCTTTCAGGCTTCCCTGCTCTCTCCCAGCCTCCCCCCACCCCCATCTGCTAGTCACCTACAGGGTACAGGGCTGGGGGCAGGGGTGGGGGCGTGGAGGCGGCAGAGCCTTGAGCCACCCCTCTGCTCACAGCTGCCAGTCTGCATGGAGCCAGCTTTGCTCCAGCCTCAGGGCATCCTTCAGGCTGTGTTGCCACATCTGACCCCTGTGGACGGTTGACCCATCTGGATGGGCTGTGCCTGCTGTCTGTTCTTACCAGATGCCCCTCAACACAGAGGAGTGGGGAGAGGGGTTCTTTCCCCTCAGAGCAGATTTCCCCAGTGGTACTGCTCTAAGGGAGAATTATTCACTGCTCTCTCGCTCCACACTTGCCGTTTTAGCCTCCTTAGCTCAGGAAAGAATGATTTGGAGAAGCGATGAAAAGCTTTAGGTCCTTCCCTGGAAAAATGCGCATGCACAGACCCCCCTGCGCCCCACCTCTGAGATTCGAACTGTTTCCGGTTATTTGCATTCCAGGGACCCGCAGACTCCTGAAACTCACCTGCCGTGTGGCTTATAGGCAAACAGAGGTGTGGACAGGTGGAGGGAGGTTGGGCAGGGATGCAGTCCAGGAGAAATTCACCAAAGAAGTGGCCTCTGCGGGGAAGTTGTAAGAACACTCTGGCTGATCCTGGAAGGCTGTCCCTAGAGGGAGGAAGAGGTCTCATTTCCTCCTGGAAGCCAAGGGAGTGTTGGAGGGTTCTGGGCAGAAGGGAGGCATGGAGGAAGCGGGGCTTTGGGAGCAAGTCTCTGAAAGCATAGCCCTGGGGCGCCTGGCTGGCTCAGTTGGTTAAGCCTGCGACTTTGGCTCAGGTCATGATCTCCTGATTCGTGAGTTAGAATCCCATGTTGGGCTCTGTGCTGACGGCTCAGAGCCTGGAGTCTGCTTCGGATTCTGTGTCTCCCTCTCCCTCTGTTCCTCCCCCACTTGCACTCTGTCTCTCAAAAATAAATAAAGATTAAAAACAATTTAAAAAATTTTACAAAATTTGACAAAATTAAGGATTTCCAGATGAGATCATCCTGGAATTAGGGTGGGCCCTAAATCCAACGACCGGGGGTCCTTAGAAGAGAAAGGGGAAGGAGTGGAGAATGAGACACAGAGGGAACCACATGAAGACGGAGGCAGAAGGGGAGTGAGTGCCACGTCTTACAGGCCCAGGAACACGCAGGGTGGCCAGCAACCACCAGAAGTTAGGGGAGAGGCGTGGAGCGAATTTTCTCTCAAAGCTCCAGAAGGAACCAACCTTGCTGACATCTTGATTTCTGACTTCTGGTCTCCAGAACTGTGAGAGCATAAAGCCATCCAGTGTGCTGGTTTATGACCACAGCCCTAGAAACTAACATGGCTTCATATGGTGATCGTAGGTGTTGGAAAAGGACCTCCTGGTTGAGTAAGTTTTGGGACCTGTGATAAACTATAGCCTTCTTTGCTGAGGAACCGCTCAGAGCGCTTTAAGAGGCTATGGAGCTTTCGGAATTTCCAAGGCGGGTGGGAATCAGTATGGAACACTCACTTCCCAAGCATAACTAATCAAGAAACTCTTATGTCTTAGCTCGGGCTGCCATAACAGAACATCACAGACTGAGTGAACACTTCCGGAGGCTGCAAATCCACGATCAAGGTGTCGGCTGGGTTGGTTTCTGGTAAGTTGGCACACAGCCTTCTCGCTGTGTCCTCAGATGGACTCTCCTCTGTGTGTACAGACAGAGACAGCAAGCACTCCAGTGGCTCTTCCTCTTCTTAAAATATATGTATTTTTAATGTTCACTTATTTTTTTTTCAACGTTTATTTATTTTGGGGACAGAGAGAGACAGAGCATGAACGGGGGAGGGGGCAGAGAGAGAGGGAGACACAGAATCGGAAACAGGCTCCAGGCTCTGAACCATCAGCCCAGAGCCCGACGCGGGGCTCGAACTCACGGACCGCGAGATCCTGACCTGGCTGAAGTCGGACGCTTAACCGACTGCGCCACCCAGACGCCCCATTGTTTACTTATTTTTGAAAAAGAGAGAGACAGAGTGTGAGCAGGGGAGGGGCAGAGAGAGAGGGAGACACAGAATCAGAAGCAGGCTCCAGGCTCTGAGCCATCAGCGCAGAGCCCGACGCGGGGCTTGAACTCGCAGACCGCGAGATCGTGACCTGAGCTGAAGTTGGACGCTTAACCGACTGAGCCACCCAGGCGCCCTAATTACTTCCTTTTTTAAAAAAATGAATTTTATATATTTTTAAATCCTCAAAACAACCCTTTGAGGTTGGTCGTATTATCATCCCATTTGCAGATGAAGAAACCAGGGACACATAGAGGCTGAACAATGTGCTCAAGATCATACAGCTAGAAAATGGTGGCTCTGGGTCTGCATGTGAACAGTCTGGCTTCACAGTCTGTATTCTTTTTTTTTTTTTTTTTTAGGTTTTTTTTTTTTTTTTTTTTGGCGGGCACCTGGGTGGCTCAGTTGGTTGAGCAACTGACTTTGACTCCGGTCATGATCTCATGGTTTGTGAGTCTGAGACCCACATGGGGCTCACTGCTGTCAGTGCAGAGCCCACGTCACAACTTTAGATCCTCTGTCCTCCTCTCTCTCTGCCCCTCCCCCACTCACACTCTCTTTAAAAAAAAAAAAAAAGGATTTTTGTTTTCAGTAGGCTCCATGCCCAACATGGGGCTCAAACTCACAACCCTGAGATCAAGAGTGGCATCCTCCACTGACTGAGCCAGCCAGGCACCCCCTGAGTGTGTATTCTGGTTCTGTTAGGCTGCCTCCTTTCATGAGACAGTGACAAGTTTTTAGACCAGCGTGCAGGACTGGAAGCGTTGTGTGGCTAATTTTTCAGAAAATACAATCTGCTGAAATCTGTGCTCTGATGTAACAAAAAAGGAAAGGATTTAAAAAGTCCTCAGTCCAGTAAACAAAACCCCCATCTACACATTCATCCAGCTGCATATATAGGATTGTGCGTGTGTGTGCGTGTGTGTGTGTGCACATGCATGCCTTAATTACTTCCTTGAAGGCCCTATCTCTAAATGCAGTCGCACTTGGGGCTTACAGCTTCAACATACCAATTTTAGGGGGTTATATTTCAGTCCATAGCATCTGACTTCATGAGACTGGTACACCACACACACACAGCTGGGGAAACGCACATGGAGTTGACTTGACCTTGATCACAGGGGTAATGGGGGAGGGGGAGGGGCTGCCATCCATCCCTGCTTGGATAAAGATGTCCTTGGCAGTGGCAGGAGAGGAGAAAGAGCACATAGTAGATCTTTTTTTTTTTTTTAAAGGGCACGATATTTTGCAGCTCCTCGGGTCGAGAGATGGGGACTCTTTTCTCTACCCCTGACCAGGGCTTGGTCGTGTGATTTGCTTTGGTTGAGGGGGCAGTAGGAACACGACAGAGCAGAGGCGTAAAAAGTGGTTGGGTGCTGAGGGCTTGGCTTCTCTTGCTCCTTTTGGAGCCCAGCGGCCAAGTGAAGAAATCTGACTTGTTTGAGTATGAGATCACCATGGTCTGGTTGCCCCCCACCACCCCAGCCAAACACTAGACCCTTGAGTGGTGCCATCTGAGACCCAGACCAGCCAGTTTCCAACCCACCTGCCCGCTGACTGCAGCCACACAGTGAACCCAGGGAGGGAAGCCCAGCGGAAGAACCACTCCACTCAGGCCGGCCCACAAAATATAGTAGCAGTAGTGGTAATTGCTTTAAACTACTTACTTTTGAGGTGGTTTGTTCCATGCTAGTAAAGGCCAGTTCGAAGAAACTCGTGACGTCCGGCTTTCTGCGGAGTGGTCTTCTCAGGACGCTTCTGTCTGTGCCACGTCAACCTTCTCAGTGTTACAGAGAAATGGTCCTTGCCACCAATCTTGCTACTAAAAGTTTTTTAACCTCTTGAAAGTATCAGCATGATGAACATCAGGTGAAAATACCTTAAAGTGATACCGCACAAAAATGAGATATGAACTATATTAGGTCAGTCCCTAAAATCAGCCACAAACTGGCTACAGAGGAATTGAGAACGTGTTTTAAATGGTAGACTGTGTTAAACATGTAAAAACAGACCTATCTTGGGGTGCCTGGGTGGCTCAGTCGGTTAAGCATCTGACTTTGGCTGAGGTCGCGATCTCTTGGTTCAAAGTTTTGAGCCCCACATTGGGCTCTGTGCTGACAGCTCAGAGCCTGGAGCCTGCTTCGGATTCTGTGTCTCCCTCTCACTGCCCCTCCCCTGCTCGAGCTCTGTCTGTCTATGTCTCTGTCTCTTTCTCTCAAAAATAAACATAAAAGGGGCACCTGGGTGGCTCAGTCAGTTAAGCGTCTGACTTTGGCTCAGGTCGTGATCTCACAGTCCGTGAGTTCAAGCCCCGCGTCAGGCTCTGTGCCGACAGCTCAGAGCCCGGAGCCTGCTTCGGATTCTGTGTCTTCCTCTCTCTTTGCCCCTCCACCCCCCCCC
>NW_024412433.1:8253197-8267470 GCF_014898765.1 Herpailurus yagouaroundi
CCCCCCCCCCCCCCACTCTGTCTCTCTGTCAAAAACAAATAAAAACATTAAAAATTTAATTAAAAAAACCCTCTGACCTATCTTGAATATTTCTGAGTATCCCACTGGAAGGAGCCGGTGAAACACTTAGGTTTACTTGCAAGGCGATTCCCTTTTGAAAAATGGCACCATCTTCTAAGCTGTAGCTACTGTCTTGGTGGTAGGGATGGTCCCAGGCGGGAGACTGGCAGGGAGAGCGGAGGATGCGGGGAAGCTCCCAGGCGCCCTCCCAGCCTGACTCGGCTCTCGGCTGTCCCCTAGTGCTGATTCTTCAGCATTGCAGGAGGGTGCCACCCCTGATCCAGGATCCTGGTTCTGTGGCTGATCCCTCTCAGGGTCAGGGTCTGAGCCCCAGACCCCATTGTGGCAGTTGAGAAGGAGTCCTCCCACTCCTACCCCTGCCTCCTAAAAGCTGCACGTTCACTGTCACTCCACAAGGTATCCAGTGACAGGAGAACGAATCATTAGCAACCACCACCACTTCTGGGGAAATTTTATTTCGGGGTCCCATTCACAACATATTAGATACACTGAAGGTCACCCACAGCCTACCTTAAATTAGAGTTCCATATAATTACATAAGAATTGGCTTGCATTGCAGTTGAGTCTGGAGGCTTGTTAACACAAAATTTACTGGGTGTCTGGCTGGCTCCGTGGGTACAACATGTGACTGTTTCTTTCTTTTTTTTTTTTTTTAATGTTTATTTATTTATTTTAAGAGAAAGAGAGAGAGAGAGAGAGAGAGAGAGAGATTGTGGAGGAGGGGCAAAGAGAGGAGGGGAGAGAGAATCCCAATCAGGCTATATGCTGCCAGGGCAGATCTCATGAACCGTGAGATCATGATCTGAACCAAAATCGGACACTCAACCTACTGAGCCACCCAGATGCCCCAAGAGAGAGAGAATCTTAAGCTGTCTCCACACTCAATGAGGAGCCCAATGCAGGGCTTGATCCCATGACCCTAGTATCATGACCTGAGCAGAAATCAAGAGTTGGATGTTCAACTGACTGAGCCACCCAGGCACCTCAATTGATTAATTTTTGTTTTTATTTTTATTTTATTGATTTATTTTTACATTTTTTAACATTTATTTTTGAGAGAGAGAGAGAAAGAGAGAGAGAGAGAGCGAGAGAGCAGGGGATGGGCAGAGAGAGAGAGGGAGACACAGAATCCGAAGCAGGCTCCAGGCTCTGAGTTGTCAGCACAGAGCCCGACGCGGGGCTCGAACTCACAAACTGCGAGATCATGACCTGAGCTGAAGTGGGACACTTAACCAACTGAGCCACCCAGGCGCCCCAAGATTTTATTTTTAAGTAATCTCTACACCCAACATGGGTCTCGAACTTACAACTCCAAGATCAAGAGTCCTGTACTCTACGACTGAGCCAGCCAGGCGCCTCTAGGCTATTGATTCTTTGAAACATACCTGTATAGTATAACTATTTTTCTAAAGTATAAAAGCATGACATGTTTTTTACAGGCAAGTTGAAAGTTTAGATAAGTAAAAAGGAGAACAAGCACCCCCCTAATCCACCATCGTGAGATAACTATGGTTAAAATATTTTAGGTGTCTTCCCCTCACCCCAATTCTTTTTTTCTAGGAAAAGTTTCTACCCAACTTACTTCAACCAACATATACAATATATACAAGATATATATTTTATAAGATATGTTTTTATTTACAAAATTGGGATCCCTCTGTACTTTCCGTTTTAAATTTTGCCTTTGTTTACTTACTAAAAAATGACACTTTTAGCTGTTTCCTATATCCTTACATGTAATTTCAATAGCTGCATGCATTTAAATATGAATTTAAAGTTAATGCAACTTAAAATGTAACTTTAAGGGGCACCTGGGTGGCTCAGTCCGTTAAGTGTCCGACGTCAGCTCAAGTCCCGATCTCATGGTTTGTGAGTTTGAGCCCCATATCCGGCTCTGTGCTGTGAGTGCAGAACCAGCTTCAGATCCTCGTCCCCCTCTCTCTGCCCCCACCTCTCTTTCTCAAAAATAAATAAACATTAAAAAAATAAATGAAATGTAACTTTAAATTTACTAGCTGCGGGGCGCCTGGGTGGCTCAGTCGGTTGGACGGTTGGACGTCAGTCCGGTTCAGGTCATGATCTCTTGGCTTGTGGGCTCGAACCCTGTGACAGGCTCTGTGCTGACAGCTCGGAGCCTGGAGCCTGCTTCCGATTCTGTGTCTCCGTCTCTCTCTGCCCCTCCCCCACTCACGCTCTGTCTCTGTCTCTCTCTCTCTCAAAAATAAATAAACATTAAAAAATGTTTAAATTTACTAGCTACATTCCCATCATATAGACGCATCATGCTTTATTTAGCCAGATGTCTCTCTTAGGATAGTTTTACTGAGTTGTCACTAAGTTTAGCTGCAGTAACGTGTCCTAACATCTCAGCAGCTCGCAGCCATGCCTGTTGTACATTTCCTTCACAGTTTGGTTGTGGCGTGGCTCCTTTTGGCTGTGGGTCAGCTGTGGCTGTGATTCTTCTTCATTCTGGAATACAAGTGAAGGACCAACCCCCACCAGGGACTCATCAGACTTCTGGCAGAGGACAGGAGCTAGGGAACGGGTAAAAATGAGCAATGGCTCTTCAGATCTCTGCTGTAGGTCATGTCACATACACCCCATCAGGAGTTCAAGGCCAAAGTCAGTGGGGCTGAGCTACCCAAGCACCCCATCTTCTTAAAAGTCAAATAATTCATGGGCGGGGGGGCTGTCTGGCTCAGTCAGTGGAGCCTGGAACTCTTGATCTTGGGGTCGTGAGTTTTGCCCCATGTTGGGCATAGAGACTACTTAAAAATTTATTTTTCTTAAAGTCAAGTAATTCATTAAGGCTTACGAAAAAACAAAACCTTCCAAACAGCAGCTTCCTTCCAGCCAAATTCCCACACCACAACCAACTGAAAAAGGATTGATTTGTCCCCAGTCGTATTCTATGCCAGGAACTGTGCTAAATAATTTACCCAAGTTATTTCAACTTAATCCTTACAACCACAGCAGGAAGTAAATATTCCATTTATCTCTCTGATGGAGACAAACTTGGGCCGAAGAATTTCTTTGTCTAAGAGGCCACTTGCCAGCAGGGGGCAGAGCTGTGACTGGAACCCAGGTTAACAGACGCCACAAACTGAGGAGCAGACCATGGGCATCAGCGGTTCTCAAAGTCCAGTCCTAACAGACAGCAACCGCCTCACCAGGGACCTTGTTAGAAATGCACGTTCCCGGGCCTCGCCTCGGCCCCGCTGGCTCAGAAATTCTGAGTCAACAGAATTGTTGCAGTCACCAATGAGGTGACTCGGATGGACACCAAAGATTGACACCTGGGCTCCACTAGACACAGTTGTGTCCTCCTCCTGGTATCTGGCCGAGCCCCCTTCCCCTGCTGGTCCAGTGACCGCCCTGGTTGGGGAATGCCCACGGAGATGCTCCCCTGTCCCTCCCCTGTCCCTCCCAGCTTCCCTTTCCTGCCCCTGCCCACAGACTGCCAGTGCCACCAGGCCGCAGGACAGCCTGTGGGTGTTGGGTGCGAGGGCAGGAGCCCTCTTGGTCTCAGCGAGTGGGGGACCCTCGTCCACAGCTGGGGAGCTGTATAAGTGTTGGAGAATCTGGGGTCAGAAGGAGGAGGAGGAAGAATGTGAGTCAGAGAAGGGAAGGCCCCAAGTCAGAAGGGCGCTTCTGCATTGGGAGGGGAGGATTCTGGAATCTGATGATTTAGGGAAGGGATTCCAGGTCAAGGGGAGGCAAGAGCACCCAGGGTCAGATGGGAACCCCCAGAACTGTGTTTTTTTTTTTTAACGTTTATTTATTTTTGAGACAGAGAGACACAGAGCATGAACGGGGGAGGGGCAGAGAGAGAGGGAGACACAGAATTGGAAGCAGGCTCCGGGCTCTGAGCCATCAGCCCAGAGCCCGACGCGGGGCTCGAACTCACGGACCGTGAGATCGTGACCTGAGCTGAAGTCGGAAGCTTAACCGACTGAGCCACCCAGGCGCCCCCAGAACTGTGTTTTTAAGGGAAGTTTCTGGGAAAACCACTTGCGTCCTAAGTGAAGCACCTCAGAAATACATTGGGAGGTGACCTCCCTGCACCTCACAGCTTGAAGCCAGGTGGCCTCCCCTGCTCCTCTGTGCTTGCTTTGTGGGCGCTTGGATGTTTGCTGGGGTGCCCTGTTGGGCGTGTGTTCCTAGGAGATGACGATGACTGTGACCTCCTAGGAAGTCTAGGACCCACCGAGATGGACACCCAGGGCCTGGTGAAGCCCCCCAGGGACTGGATTTGGAGCTGGGTCACTCAGGAGGTCACAGAGGAGGGGCAAACCAAGATGGCAGAGAGTCTGAGGGGTGCTGCTCTAGACTCCATCCAATCTAGACTTTGGCCATGTGTCCGGGCTGTCCCTGCACTTGGTAACAGTGCCTGTCCATCTGTAATGTCTTCCTTCATTTCATTTTGTTCTCATGAGAATCTACTTTTTAAAAATTTTTTAATGTCTACTTATTTCTGAGAGAGAGAGAGAGAGAGAGGGAGGGTGCAAGTGTGTGAAGGGCAGAGAGAGAGAGAGGAAGACACAGAATCCAAAGCAGGTTCCAGGCTCCAACCTGTCAGCACAGAGCCTGACGTGGGGCTCGAACTCAAGAACCTTGAGGTCATGACCTGAGCTGAAGACAGACACTTAACCGACTGAGCCACCCAGGCACCCCTAACTTTGACTATGTCTTTAGAGACCTTATCTTCAAATATAATCACACTAACTGGGGGGTTAGGACTTCAACTTCAATATGAATTTTGCAGGAATGTAACTGGGAGCGTCTACGTTTAGTTAGGGAGACAATATACACGCTGAAGTAATTAATTGTCGAATTGTGTGCTATAGATGAACAAGAAGATAAGACAGGATGCAAGAAATGATTATATATACATGGGCATGCTGAATAAAATACAGTAAAATAGGGGCATCTGGGTGACTCGGTTAAGCGTCTGACTTCGGCTCAGGTCATGATCTCACAGTTCGTGGGTTCGAGCTCCGCATGGAGCCCTGTGCTGACAGCTCGGAGCCTGGAACCTGCTTCGGATTCTGTGTCTCCCTCTCTCTCTGCCCACTCCCCACCCCCACTCGTGCTCTGTCCCTCTCTGTTTCTCAAAAATAAACATTAAAAAATTTTTTTTCAAATACAGTAAAATGATTTTTTGAATACCTAGCCAGGTTTAAACTCAAAGAGGAAAACTCCCAGGTGCCAGGAATGCAGAGGGAACGTAAAACCAGTGAAGTTAGCAGGAGGAGAAGCAGAAATGGCTCATGGAGATCGGGAGACAGCTGTTGACCTTCAAAGCCAAGGGCAGGGGTTCTGAAGTTACACGGAAAGCCTAGAAATCATCATAACCAATGAATCTCAGGGGCTTGAGCGGCGAAAGCAAAGCTGTAGGTTGGCTTCTATGACTCAGGAATGAGGGACCCCCGTGGAAAGTAACCCCACTGAAGTGGAGGTCATAAAGGGTCAAAGCCAAGGAAAGCAGAAGAGGGCCCTTCTCAGTTGCCTGTCCCTCTTTTAACAATTTCCTCAAAAGTTCCACTCAGCGACTTGTACTCAGTGACACCTGCTCTTTGGGAAACTTAGTCTTTTAGGCGGACGCACGCTGTGTGAATGGTCACTTGGGAGAGGAGACAGTCGGGTCGGTCAGTGAGGAAAGGAGGGGGAAGAGAATGGCTACCAGGCGGGCAGTTTGCAGTCTGACATAGGCCCCACCACAATCGCCTCTGCCTCTTACGGTCCAGCCTCTACCTCTCGGCCAGAGTGATCGTGTGCTTAAAGTTTAAGGCAATACGTGTACATAGTGAGAAAAGAAATAGCTAGCAGCCTAGCTAATACCATAGTTTAAAAAAATGCCTCGGAAGGCCTGGGTGGCTCCGTCAGTTGAGCCTCCGACTTAGGCTCAGGTCATGATCTCCCCACTCGTGAGTTTAAGCCCCGCATCCAGCTCTGTGCTGACAGCTCAGAGCCTACTTTGGATCCTCTGTCTCCCTTTCTCTCTGCCCTGCTTGCGTGATCTTTCTCTGAAAAATAAATAAACATTAAAAAAATGTTTTTTAAAAAAGTCTCCTTCTCACCCCTACTCTTTATTCCCTCAGCCCAGGAATTATCTGGATTTTCAGCGTGCGTGCGTGCGTGTGTGTGTGTGTGTGTGTGTGTGTGTGTGTCAGGCCATATCCTTTCCCTACTGAAAATCCCCCTGTGGATCTCAGTCTGCCCTCAGGCCCTGCCCTCCCTCTGCTCCCGCCACTTTCCTCCTGGCTCTTAGAGGTTGGTTCTCTGGCTTCCCGTCAGTCCTTGGAAACGCTGCCCTGAGGCCTTCCCCCCCCTTGCTGTTCTCTCTGCCAGGAACACTCTTCAGGGCTCAGTTCATTTCCACCTTGTTAAACAACACGACTTTCTCTTTAGGCTCAACCCTGTAACCCTGTGCAAGTATCCAAGTCCTCCACCCTCCAGGCATGGGGGCCAGCCTTCTGGATAGCTAGATGCCACGGCTCTACTGTGCATCATCGAGAGACATGATGGGTCAGCCCAGGGCACTGTGGGAAGGCAGGAAGCGGCCCTGACCTGAATGTGGATGAGCTTAGGAGCTGAGGAATCATTTATTCACTCAATATGTATCGGGCGCGGCCTCCTATGACCCGATGTGGGGAAGGCACAAGAGAATGAGATGGTGTGGCACATTCTTCTGGAACTTTCAGACACAGACAATAAGCACGAAAAGAAACAAAATCATTCCAGACTGTGGTAAGTTCTTTTTTTTTTTTTTTTAATTTTTTTTAACGTTTATTTATTTTTGAGACAGAGAGAGACAGAGCATGAACAGGGGAGGGGCAGAGAGAGAGGGAGACACAGAATCTGAAACGGGCTCCAGGCTCTGAGCTGTCAGCACAGAGCCCGACGCAGGGCTCGAACTCACGGACCGTGAGATAATGACCTGAGCCGAAGTCGGACGCCTAACCGACTGAGCCACCCAGGTGCCCCCAGACTGTGGTAAGTTCCATGAAGGGCATGAACAGGGGGGCAGAAGATGGTTTTAGGGGTGGAGGGGGGTATGTCAGAATGTGTGGTCAGGAAGGCCACCTCAGAGCCCTCAAGGAGGAGAAGGCACCAAACAAGGAGCCAGGAGAAAGGAGTTCCATAGCACATGCAAAGATCCTGAGGTGGCAGAGAGTGGACCGGCAGAGCAAAGGGAAGGAGAAGGGGGCCGGAGTGGGCAAGGCTGGGCTACAGGCTGAGCTAAACTCGGGTTGATCGTAAGATCCTCGGGAGGATTTTCATCAGGGCAGTGCTGTGACCTGCTCTGATTTATGTGGCAGCCGGCTTACGGGACCTGGATTTTGGGAGACCTTTGAGTGGTTTCTGTAATTTTCCGTTTGCAGCACTATCTTGGGATAGCTTTGTGGGAGTTATGTTTTCTAGCCAATTTGCTTAAACCAGCAGCAGGATGCATTTTATGGGTGCAGAGCCACAGGACGTGTTTTTGCAAATCCCCTACCTGCTTCCTTGTGACCTTGGCATTGTCTCCCCCAGGACAGACGCTCATGCCCCCTGAAAGGTGGACTCTTTGTTTGTGATGCCCCACAACACAGCGCCTCTCAGGCTTACCTTCCTCTAGAGGTAGATGTACCAGTCATAGCTCTCCAGAAAACCGAAACCAATAGGTGAGAGGTATATACCTTTTCTGTCCCTCTTTTAAAGAAATTGGCTAATGTGACTGGAAGGCTGGCAACTCTGAAATCCGTAGGGCAGGCTGGCAGGCTGAAAACTCAGGTAGGAGTTGATGGTGCCATCGTGAGGCAGAATCTCTTCTCTGGGAAGCCTCAGCTTTTGCAGCTGCTGCCTTCAACTGATTGGGCGAAGCCCACCTCCATCATGGAAAGTAATAAAGTCAACTCCTTGTAGATGTTCACCATGTGTACAAAATACCTTTACGGCGACACTTAGATTAGCATTTGAATAAATAACCGGATACTATAGCCTAGCCAATCTGACACGTGAAATTCAGCATCACAGTAAAATATGTAAAAAGTGAAATCAAAGTCCTTATTCTAGGACCAACTTATGAAATCTTTGGGCCAATCGGAGCTCTTTAGTTCTGTTGCTTTGGGTAACCCTGTGTGTGAATGCTGGAAGCATTAACATCCACCAGCTGTCTTTTGGTTGAAGATGATGGCATTTGACCACGGCTGAACAGGACTAAATCGGGGAAAGCATAAAACTCCAGGCACCCGTTTCCCAGTCTGGGCCTGGAGGCTGCTGTGAAAAGCTGAGTCGAGCCCAAGCGTCTTCCCTCTCCTGTTGGACAGTCAGCCTGTGCTCGGCGACAGTTGGTGAGGTTTGCAGCCAGCGTGACCTGTGAGGGAGGTGCCTTACCATGCTGGCCCCTCTGCCTGGGGCGGGGGGCCTCCAGGGATGTTCCTGTATCTTTAATGTCAAGTCTTAGCTGTGCAATCTTTCCCCCCCCTCCATCAGATACCTCTGGTTCACCATTAGAGGGTCTGACTGAGTTCCACACAACCCTTCAGAGCCTCCTGTTTCTCTGTCTTGGTAGTTTGTGTGGTCAGATGACGCCCAGCCACAGAGACCAGCAAAATAAGCCAAAGGGGAAATGAACATGTCCCACACAGCCTGACTCGGGTAAAGGGCGGTGACAGGCTGGGTTGTTTAATTCTCCCATGCCTAAAAGTGTGTGTGTGTGTGTGCAAATCGTGCCAGGCTCATGCCAGGCATGCTGGGGAGGATGGGGGGCAGCTCTGTGACCGTTCTGGACTTTGGTTCAAGCCTTCACCCTGGACAGTCTGCCAGTGGGCACCACCCTCCCATCTGGGTTCTCTAAGGATGGGTGCAGAATGAGCCCCATGCCAGGGCATCCTGACCTCCAACCTGAAGAACATGATTGCTTTAGTTTGGTTCCCTCAGAAGCAAACCTTGAGACAAGAACTGGGCGAAGAAGTTTATTTGAGATGTGGTCCCAGAAAGCACGGCGTGGAGAAATGAGACCGGGAAGAAAGGAGAGAAAAGAAAGTGCATATTAACAGGCATAATACGGCCATGGGAAATGGGGTCAGTCCTACAGGGCATCTTCTGAGAGACTGTGTGGAACACGCCTCAGAGTTGTCTCACCAGCGGGGAAGAAGCTGGGGTGTATCCCTTATCAGCATTTTTTTTTTTTAAAGTAGGCTCCACGCCCAACGTGGGGCTTGAACTCACAACCCTGAGATCAAGAGTTGCATGGTCTGTCAACCGAGGCAGCCAGGCACCCCTTCATTACCAGCTTTTTAAACAGTTTTATTAAAATGTAACTCATATACATATAACAGATCCATTAAAAGTAGTCAATTCAGTAATTTTTAGTTTACTGACAAATGTGTGTTAGCCATTCCCATAGCCAATTTTAGAATATTTTCATAACCTTAAGGAGAAATCTCATACCCTTTAGTTATCACCCCGATCCCCCACCTCAGCCTAGGCAACTACTAACCTACTTTCTGTCTTTATAGACTTGCCTTCTGGACATTTTGTATGAGTGGAGTCACAGAACATGTGGATTTTGTGACTGACTTCTTTCACTTTCCAAGGCTCACTCAAGCTACAGGATGTATCTCTACTTCATTCCATTATACGCCAAATGATATTCCATTATATGAATGTATCACATTCTATTTTTCCATGTGTCCATTGATGGACATTTGGGTTGTTTCCACCTTTTGACTATCCTGAATACATCCTGCTGTAAACATTCATGCACAAGTTTTTCTGGGGACATATGTTTTCATTTCTTTTGGGTGTATACTTAGGGGTGGAATTGCTGGGTTATACGGTACCTCTCTGTTTAATCATTTGAGGAACCAGCAAACTGTTTTCCAAAGTCACTACACCATTTTTCCATTCCTACAGGGCTGTATGAGAATATAGTTAGCTATTAATGCACAACAAATCACTCCAAAACTTAGCAGGTTAAAACAATAAACATTTGGGGTGCCTGGGTGGCTCAGTCCACTAAGTGTCCAACTTCAGCTCAGGTCAGGATCTCGCGGTGCTTGAGTTCAAGCCCCGCGTCGGGCTCTGTGCTGACAGCTCAGAGCCTGGAGCCTGCTTCGGATTCTGTGTCTCCCTCTCTCTCTGCCTCTCCCCTTCTCGTGCTCTCTGTCTCTCTCAAAAATAAATAAACACTAAAAAAACCAATAAATGTTTGCTATATCACACAGTTTTCGAGGGTCAGGAATCCAGGAGCAGCTCAACTAGGTGGTTCTAGCTCAGGGTTCTGCTTAGGGTCTCTCATGAGGCTGGAATCATCAAAAGGTTTGACTGTGTCGGGGAATCCACTTCCAACATGGCCACATGGCTGTCTCACTTGCCTGACGAGGGAGTGTTGGTTGTTGACAGGAGTCCTTATGCACCTTTCCTATGTGTACCTTCCCCTGGATTGCTTGAGCATCCTCATAACATGGCAGCTGGCTTCCGCCAAGAACAAGAGATCCAAAAGGGAAAAAGGCAGGAGCTACAATTCTTTTATGATCTAGCCTTGGATATCATACACTGTCGTTTCTGTAACATCCTATCACACAGTTCAGCCATTTTCAGTGTGGAAAGGAAATACACACGGTGTGAGTCCCGGGAAACAGGGGTCATCGGAGGCCATCTTGGAAGTCGCCTACCGCATGAGACATTTTCCCACCCACTCCCATCCCTCAGTGGGAGGGTTGCTCCTGGGGTGTTAAGTCCCTGGGACTTTTGGCCTAAACCAGAACATGCTGAAGACACCATCATGCTGAAGACCGGTCTCCCTTTGGCCTAACTCTGATTTCAGCTGTGCCTACGGAGGAAGGGTCCCGACTCAAGTGCCTGCCTTGCTCCCTCCACTTTCTGCCCCAGGACCTTCTCTGACACACAACAGCCCTCTGGATTCTCGTACAAACACAACCAGAAAATGCAGGATGCTAAGAGCCCTGGGAGGAAGCCAATTAACAACCAATTATCTGGTCCTCCAGGCAGATGGGTTTGGGAGGCATGTAAGCCGCCCTGCTTCAGGAGCTAAGGCAAAGAAAACTGAGCTTGTCTCCAATTATTCATTATTTTACAGAAAGGCTGTGCCTGGTATCCTCTTACCTCATCTCCGTATTTGAGCTACAATTCTTTTTTTTTGCTTTTCACATCAATGTTTTTAATTAAAAAATTTTTTTGTAATGTTAATTTATTCTTGAAAGAGAGAGAGACAGAGCGAGAGCAGGGGGAGGGGCAGAGAGAGAGGGAGACACAGAATCCAAAGCAGGCTCCAGGCTCTGAGCTGTCAGCACACAGCCTGATGTGGGGCTCGAAACCATGAACCGTGAGATCATGACCTGAGCCGAAGTTGGATGCTTAACTGACTGAGCCACCCAGGTGCCCCTCAATGTTTTAAACTTTATTTATTTTAAGAGAGGGAGAGAGTGCATGTGCGAGTGGGGGAAGGGCAAAGAGAGAGGGTGAGAGAGAGAATCCCAAGCAGACCCTGCACTGTCAGTGCAGAGGCCATTGTGGGGCTCACAGTCACAATATGTGAGATCATGATCTGAGCCCAAGTCGAGTCAGGAGGTTAACGGACTGAGCCACCCAGGTGCCCCCACATCACATTTAATCAGTACAGACCAACATGGTCAATCAGATAATTCTTTTTAATTTTTTTTTATTTGTGAGAGAGAGCACGCACAAGTGGGGGAGGGGCAGAGGCAGGGAGAGAGAGAGAGAGAGAGAGAGAGAGAGAGAGAGAGAGAATCTTCATCAGGTTCCACACTCAGCACGGAGCCCAGTGCGGGGTTCGATCCCATGACCCTGGGGATCATGACCTGAGCCGACGCTCATGACCTGGACGCTCAACCGATTGAGCCACCCAGGTGCCCCAGTCAGGTAATTCTTAATATGAACAAACGGGGAAAAAGAAAAAAAAAAGTACATGAGTAAACATGGGAACGAGATGTGTTTTAGCAAAGAATGTCAGGGGCTGGTTCTGGATGTAACTTGCCCTGCAGTTTTCATTTCCACAGCTGTGTGCCGAGAGTCTGAACGGATGAGCTTCCGGGCCAGCCTGCTGTTGTGTTGGGGGCTGGCCAAAACCCATTGCAGGGTTCGTACTACTGATACCCGTGCCAGCCATTTGCTGATTCATCTGCGAGAGGTTCTGCTGGGGCCGTTGAGCTCGCGGCAGGCCAAGCTCACCCGAGGGTGCGCCCCTCTGTCCTACGGTTCCTCCTTGGGGGCCGACCACATTTGAAGGAAGTGACATCACACCGGTTCATGTGTTTCCCATAGACCCGCTGGGCCTGGGCATGCCCACCATCAGGCTGGCGCCCTGTCCCATCACATTTCCTAGAAGACCAGGAGCTGCAGGTGGAGGCACAGGCGTGCCCGTCGATGGAAAGCCTTGAAAGACAGACGGTGCTCGTGAGGCAAAGGGCATATTTGTGGGTCCCATAAGCACACCAGGAGTACTCTTCTGCCGAACGGTTCCTGTACCACACAGAGAGAAGATGGAGTCTTTGGCGTGTTGCTTCTTCCCCACCTCTTCTGATTTTGTAGCTTGCTGAGTGAACAGATCGAGCACCCCAGATATTAACGTAGACAGAGTGGCAGCTGCAGGTATAGAGGACGTCCCCAGAGCTGGGGGCGTAGACGGTTGGAGGTAAGGGATTCGAAGTCATTGGTCCAAAGGTGTCCAGATCATCACTCAGGGCTGGCAGCGCGGTTGTGTTCCCATTGGTCACTGGTGCCTCAGCAGCGCCATCAGGTCCTAAAAGGTTGGCAGTGGGCTCTGCGACTTTTTTAGCGCTGGTACTTTTATTTTCAAATTTTTTTTAATGTTAATCTATTTTTGAGAGACAGAGAGAGAGACGGAGTATGAGCTGGTGAGGGGCAGGGAGAGAAGGGGACAGAGAATCTGAAGCAGGCTCCAGGCTCTGAGCTGTCAGCACAGAGCCCGACACGGGGCCCGAACCCACAAACTGTGAGATCGTGACCTGAGCTGAAGGTGGATGTTCAACCGACTGAGACACCCAGGCGCCCCTCTACCCGTGGTCTTCGAAAGTTCTCTGGAAGATTGGCTTTATAGAATAGTCTTGCTTTAGTATTTCCCATATCTCGCAAGCCCTGTATCTGTCCTGGTGTCCACTGCGTCTAGGTTGACTGACTTGACCTTGGATAAATGAACCCCAAGATTTCTATGGATTCCAGCACATCTGATGCAAACAAACACACCAATATTCCAGGAAGCCCATGGAGGACCTTTGAGCTTGCAGTTCACGCACTGTGTGCTGTCTTCCTCCCTCAGCACCTTGGACAGGAAGAGCTGGCGCTGTCGTTCAGCCTGGACCCTCCTCATGGCAGGAGCACGTGGCCATCTCAGCAGCGGGGCGGGGACCCCTGGGAAGTTTCCGCGACGGCGGTGGTCACGGGCAGGAGCTGGGCGGGGTGAACGTACCTGGAGCCGTCAGGACCGCAGGTGGACTCTTTTTCATACATTTTTAGAGGTAGAGTTGCAGGACCAGAGAGAGAGACACACACACACACACACACACACACACACACACACACATCTCTATATTTTGGTACCTGCTGCCAGATTTGTCTCCGGTAATGCTGTAATTCTCATCCCTGGCGACGAAGCCTGTTCCCCTCTATCTGAGAGGCTGCGTGCGGCGAGGAGGGTGTCCTGTATGCCTCCCAGATAAACGTGGGGAGAAGCGGGGACAACTTAGAGGCTTAGAGAGGGTGAGGAGGGGTCCGCAAAGGGTGGCAGCGTGGAAGACTGGTTACACACTTGGGGGGGGTCGACCCTACCAATAAATATGCTGAAAATAACAAAAGGCACGTTTCTCACTCTCAGGGAGGGATGAACGAAAGGGGATGAATGCTGTGTTGGTTAGATTGGGATTGGAGGAATGATCCTGGGATCATGACCTGAGCTGAAATCAAGAATTGTATGCTCAACCCACGGAGCCACCCAGGTGCTCCAAAGAACTGCATTTTATTTATTTATTTATTTATTTATTTATTTATTTATTTATTCGTTTGTTTACTTAATTTTATTTATTTAAATGTTTATTTTTGAGAGAGAGAGAGAAAGAGAATGAGAGGGGGAGGGGCACAGAGAGGGGGAGACACAGAATCCGAAGCAGGCTCCAGGCTCTGAGCTGTCAGCACAGAGCCCGACG
>NW_024412433.1:8267870-8294919 GCF_014898765.1 Herpailurus yagouaroundi
CAGTTGGTTAAGCGGCCAACTTCGGCTCAGGT
This sequence comes from Herpailurus yagouaroundi, assembly GCF_014898765.1. Lineage (NCBI taxonomy): Eukaryota > Metazoa > Chordata > Mammalia > Carnivora > Felidae > Herpailurus > Herpailurus yagouaroundi. The sequence continues at coordinate 8,267,903 of NW_024412433.1, forward strand.
CATGATCTCGCGGTCCGTGAGTTCGAGCCCCGCGTCGGGCTCTGTGCTGACAGCTCAGAGCCTGGAGCCTGTTTTGGATTCTGTGTCTCCCTCTCCCTGACCCTCCCCCGTTCATGCTTTGTCTCTCTCTGTCTCAAAAATAAATAAACGTTAAAAAAAAAATGAAAAAAAAAATAGGAACAAATTTGACTGTTGAAACAAATTTCTAACTCCCCTCCTCCTCCCACCCTAACCAACCTCCAGAGGTAACCAGTGTTCACTTCAGAATCAGACGCAGGAAGAGACACGGAACACAGGCGCCCCTCCCGCCAGGCCCTGCTTCACTCCCCAGCCTGTGAGTTGCACGCTGGCCACGGCAGGGGGGGGGGCTGCGGGAGAACCTCAACCTCTTCTCCCGTCCTCAACTCCATGGAGGGGACTATGTGTCCCCCCTCTGCAGACTAGGAAGCTGAGGTCAGAGGAGGGAAGGGACTCGTCCAAGGTCACACATCCAAGTCCCTGCTCTTGCTGCAGCCGCCCTCTTTCACCGCAGAATGACCTCTGCTCGGGGAAAGAGCCAGTCTGGAGCCAGGTGGGGGCTGGGGTCCTCCTGGGTCCCTTTCCTGAGGGAGAGGGGTTCAGCCTGAACTGGTTCTGCCCTAATAAAGGCCTGCTTGTTGCAGCCTGCTCTTTCCATCTTTGTTTACAGTGCTTGCACACAAACACACTTGAGAAGTTCGTGGGAACATGAGTGGCCGGAAGGCAGGATGCTAGCCTGAGGGTGGACAGGGCCTGCCGGGCCACCTACACGGGGATGGGGCCTGCCTCCTTCCTGTGACTCCTCTGGCCCTCTCTCTCTGCCTACTTCTCCTCCCAGGGGGTGGAGAAGCCTCTACATTATTGTCTCTTGCTGCCTCAGAAGAGAAATATTAAAAATCCCTTCATTTTTGCTCAGAAGAGGTACCAAGCTTCTGAGACATGCACCTACTTTCTTTTATTTGAAAAATAGTTCTCAGGTGCCAGCTAAGTGCTTTCTGGGCACTCTACATCCTTATTTCACTGAATCCTCTCATGACTTCATGAGTAGGTCTGTTGTCATCTCCGCTTTACCGACGAGGAAACTGAGGCATAGAAAGTCTAAGCAACATGCACCCCTCCCCAAGAGCTTCAGAACAGAGGTTATAAAACTGCGTCCTTGGAAACTCACCTCACAGCCTCTGAGCTGCAACCACATGTCCTAACCCCTCGGAAGGCACCGAGCCCTAACTAGGAAACTCTTGAATTTTTTCCAAAAGTTCCAGAGCCAAATGGGTACCGACGCTGCTCTCCAGGGAAAGGCACTCAGTAGCTGCCCATGGGCTGGGAACATGGAGGGAACAGACCAGCCCATGGAAAGTGACACCTCTAAGCAGTTCAGGGCCACTAAGAACCAGGCAGGGCGGTTCTTGAAGACAACTCATAACCCAGCGAGGGAGAGGCAACATGGGCTTGGGAAGGGGGAACCAGGCTAGGCATGGCCACAAAAATCCAGTCTCTGAGGGGATGAATAATGCATGTGGACATTTATTTTTAAGTCTAGACTCTTGAGGGGCACCTGGGTGGCTCAGTCAGTTAAGCACCTGACTTTGGCTCAGGTCATGATCTCACGGCTCATGGGTTCGAGCCCCGCGTTGGGCTCTGTGCTGACAGCTCAGAGCCTGGAGCCTGCTTCGGATTCTGTGTGTGTCTCTCTCTCTGCTCCTCTCCTGCTTGCACTGTCTCTCTGTCTCTGTCTCTCTCTCTCAAAAATAAACATTAAAAAAATTTTTGAGTCCAGACTCTTGAAATTTGATTGTCTTTGGAAATGGGGGATGTAGCATCGGAACCATAGAGTAAAAGGTGGAAAGTTTTTTATTTGGATAAACTTAGTCCCGAATCCCACCTCCAGCACTTGTTAGCTACAGGACCTTGGGCAAGTTATTCAATGTTTCAGACTCACTGCTTCCTTGTGTTTAAGGCCAGTTTGTCCTAACCTCCATCTTAAGGCAGCTGGCAAGAGTAACAGACATTTTGCTACTTGAGAACAGGCTGTTTATAAGTCTGATTTTTTTTTTTTTTGAGTCCAAAAAGATCAGAAAAGGTTTAAACTTTCAGTTCTTGGATGCGGTTTCCCCAAGTATGAGGGTGAGCTGGTCTTTCCGAGTTTTAAAATCTGCAATCTCTTATCTTCCCTGCAGATGCGTGTTCTCCTGGGCATTGTTTTCCAAAAAGGTTTTGTCAGCTTAGTGAGCCTTTTAGACAAGTCACCACCCACCCCCAAAGTTGGGTCCCACTGTGCCCACATGAGCTGCTGGCCCCTTTTTCTGATGTTGGTGCATTTGAAGAGGACTTGAACCTCTGAGTGGCAGGGACCCATGCGCTTTGTCTCAGCTGCGTGGCACTCAGGCTGTCTGCCAGCAATGATCCATGAAGTGGGAATCTGCCCTCCTCCACTCCAGAAGGCTCACCTGTCCCAAGCAGTGAGAACACCGGGGTCAGATCCAACTTCACTTCAGGGCATCCCAAGTCTCACCCGGGGCAGGAAGTCCAGGCAAGTGCCTTAAAAAGTAGGGATGTGGTCCCAGCCCAGGGCAAGCATCCGGAAGATGTAGGGCCACACCCCCAGGCCGTTTGGCTACATGCCTGGGGCGGTGGGCCACACCGAACAGCCTCCCTGGTCCTCCAGCTACCTGATAGTCTCCAGGAAATTCTGCCTTAATTAGAGCCAGTCTGGATATCTGCAAACCAAGATCCTCACATTGTGCACAGGAGCCCGCTATCGTTTGCAACCAGAATTTCGGTAGCGGCATCTCTTGGCCCACTGCCTTCAAGTGCTCAGATTCCTGCCTTCTTTTTACTTCGGGCCTGCTGTGTCCACACTGGGGTCCAGCCCTCCACCGCACACTCCCAGTGTCCCTGTGTTCCGCCCCTTGCCCCATGTCTCATGGTTGCTGGTTGATATGCCCGGCATTTTTCACTTACCTCATGATAACTCTAGAAAGATTCATTCCGTATGCATGAGCAACTGTCCTTTTTCCACTACCTGCAGGTTTTGTAATTTATTTCCTCCGATTTCATGTTATATCCTTTGGAATCCTGAGCCTCTGTTTGCCAGCACTTCGAATATTTACTGCTTTTGTATCTGTTGACTGTGGAGGCCTTGGGAATGGCAATAACCTGATAAAATATAAAACCAACTAAAAGTCGTCTGCTTTCTATTATCAGATGTGCCAGATGAGAAGCGATTACTCCTCCCAGGTGGAATTAATGATATTCATGGGACACTGAAACTAAACCAGAATTGACGTATTTAGTGGTAAAGGGGCATTATGGCTGCAATTGACTCTCAGATTATGCCGGTATAAAAAAACTCAAAGGGAAGACAAAAACACTAAGGTAGACACAGCAAACCCATGTGACTAACGAGTGAGTCCCTAAGCCCTCTGACAGCAGTCACTGGCAGGAGGTCAGGAGCTTTGGTTATGAGCTAACCGTGAGCATTCATAACAGGGAAGATCCCGGGAGGGGCCTCTCTGCGGGTAACTGAGAAGGCCGTGTGGACGAGCAGGTGCCAGGAGCACCAGTGACAAGTAGCCCCACCCTGGGGTGGGATGAAGGACACACAGACTCAGGACAAGAGAGACCCAGGCGTTTTCTGGCCCTCTCGATGTGCCACCTGAGTCTGTCCTCCCTTTGGCCACAAGTGGACTCTGTAGCCCAGTCCCTGCCGGAGAGACCGGGATGGTTCAGAGCCAGGCCGCATGGCCCTCAGACGGCAAGAAGACAGACAATTCGTCCCAAGTGGCCCTCTCCGTGGGCAGGAGAGGCAGAGGCGATGCTAACTGGAGGTCCTGGCCGCTGGTCCCCGAGGTCCAACTGCAGGGCCTGGGCCTCCTGCACTGTGGCCAGGTTCCCCATAAGTTTGTGTTTTCCTTCTTCTCACTGGGGAGTAGCTTTCCTGCCCTAGGATGTTGGGGACCTTGCCCTTCCAAGCCCTGCTGAGCAAGCTTTTCTGTTGTCTAGCTTCCGCCCCAGCCCTGACTCCTGGCAGCTTTCTAGTATCTTTCAGAGAATTCTGAGCACAGTTACGGTTACCATTTCTTGAGTGTGTCAACCCTAGGTGTTTTAACCCACATTATCTCACTTAGCATCTAGAGAAGTAAGTGCTGTGCTTGCTTTTTTACAGACCAGGAAGCCAGTGTCTGGAGGGCACAGAGGCTTGTCTAAGGCCACACAGCCAGTTTGTGGCAGTACAAGCAAGGATTCTCCTCCAGGCCTCACTCTTCCTTGCCTTCCTTTGCCTTCGCTCTCCTTGGGAGGTGTGCTGGTTTCTGTGAGTGGATCCAGGCCTGGGGACTTGGGGAGTGCGGATGGCCACACACAGGCTGCATGGCTTACTGAGGTGCACTGGGGAACCCTCCCCACTCTGAAGGGACTCAGACCTTTCCTCCTCTCTCCCTTAGCCCTGGCCTGGCCCAGGTACGGCCCAGCAGAGCCAGGTGACAGGTGTCTGACGTGGAGAAGTTCCTAGGTAAGCATGGGCACTCTCCCCACTCCGAATGTTTGCTATGCCCAGCTCTCCATGTTTGCTGAGCCTGATTACTGGTGGACTCTGGGCTGTCCCCACTGCCTTCAGAACAATTCCTCTCTCCTATCCAATACCTTGGTGTCCCCAAGCTCATCTCATCCTCCTTGTCTGGTCCCTGGAGGCAGTAGAGCAGGGGGAGGGGTGAGGGTGAATGGTGAATGTTCCAGAAGCTGCTCAGGTGGTGCCGGTGAAGACTTGGCTTGGGGCAGCTGCCCTTCTGTGGCTCTCAGCAGGGTGAGGAAAGGCTATGGAGCTAATCATGTACTTCAGGCCCTGCGAGCCCTGCACAGACTCCAGGACCTGAGAGGTCTCCCGGCTGCCTCCCGTAGACCCCTGAGGCATTTGCGATTGTGCACAGTGGGGCCCTTAACACCCTGGTCTGGGCAGATGCCCACCAGCCAGGCCAGGAGACTGAAATGTACACCCAGAAAACCTAAGATGCATTTACTCCAGGCTTCAGCCCTGCAGTACCCCAGCGAACCCCTGGAGAAGCTCCCTCAGGACGGAGCAGGGAGGCAGCAGTACACCTACCATCAGTTCCGATGGGACTCGCTGCCATGGCGGTCTTGAGCTCAGGCCTGAGGCTGGGACACCCAGGGCCCTCTGAACCGTGCAGGGGTGGCTGTAGCCATGATGGCCATTGGGCCTCCCCTTCTGGGGGGGCTACCCCTGTATTTTAGCCTGGCATGGTCTTTGATTTCAGTTAATGTTGTGAATGATGCAGCCAGCTAAAGAATTCCTATTGGCAGGAACCGTTGTGTCTCTGTCAGGCAGAAATAGGCCCTTCCCTTTCCTTTCCTGGGCTCGGAGCACCTCCAATGAGTCCACAGTGGGTTTCAGGATGCTTAGAGTGTATGCAGAGTGGTGTGTGTGGTGGGAGTGTGATTCCAGTGATGGGGGCAGGGGTTGACCATGCTCATCACGTGCTAAGTACCACCCTGACCCCATGGTGGGCTGTTTCCCAGTGATGCTGCCTACCCTTCAACGCTCCTCTGATATAATAGCAGCTTGGACCTTGAAGGTTCTGGGTGGGGTCACTCATCTGGGGTGGAGTAGTTAATTCTCAGGGACACCCTAGAATTCTTTTCCCCAAAGACATCTGCCCCTGCACTGGCCTACAATTTCCCTGTGCCTGGGGTTGTGTTTACACGTGGGGTTCCTGGGAAGGCAGGGCTTGTGGAGGCTCTGAGAGGGTCTGACTCCCAGTTCCCAAGGCCAGACAGTGACTCATGGGGGAAGGGGAGGCAGGGAAAGTCTGGGGGGAAGAAGGTCACACCTCCACTTATCATCACATGGACTCTTTTGAGTGCTGGCTGCATGCCAGCCCTGTGCTAAATCTTTGCACTGATGTTTCAAGGAACACATGGTTACACATTCCACCGGGAAGGAGAGTCAAGGCACAGAGGGGCTGATCTCTTTCCCATTCACACTGCTCAGGCAGCCCTTCTGGGTCCTGGGACTTGGTATTTAACCCCTTCCAGTGCTTCTCAAAGTGTGATTCTTAGGTTTGGGGCCGCCTGGAGGGTGTTCCTCGAAAATGAAGGTTGCTGGACCCTGCCCAGAATAAATGAATCAGACCCTGGGAAGAGGCCCAGGAGCCAGCATTTGGGCCTGCAAGATTCATGTATGTAGGCTCCCTAGAAGGTTCCTAATGAAATAACTTCCAGCTAAGGAGCTGGTTGGAGGAAGGGACAGAACAGGGAAGGGGCTCCCTGCTGGAGTTCACCTGTCTACAGCTTCTGGGAGCAGGAGGAGGCTGGGATTCCAGCACTCATGAGTCTTCCCTTACAGTTCCCTCCTTCCCCCTTGAGCACCCTGCGGTGGGGTGAGAGGGATGGAGAAACATTTGAATGGATGAGAGGGAGGGTATTTGGGGGTGAGGGAACCTTGGGGGGGGGGGGCAGGAAGGCAAGTGGGGCATAGGGGCCAACACCAAGCTAGACTTTGGTATGTCCTTTTTCAGAAGGAAGTGAGGTGGGTGGCTGGGGAGGTTTTCCAGCAGAGGAGTGAGGTGTTGGGGGCTCCTACTGGGCAGTGGGAGGACAGACTGGAGGGAGTACGGAGGATCCCGCAGCAGGCAGAAGTCCTGGGAGGGCAGGAGGAGATGCTTAGGGACCGGGAACCCTAGGGAAAGGGGTGGAGACTGTTGCCCTGGGACTTGGGGCCCCAGAGAGGGAGAGGAGACCCTTTGGGGCACGTGGACTTTCAGGTGCGTCTGAAATGTGCGGCAGGAGGAGGCGGGGGCTGGAGAGACCCCATAATAAGGAATTAGGGTAAAAGCACGCTGGAGACCCTGGCAAGGGTGTGAGAGCCAGACCACTCGCACTTCGTGTCTCTGAGGCTCGGTTTTCTCATCTGTAAAGGGGTTGTTGTGAGGGTTCCGTTAGGGTTCCGTGGGAGTTCTATAATGGTGCTCCTGGGAGTGTCGCGCCAGACGCCTGGAAACAACTAGGGGTGGGTGTGGGGACCCCAGATGAGGGTGTCTGGGTCCAGCGATGCGGGGGGGAGCACCGCCCCCTGGTGGCGGTCCCTTTCGGGTCACCCAGACTACAGGCGGGGCGACGGGAAGGGATACTTGGGGGCCGGTCGCCGTCCAGCCTCCAGTCGACTGGTTCCTGGCGCCGCGTCTGGGCGTCGGTCTCCGCCGCCCGCCGCGCGCCTCGATGTCTCCAGCCGCTTACGCGAGGGTAGGTGAACGCGATACCGCCGAGGCCAAGGGCGCGGGCGGCTGGACGGGGCGCGCGGGTGGCCTGGGGCTGGGGCGCGGGACTGGGAAGCGCGCACAGAGGGTCTCCCCAGGGCCGTAGGGATCGGAGGCGCCCCCCTTCTCGGAGGACTCGCAGCCTCCGGGTTATTTCTGTCTTTTTGCCGGCCACGGGCGCTGCGACCCTTCCCGGTGGCGCAGAGATTCTCCCTCGAACCCTGCTCGGCGCCTGCGGGTCCCCAGCTCCTCCCCGCGGCTGCCCGCTCGGCCCTTGCCCCCAGCCTGGGAGGCGGGCAGGTGAACCGCCTGGATGGGTGAAAATGCGTTCTATCCCAGGGTGCGGGGATCAGGTGTGGGACTGGCAGGGAGGCTGGGGGAGACTTCTGGGTGGAGGTTCTGGTGAGGAGGAAGACATTCCGGATTAAGAATTCTTGGGGTCTGGGACAGAAAAGGACCTAGAAAGAAAGTTGAAATGTGGCCGCGCAGGTACGTGGGCCACGGGGATGCCCCAAGCCCCCGTTGGCAAGGGGAAATGTAGGTGATGGAATAGGGAGACGATCCAGGAAGAGAGCTTGAAAATCCGAGGTTGCCCTGGGGAGAGGGGTGGTGGCGATGGCGGGCTTGGCAAAAAGGCTAAGGAGGACAGTCCCCAGCTCCTGGCCTGTCCCACCAAACTGTCTGCCCAGCCGAATCTTGTTTCGGCCCCTGTTCCATCTCCCTTGGACGGTTCTTTTTTACATTTGTTTTTTAAAATATTTTATTTTTGAGTGATCTCCACACTCAGTGTGGGGCCCACGCTCGCAACCCTGCACCCTCTACCTACTGAGCCGGCCAGGTGCCCCTCCCTTGGACTAATCTTCCGTTTCCACGTGGGAAGTAAGGATAATGTTCCTATGCGTTGATCTCGGGCACCTAAAACGTGCCAGGCACACCCCTTACAACTTGATATGTGTTCCCTCATTTAATCTTCACAGAAATTAGGGGGTAAGGTTTGTGGGCACCCCCGTTTCACAGATGAGGAGACTGAGGCACAGTGAGGTGAGGTCACAGCTAAAGTGTAGCAGAGTTGGCATCTGACCCCAAAGCAGCGTGTTTGGCTCTGTGGTCCGGGTCCTTACCACTATATCCCACGGACTGGCAGAGATAGGGACCCAACAGAGGAGAGGGGGCCCCAGAACTAGCAGGGTCACGGTTGTCAAATATTTCAACGTTTAACAGCGCAGGTGATAGGAAACAGGAACACGAACCAGCTTTGGGGTTAGCATTCTAGTTTTTAGCCTTTGACCCCCTCGCTTCGTCCCCACAATGACTCAGTCCTCCTTGAGAGATGGCTGATAACCGGGCCCTTCTGTGTGTCAGGCAGGCCCTGAACTAATACCTTTTGTAGCTTAAACTCCCTGCATCCTTGTAATAAGGAGACGGTCAGAAAGGTTCCCCTACAAATGGCCACACAGCCCAGAACTGAGGAGTTGGATTTGAATCCGGGCGGTTGCTTCCAGAGGCCTTGTTCTTAAAAACCGTACTGACAAGATACTGCATGTTGTGCCCATTTTACAGACGCCCAAACCGAGTCCCTCTCCCAAAGTCCAGGGCTTGAAAGGGGACAGACCCAAGGGGAGACTGCTGACTGCAAAGCCCATGCTCCGGAGGATCCATTGTTTATTTAAAGCTTCGGTGGATTGTGAAATTCATAACTGAGTCCTGCTTTTTAAAAATGTTTTTTTAATGTTTATTCATTTTTGAGAGACGGAGACAGAGAGCGAGTGGGGGAGGGGCCAAGAGAAAGGGAGACACAGGATCTGAAGCAGGCTCCAGGCTCTGAGCTGTCAGCACAGCGCCCGACGCGGGGCCCGAACCCACAAACTGCCAGATCATGACCTGAGCCAAAGTTGGACGCTTAACCGACTGAGCCACCCAGGCGCCCCGACCGAATCCCGCTTTTATCATTTCCAAGATGTACATTTTTACATCTCTGAACTTGTTACACACCTTACAACGGATGACGGTTTTTTGTTTCTCAGTGGTACGTAAAATAACCTTCCTCCTAGTGTTGCCGGCACCTTTGGTTTAATGAATTACCAGGGATCTCTGAGTGACGTTTCCGGGGGGTCTCTCTCTTCTGTTCCACAGACTCCTCTCTGCTTCAACTGCTCCATCCTCCCTGGAGACATGTCCCCGATGGAGGCAGGGAGCCCGGTGCCCTGCAATGGCAGTAGGGCCTGGGGGGTCTTTGGCCCTGAGGACTTGAACCTGACCGATGAGGAACTGAGACTCAAGTACCGGGGGCCCCGGCAGACGGAGCTGTTCGTGCCCATCTGCGCCACGTACCTGCTGATCTTCGTGGTGGGCGCCGTGGGCAACGGGCTGACCTGCACCGTCATCCTGCGCCACAAGGCCATGCGCACGCCCACCAACTATTACCTCCTCAGCCTCGCTGTGTCGGACCTGCTGGTGCTGCTCGTGGGCCTGCCCCTGGAGCTCTATGAGATGTGGCACAACTACCCCTTCCTGCTGGGCGCTGGTGGCTGCTACTTCCGCACGCTGCTCTTCGAGACGGTCTGCCTGGCCTCGGTGCTCAATGTCACCGCCCTGAGTGTGGAGCGCTACGTGGCCGTGGTGCACCCACTGCAGGCCAGATCCACGATGACTCGGGTCCACGTGCGCCGCGTACTCGGAGCCATCTGGGGCCTCGCCGTGCTGTGCTCTCTGCCTAACGCCAGCCTGCACGGCATCCAGCATCTGGAGGTGCCCTGCCGGGGCACGGTGCCCCACTCAGCTGTGTGCACCTTGGTCCGCTCGCGGGCCCTCTACAACCTGGTGGTGCAAATCACCACTCTGTTCTTCTTCTGTTTGCCTATGGCCACCATCAGCGTGCTCTATCTGCTCATCGGGCTTCGGCTGCAGCGGGAGAGACTGCTACTGCTCAGGCAGGAGGCCAGGGGCAGGGCCAAGTCCAGCGAGAGCCGCAGGTTTCAGCGGCCGCAGGATCAGGGTCGGACACAGGTGACCAAGATGCTGTGTAAGTGTTGCGGCTGGGAAGAGGGACTGAGCCAGGCCCTGGGTAAGGGGCTAGAGCTTCCAGGACCTGGGGGCTGAGTGTCTGGGTTTGAGATGGGGGCTGAGTGTGAAGTTTGAAGTCGTCACCGCTGCCGCCCACGCCGCCCTGTGTGTGTGCACGCACCTGTGCGATTACTCTGTAAGAAACTCAAAGATAAACGGCAGGATGGGCCACATAATTTGTGGGGTCCAGTGTGAAATGAAAATTTGGGGTCCCTTGTTCAAAAATCATTAAGACCGTCCAGGCAAGCGGGGCACCTCGGTGGCTCAGTCGGTTAAGCGTCTGACTCTTGGTTTTGGCTCAGGTCATGATCTCACGGTTCGTGGGTTCGAGCCCCATGTTGGGCTCTGTGCTGAAAGTGTGGAGCCTGCTTGGGATTCTCTCTCTCCTCTCTCCTTCTCTCACTGCCCACCCCCCACTCGTGCTCTAAATCTCTCTCTCTCTCAAAATAAATAAACATTAAAAGAAAAAAAGACTGTCCAGACAGCAATAATCGAGCATAAACTAAGCCACGAAGCCTAGGGTCCTTCTAAGCTTGGAGGCCTGCGCAGAAGCTGGTGCTGGTTCGTGGAATCAAACCACAGAGAGGGCCGGGGCATGTGGCTGGGTTCCAGGATGACAGAGCTGTTTGTGGGAGCTGGATCTACAGATCTCTCATCTTTGCTCCTAAACACGTCTTGGCTTTGTCCTTCCCTATAGCAGCCTGGGAGGCATGGCCATGGGCACAGAATTCCCCTTTCTTGAGGAACTGCCCTCTTCCCTTAATGGCTGTTGAAAAATCCCAGGGAAGGATTCCAATTGGTGGGCTTAGGTCATAGCCCGCCCCTGGCCCAGAGTGCAGGATGCTGAGGTTTGCAGTCCCCATGGATTCACGTGGTGGGATCTGGGGGGAGCAAAATTCCCCAAAGTAGGGGAGCAAGGTGTTGGAGAGGCAAGATGATAAATTCCCTCCATGCTATATCTCTGGTTCCTAGGGGACCACAGGAATGGCCACCGCTGTCTAAAAGAGTCTCATCAGGGGGCATATTTGTGAAGGTCAGGGCAGAAGTGTGGATTGGGGCAGGCCATGGCAAGCCCAGCTGGGTTGAGGCTCTGGGTGTTACTGTCATCTAGATCTGGCTCTTTTTCAAAAACAGTGGCCCTGGGGAAGCCAGACAAAATGACACTAAACCAATCACTGATTTCGTCCCCATCCTGCCCTACCCTAGCAGGGTCTGAATCGGGTAGGTGGGGTGAGCCAGGGCAAGACAGAGCTAGTGAGACCCTGGTCAAAGCCATGGGATTATATAGGGGACTGCCCCATTCCCAGTGAGAGACCCACTCATCGTGCCCTCCAGAAAGTGTCCCAGAGCCCAAGGCCACTTGTGCTGCTCCCTAAAATGAGGCTGACCCCAGAGTTCCATGCTTGCCCCTCAGCTCTGTGAAGCCTGCACTGCAGACAACCTGCTCCTTGCCCGTTCTGCCTCTGCTTTCTACTTCCTTCCTTGTCCCGTGGGGGTCAAGTCTGCTCAGCTGGGATGGCTCTCCCCCTGGGAAGTTGGGGTGCTTCCTTAAGCCTGCCTTGCTTGCTGGCCTGGGGCTCTGGCTTTCTCTTTCCCCACCTCCCCGGCTCCTTCCTCCACCTTTCCTTTCTGAGGGCCTGGTGGGGATATTGTAAGCAGCATCCTGATTGAAATCCTGGATTAGGAGGGAAAACCGTGCTGGGGTGTGGTGGGGAAGGCACTGCAGGGGAAAGATAGTCACAGAAGCAAACATAAGAAATAAACAGAAATCGAGGCAAGCCCATGGAAGAGACCCCAGGAAGGGCGTGGCTGGTCAACACCACAGCTGGAGGGAAGCTCTGGGAAGCTGGGTGAACTCTTAGAGTCACCTAATTCCAAACTCTGTGGTGAGAGAGCCAGACTGGGCCAGTTTGGCTCAGATGTCCACACCTGGTCCAGTTGACTGTGGCTGGGGGTGGGGGGGGAGGGGGGTAGAGCACACACCCACTGCCCTGTCAGTGACAGCGGTGGGACCAACCTCTCTGAAAGGGGTGATGAGGCCAGGGCGGGCAAACTTCTAGAAACTTCCATATGGACAACGGGCGGGGGTGGGAAGGTGAAAGTGGGCAGCCTACACTGAAGCCCAGGGAAGGCGGTTAGTTGAGAGGACTCTGGCAGGCACCAAAGTTTCCCCTCTGTGTCCCTGCAGTCGTGCTGGTCGTGGTGTTTGGAGTCTGCTGGGCCCCTTTCCACGTCGATCGCCTCATGTGGAGCTTTGTGTCCAGCTGGACCGAGGGCGTGTACCTGGCCTTCCAGTACGTGCATATTATCTCCGGCGTCTTCTTCTACCTCAGCTCCGCCATTAACCCTGTGCTTTACAACCTCATGTCGAGCCGTTTCAGGGAGACTTTCCAGGAAGCCCTGTGCTTGGGGGCCCGGCGCCGCTACCACAGGCCCTGCCACAACTCCCACAGCCTCAGCAGGGTGACCATGGGCAGCACCCTGTGTGACCTGGGCTCCCCGGGCACCAGGGCCCACCCTCTGACTGAGAATGGTGGCCGAGAGGGGCAGCAAGAGACTGACCCCTTCTGAGCGGAGCCTCGAAGCAGCTACACCCAGAGAGACCAGAGTGCCACATGCAGTTTTGGGAGCCACACTCGCCTTCCTCTGCTGGGGTGTCTTCCTGGTCTGTCCCCCTTTGTGCCCGTCCCCACTTCAGCCTCTAAACTCTGAACTGGCACCTCAGTGATTCCTACCCCCACCCAAGTTTTGGAAGGAATATAACGTTGCTATCTGCCCTCCAGAGCCCCAGGCCCACAGGCAAAGTCCTTCTACAGAAACATGGCAGCTGGTTAACTGGAGGAGCCAGCCTCCATCTGGGCTCTCCCCCACCCTCACCCCCATTTTCTGAAATGTTTTCATTGGGTCCCACCTTTCCTTCCCACTTCTTGTTGAGATTCTGCAGGTTCCGGCCCGTTCCGGCCCTCTAAGCTCTTGGCCTGTACCCGGGGCCCCCTCCAGCCTGGCCCTCCGTGGCCCCCGGTCAGCTCGTTCTGCTCTGGATCTCCACCTGGTGGAGTCGCTGGGTGGCAGGGGTGCCGGGGATCCGGGGGACCTGGTTCTGGTCTCAGCCCTGCTGCCACCACCTTGCAGCGTAACATCACCTTTCCAAGCCTTGGTCCCTTGTTTGCAAAATAAGAGGGGCCCTGACATTGTACAGTGTCACACGTTGGCACTTTAGCCGCGGTTTTTTGGTGCGTGTGCTTAAGTCACTGCTTGTAACAAAACTGATGGAAAACCCAGGATCGACAAGGCAGAAATTACTCTGTATTTCCTCACCACCCTCCAGCTCCTACTCCCTCCCTGACCTCCATGTCAGCGCCGCCCCCCACCCCCCGCCCCTGCCACCGCACTGAGAGCCACTCTAGGCATGTTCTTTGCTTGACAGCAACTGAGGGTCAGCGTGTGAGTGAGGCCCCTGCCTGCCTCAGTCCTCGCCTCCACGTGGGCTGGTTGGGGGGCCTGAGGTGGGCAGAACCCGGGCCTGGCTGACCAGAGGATTCCGGAGGTAAGAGACATGGGCCAACCAAGGGCAAGGAGTGACCGAGAGGACAGTTTTGCCTGGGGCTCAGTGAGGGAAGAGCGACCAGGGGTAAGTATGTAAGTCCTGAAACGGAGCCCCATCCCAAATGCTTGGGGGCTGGCGCCGTGCTCAGTCAGGACCCACTCGGTTTCTGGAACTTGACCTGTTACAAGTCTGTGGACCCCATCCCTTTCCTGAGACGGGACTGCTGTGGGAGGACTCCCAGCCTCCCTGGTGGGTGCTGCAGGTGCCCAGAGTGAAGAAGGCGGCGTGACGCAGGTCTGTTGCCCAGGTTCTCCCCGTGACGTGGAGAGATTGTACAGGTTGTGCACAATGTCCTGGAGGTTTTGAAATTCAATTATAAAAATGTCGAATGCTCTTGGTAGAAAAATTGGAAGGTACAAACAAGCAAAAATGAATGAATTTTAAGTAATTAAAGACCACCTTTGCTGGGGCCGGCAGGAGGGGGAAACGGGGAGTTGTTTAACGGGTACAGGGTTTCAGTTTTGCAAGATGAGAACATTCTGGAGATTGGCTGCCCAACAGTGTGACTGTACTTAATACTGAACTGCACCCTTAAATGGTTAAGATGGTAAATTTTATGTTATGTGTATTTTGCCACAATTTTTTTTTTTTTTTTAAAGAAAGGATTAAGGCTAGGGGTGCCTGGGTGGCTCAGTCAATCATCCGAGTCTTGATTTTGGGTCAAGTCATGAGATGGAGCCCTGCGTCGGGCTCAACACTGGGTGTAGAGCCTGCTTGGGATTCTCTCTGTCCCTCTCCCTCTCCCTCTGCCCCTCCTCTGCTCACATTCTCTCTCAGCACAGGAAGGAAGGGAGGAAGGGAGAAGGGAGGAAGGGAGGAAGGGAGGAAGGATTAAGTCTAAAGGAAAAGAGGAAAGTTAGAGACCACCCATAGCTTCACTCTCCTGAGGTAACCACTGTGTGGAAGACAGACGGGGGCCTTCAGAGAGAGGGGCTTGTGAAAAGAAGCAGCACAGAAGGTCGCCTCTGAAGTGAGCTCCCGGGGGGCTCCAGGCTGGCCAGGGGGAGCAGCCAGGCCCCGGACTCCAGGCTGGAGCCTGCGGTTCCCAAAGACTAACCGTGGGCTCCCAGGGGCCTCTCTCAAGCGACTGTCAGAGATGACCTATGGTCCCGAGGAGCTTGGGCCAGTGTGCGGTTATGGGAGGTCTGCTGCAGAGCAGTGCTGGGCTGACTAGGGAAGGTGGAGACGTGACTTATCAGAAGGCATGGCTCCCCTTAGTGTAAACTCGATGCCTGTCTCTCAAGTGTCTCCCCAGCGTGTCAGTGGCTGGGTCCCATTTGTCACAGGTCGCCAGTTACCATGGAAAGTGGAAAAAAACCACTCTGGGCTCTGCCCTGGAGCAAAAGGGATGGAGGTGGAAAGGCCAGCCAGCAGGATCCCACTCCCCGGCAGTGAGTCCCCTGCGGCAGGCCCTTCTGCACCGGTCAGGGTGGGGCAGCGTTCCCCGGAGCGCCCGGGGCTACTCCCAGGCCAGGGGTCCCCGACTCTTCTTAAGTGTCTGGGGTTTCTGGGGCTCGAGCCACCTCCCCTCCTGGCTACGGTCACCCACATCCCTCCTCCTCTGTGTTCAAGAGCTGGGGCTCTCTCTACTTCCTATCCACTCCACTCCTTTTTTGAAAAAGAGAGAGTGCACATGTGTGAGGGGGAAGGCCAGAGAAAGAGGGGGACAGGGGATCTGAAGTGGCTGTGTGCTGACAGCAGAGAGCCCGATGCGGGGCTCAAACTCACAAACCTTCAGATCAGGACGCGAGCCGAAGTCGGACGCTTAACCGACCGAGCCACCCAGGCGCCCCTCCATCTATTCCACTCTTGCCATTATCCTGGGAGGCATCGAAGGCCACATGGATGTCCCACTGCTGCCCTGTTTCAGTTCCTGATCTTTCCTTCAGCTCTGGAGACCTCTCCTCCACCCCGCCTCTTGGTTCCTTGGTGACATCCTCACTCCCAGGACCTCCAGGAGTTTTTCCATTTCTGGAAGGGGGAAACTCTTGACCATGACAGCCTCCTTCCTGCTCTTCCCCCATGATAGATTTATTCTTCTACCTCAGCCAGCCTTCCTCGTTCTCGACTGCTCTGCTTTCCTCCACTTCATCAGCTTCCTCCCATCTTCACCTCCCTTCGGATGTGTCCTACATCCCATGGTCCTTCTCTGCCAGGTCACACGCAACCTTCTATGCCAGAGTCTCTAAGCGCCAAGGTGAACATGCTGGAATCATCCTTCTCAGAAGGTTTATTTTCTCTGGGAATTCACAGTCCCAAGACTAGTCTCAACAAACAAAGCTGCATTTTCCCACTCTTCCTTCTTTTAAGTATCTATTCAGAAAACGTAAAGGACAGGGGCCGCCTGGTGGCTCAGTCAGTTAAGTGTTCAACTCTGGATTTTGGTTCGGGCCATGATCTCATGGTTGGTGAGTTCGAGCCCCGCATCAGGCTCCACAGTGCTTGGGACTCTCTCTTTCTCTCTGCCCCTCCTGCATATGCTCTCAAAATAAATAAATAAACTAAAAAAAAAAAAAAAAAAAAAAGAAAGAAAATGTGAAGGACACGGCACTTCACATCTATTGCTACATAGTCAGATGGTATTTCCAAATCAGTCCTGACATGTGGGAGCCCACCTCATGTTGTATACTTCTCAGACTCTTCCTTCCCCATGTTCCCTTCTAATGGATCCACCAAGTTTTCTCTGTCCCAGGACTTCCTTGTAGAGAGGAGTTGCCTTTTGGGAGCTTCCTGGCATATTTACCGCATTCCTGGTGTGTGTGTGGGCCAGGAGTCCCTCAGTGTATGACTCTCATCAAGAGACCAAACCCAGGCTCCCACTACAGACACTGGAAGGATTCTGGACACTCTACCGCTGACATCACCAAGTGGCCCATGACTCGCCCTCAGGCAGCTTGGCTGATCTGACATGGGACTCCTATCTGGAGCAAGTGATCCTAAGACCCGTGACAACAGGGGCAGATGTGTCCAGGCCCACAGTGCCAACAGCAGCATCCCGTCTGGGTTGGTTCCTGGAGCTCCCGCCACCCAGGCTCCTTGGTTTCTGCCCTTTTTTCTCTGCCAGCTGTTCTGGCCTTCCTGTTGCTGTTGTGAGCTACTGGGAGCTTTTCAATAAATTCCTTTTCTTCTTGAGTCGGCCAGAGTCGTTGGCTGTTTTTTGCAACGAAGAACCTTAACACATGCATCCGTTCACTGGTTTGAAGATGACGCATTCTGTTTGTTCTACTAGTGGTTATCTTTATACGTTTCTAAGATGAGCAGATATTATCACTGTTTGTTAAAAGCCCAAACTACAGTAATACTTCTTAATCTTCATTCTCTCTCACTGTTTTTAAAACTAGCTTTTTTTTTTTTTTCCAAGGCAAGAAAAGACGAGGACAGATTTAAGGCATTTGATCCTAGAAACATATGTACATTTTTCTAACAGCCTAAACCTCTTCAGCACAAGAAAAGAACCTGAGTGCGACAAAGCAGTAGGGTACAGAGGTGGTGAGCAAGGCCTCTGGAGTCAGGCCCCCTGGGTTTGAATCTCGGCTTAGCAGCTAATTAGCCTTAAAAGTCAGAATGGCCTTAGGCCAAAGTCAGACTGGACTGAAAGGTATTGATATTTCTAAACAAAGAATGTGCAACCTCCCTGCGCACAAATAAGAGAACTCACAGGCTAAGAAGACAGCATCCTTCCAAACAGTGTTCAGGTTCCTAAATCTACAAGGTTTAGTGTGAGGATGGTAGTTACCCTCTCAGGTAAATGTCCCTTTGTGTGACCTCGTTTAATGCAGTCCCCTAATCCTCACCCTCTTTCATGCTTCTGCACAGGGCAGGGAAGGACAACTAGGGGGCTGTTTAGGAACAGAGGCCCAAGGCCCAGGTGAGGGATTCATACCAATTCTTTTTTTTTTTTTTTAATGTTTATTTTTGAAAGAGAGAGAGAGAGAGAGCTAGCGTGAGGAAAACAAGCTGGGGAGGGGCGGGGTGGGGGTGGGGGACCGAGGATCCAAAGCAGGCTCTGTGCTGACAGTAGATAGCCCCCAGGTGAGGGATTCATGGAAGGCTGCACCTGGCTGGGTAAGAGTCCCCTGGCTCAGGATAAGTGGCCACAGGCTGGGGCTAGACTGGAAGGCCTGGAAGCTGCTACCACATTCTCTGGAACATCTATAAGAGGAGCGGGATCTTTTTATCTATTATTCAAGTGTCTCCAGCAGCATGAAAGCAATGTGGGCATCATTCATCTAGCACCACGTGCCAGCCATTGTACGGGGGTAGGACGGGGCATACAAACCTACTGGCCTAGAAGTGCTCTGACAGCTGGAACTCGGGGCGGGGCGGCACCGAAGGGGGCACCTGCCTCAGTGGAGGGAAGGCGTCCAGGAGGAAGTGATGCTGCTCAAGACTCAAAGGCGGGGGAGAAGGAGTCTGACTGGCCTCTGAGCTTTGGCCAGGAGAGGCAGACCTTCTCTTATGACAATTCCACCAAAACTGAATCCAGGGGAGGAAGGGGGGGACCCTAGAGAGAATGCAGGCTGTCAGGAGGAGGAAGGGACACCGGGAGGCAAAAACACAGCAAAGCAGACTGCGCTCCACATTCACGGCTTTCACTCTGCGCACTTCCCTGGCTGCCCTTCCTGGAATTTGGATTTGGAATCTTCCCGCCAGTCGTTTTCCCTGGCTGGTTTACCTCATTAGACATGCATAGGCAGGATTTCTTTTGTTTCTATTTTAGTCAATTTTAAACAATGAAGTATACAGAATGAAAATGATACTTCTGTTCCCAACACCTACATAAACCACTGTTAGGCTCTTGGCAATTTGATTCCTATCATGTCCCCCACACATATCCCCTCCCCCCATAATGAATAATAGATTATTTTCAATCATTTGCTTTTCAAAACAAACTGCCTAGAACCATCAGGTAGAAGATTAATGGTTACAATGGGTGATGAAGCTGACAACACCCGAACAGTCTGATCGATTTTAACTTCGCTAAAGTGGGACAACCAGACCCTAAGTGCCTCCTAGAGGAAGCCAAGAGAATTACACGCCACCAACCATGAAGTCTTCCTGCAAAAAACCCTGAGCCTTAATGTAACGGAGCCTCCAGATCTAACTACCAGTTTAAAAGAACACTGAGGTTGGACGAATATGTTCAAGATACCATGAAGAGGGGCGCCTGGGTGGCTCAGTCGGTTGAGCATCCGGTTTTGACTCAGGCCATGATCTCATGGTTCGTTGAGTTTGAGTCCCACATTAGGCTTTGCACTGACACAACGCAGAGCCTGCTTCAGATCCTCTGTTCCCCTCTCTCTGCCGCTTCCCCACTCTCTCAAGTGCTCACTCTCAAAAATAAACATTAAAGAAAAAAAAGATACCTTAAAGGTGTCATCCAAATCCAGAATGAGGTCAAATTCTATAGGACAAATGACTTGGTTTCTTCAATAAATAGATAGCACTTAAAAGAGGTTTTCTATTAAAGATTTTAAATGATTTGAGACAATAACAACCAAATGGAATGTGTAGAAACTTTTGAATCTTAATTCAAGCAAACCAACAGTAAGAAGGCATTTTGGAGACAGAAAATTGAACACAGACTAGCTATTAACTGGTATCAAGCCAATATCACGTTAATGTACATAATAAAGTGTTTATAGGTAGCATGATAGGATGCCTAGGATTCACATTAAAATGCTCAAGTAAAAAAAAATGAAGGGAAGAAGGGGGAAAGTAAGGCAGGGAATAGTTACGAAAAATTGGGCAAGAATATTGAAGTTTTGAACCTGGGTGATGGGTAAAAGTGGATTCATTTTTTATTCTATTTAATGTATGTTTGGAAATGTTCATAATAAAATCCTTTTTTTCTTTAATTTAAACTTTTTTTTAATGTTTTATTTATTTTTAAGACAGAGAGAGACAGAGCATGAGTGGGGATGGGGCAGAGAGAGGGAGACACAGAATCTGAAGCAGGCTCCAGGCTCTGAGCTATCAGCACAGAGCCCGATGCAGGGTTTGAACTCACAAACCTCAAGATCATCACATGAGCCAAAGTCGGACGCTTAACCGACTGAGCCACCCAGGTTCCCCAATGTGTGAAATCTTTATTGCAAACTTAAAAAGAATTTTATTATGGGGGCACCTGGGAGGCTCAGTCAGTTGAGTGTCCGACTTCGGCTCAGGTCATGATCTCACAGTTCATGAGTTCAAGCCACACACCGGGCTCTCTGCTGACAGCACAGAGCCTGCTTCGGATCCTGTCTCCCTCTCTGCTTTTCCCCTTCTTGTGCTCTCTCTTAAAAATAAACATTAAGAAATCTTTTTAAAAATTCACGTCTATCAGTGTGACTGCTTCTTTATTATTTAGATACCTATAAGTGGAATTATTAAATATAAGGAATGAGAATTTTTACCTTGATTGGAAATTGACAAAGTTCTCTGTGAGTGATTGTAATGAGGGGGTTCAGGGCACACTATCCCGAAGTATGGCACCTTGGCATATTGAATATTTTAAGCTAAATGAATTTGAACAAAGCAGGTGCAGGGAGGACTCTGAGGCAAAGGTACCCTCCCTGTATGCGGAAGAAAGGAGCACCCTTTTCTCCAAGACACCATGAGGAATATGAACCAACAGGCCTTGCTGTTTTCTCTGGTTTCCCACACTGAGCTCATACTCCTTTGTCCCATTCTGTGTTCCCACAAGTCTCCACTCTTCATCAAAAGCATAAAACACTCAGGCTTAACCACTTCTTCAGGTCTTCCTTTTGAAGGCTCCCGTGTTACATAAAACTTAGGATGAAGAAACTTACATGCTTTTCTCTTGTTTATCTCTTTTGTCCCCCAACCCAGAATTTAGGAGGATAGAGCAAAAAAAAAAAAAAAAAAGTATTTTCTTCCCTACAGTAGCAATTTGCCAGTTTCCCACAATCCTAAAATACTGCCCAAAATACTGTTTGAGGTTTTAAATTCTGTTAATCTGACAGATACAAATGGTATCTTATTAAATTGTATTTTCCTGACGATTGTATGGTCGAGCACGGTTTCACTCTTTTGTGCTACTTAAACGTCTTCTGAAAATTGCTTTTCGTATCCTTTGTCCATTTTTGTCTTTTATTAATATGTCTCTTATTACTGATTTAAAACAAAATTTTAAGTGAACTCTCTACCACATGTGGTGTTGAAAGTCACAACCCCCAAGATCAAGAGTCTCATGCTGCACGGACTGAGCTACCCAGGCACCCCTCTTATTCCTGATTTTAATAAGAATGCTTTTTACTTAGCGTCATCACATCTTTCACTTTTACACATAGGCATTATTTCAAATGATATGGTATTTTATTAATAACACCTAAATCACAGTTTCGAGAAGTCCATGATAAAATGTGTGAAAAGCAACTATGCCGGGCACAAAACAGGTATTGATGATTTGGGCTAGAACCATCACCAACGTCACTGGCGGCGTGGCGGCGGTGCCCGGGGTCGAGAGACCGCCCCCCAATCCCTCCCGTCGGGTCGCAGCCTCTGATGCCCTGCGCCTCTCTCGGCTACGGGCAGGTGGCGGCCTCACCGGGTTAACTGAGCGCCTGGAACCTATCTACCCTTGCTCACGAGCGGGCAACGAGTGGCTGCTTTTATGACTGCCATTCACTTTCTCCGGACCCACCGACAAGGGTGTACCGGGACGTGGGACCACCCGCCAGGCCCCCAAACCTAACAGGACTTGCACCTTCTACTCCGCCAACCTGAACCGAACACCCAACCGCCCACGAAAACCGACGAAAACCGACCAAGATGTCCGCCCTGTGCGCAGGCGCAGCATTGATGGCCCTGACTCGAGACCCCGCCCCCAGGCTCGCGCTCTCAGTCTCCTCCTGGGGCCCGCGTCTCGGATTGGCCCAGAGACTGTGCGGGCTCTGATTGGCCGACGCGGAGGCACCAGGGCTCCGTCTCCTTCCGGAGAGCGTTCAGCACGGGTCTAGAGTCCTGGGCGGCCGCTGGGAGGGCGCTGCAGATCTGCTGGCGCCAGGGGCTTCCTGCTCGGCTCTGCAGTGCGCGGTGGCTCGCTGGGCCCTGGGTGGGCGGGGCCGCACCCCCGCAGTCGCCTGTAAAGGAGGGACCAGACTGTGCGGGTTAACTTGAGAAGTGGCGGCTCTAGGTTCTGGTGCGAGACTCCTTATTTGTGTTGTAAATTTGGACGGAGGTAGAGATGGACGCTGCTCTCCTTAACACTGAGTTCTCAGTCTGGAAAGGTAAAGACATTTGAACTGTAGGTACTGATTTTTTACCTGTATGGGGGCTTTATTTTGGCCCGGTGTGCCTTCATTTGAGCAGTTGGTAGCGGAATTAATTTTTAAAAACATCGAAATTATTTGAAAACGCGTGGTGAAGGGAGCCGATGAGAGGGAAAGGGAGGAATTCTTGGAAGCTTGCCTAATACCTTGAGGAGTTACCATTTCTAGGTTTTGGCAGAAGTCACGGTATGGGACATCTGACCTACAGACATTTACCAAAAATTATCTTTTTCGATATATTTTGTTACTCCCCAGTGTGAGCAAAATATTCCAAATATAACTAACTTTAGGATAGGGCCTAATTTTATTACAAGTAGAATTCTTACAAATAGAATTTATTACAAATTGAAACTTATGGCAGATACTAGAGGCAAAACGTACATAGCATGGAATGTCAAAGGCCCTGTGATGAGCCTAATAATCTTGTCCATTTTAAGCAGGAAAAAAAGCAAGATGAACTGAAGAAAATGAGTTTTTTTCCAAAGGAGATAGAATATGGGGAAGATGAGATGTCAGACGATGGAAGTAGACATGAGGTAATTATATAAACAGCACGTAGCATAATGACTTACTACTGTCAGAATCCAGAGTAAAAGAGCTAAACTGCCTTGTTTAATCTCAAAAGTGGTATCCTGAACACTCTCTGACTAGTTTCACAAGCCCACCCTCTAGACTCAGTGCTAAAATCTGACAGTCACTTTTAGAAAAAAAAATTACAGACCACTCCCATGAGCATAGATGCAGAAATTCCAAACAGAATCTTATCGAGTCAACTACCCGTGTCCTGTAAAAAGAATAATGATACATTGTGAGAAGTGAGGTTTGTTTCGGGGGAATGCAAAAGTGTTTTTTGTTTGAAAAGTGATATTGGTTGCCTGGAAATACTGGCTTGAAAGGAAATCTCTTGATTTGTCAGACTGCCCCATTAAATTTCTTTAGTTTGTATGCCCGCCAAACATCTCTGTTTCCATATTTATTCTTTTGACAAATGTTTAGGTCCCTACTACATTCTCGGCTTCTGGCTGGGAGCCTCTGTATTAGCATTTGAATATGGACGGGTTTAAGTTAAGTCCTGAAAGAACTGAGGTGGATGAGTGAGGACACAGCTAATGAATAGTGAATGTTTCATGTCTGCAGCCACCATGCTCGGGCTTAATGCATTAAGTGACCATATTAGGCAGGTGGCATCAGCCCCATTTTATAGATGGGAAAACAGATTTAGCCATTAACTAACTTGCCCATGGTTTTAGAACTAATAAGCGACACAGCCAGGATTATCTATGGTTCTGCAGAATCCAAAGCCCTTACCCCTTCCCAGCTCATTTTTTTTGTCTTCCCCCCAAGCATTCGTTGTAAGAGGCAGTCAACAATCATTTATTGTCCACTTTGAGCAACCAGTTGTATAAAAGAAACTTTCCTCAACCCTATTCAGTCTAGTAGTTGTTTTAATCAGTCAAAAGTAAATTATCCACACATACCGTTTGATTTTAATTTAAAACATTAAATATATATTCATTTAGCAATCCTTTGATGTGGGACTAAGGTTTTGTCTTTGACTTTGGGTTCAGCATTGGAATAATTTGTCTTCCCTGTGCAAAGTACACCATAAGTGCATCTTCTGTAATTTGAAGTTTTTTTTTTAAGTTTATTTTTATTTATTTTGAGAGACAGCGCGAGTGGGGGAGGGGCAGAGAGAGAGGGAGAGGGAGACAGAATCCCAAGCAGACTCTGCACTGTCAGCACAGAGCCAGATGTGGAGCTTGAACTCTGTGAGATCATGACCTGAGCTGAAATCAAGAGTCAGACACTTAACTGACTGAGCCACCCAGACGCCCTGAAGTTTGTTGCTTTTTTTATTAATTTTTTTTAAATGCTTATTTTATTTTTGAGAAGGAGAGACAGCATGAGCAGGGAAGGGGCAGAGAGAGAGGGAGACACAGAATCTGAAGCAGGCTCCAGGCTCTGAGCTGTCAGCACAGAGCCTGACGCGGGGCTCAAACTCACGAACCTTGAGATCATGACCTGAGCCAAAGTCGGATGCTTAACCGACTGAGCCACCCAGGTGCCCCAAGTTTGTTTCTTTAGAGCAAAGAAAACCAGAAAGACTACTAATAAAGCAATTTGAATACTCCTACATATTTACCATTTTTTCCATCCTTTTATGGCTGCTCACCCACACCTAACCTGACTACAGGTTTTTAAGCTTTATCTAATATGCCCAAAGCATTCAACTTGGTTTTCATAGATTTAGTAACTTACTTTTTGCATGATTGGTTTGTATGATTTGGTTATGTAATTGAAACTGCAAATACGATGGTCACTTGCAGGTTTGGAACAAATGCAATTGATGCTTTTTAAGGATATACTTTAGCCATATGGAACAGAAATGCCCGGGTGTATTTTGAGTACTATAGAGGAACCTGCTAGCCACACATGCTTGGCATTTCATGGATGGCAAGTTAGTAAGTCCTGTTTGGAATTGAGACTGTCATTTAATCTAGCCATAGATATGTTATATGATGGTTAGACACAGTTAAGAGAACATCTAATGTATTATGATGGTCACTATACATTGCATTAGCTTTCCATACCGATCAGCCAGAAAGTTCTTGGTGAATGCAACTTTTTATATTATTTTATTTTTTTAATTTTATTTTTTGTTTTTTAAAATTTACATCCAAATTAGTTAGCATATAGTGCAACAATGACTTCAGGAGTAGCTTCCTTAGTGCCCCTTACCCATTTAGCCCATCCTCCCTCCCTCAACCCCTCCCGTAACCCTCAGTTTGTTCTCCATATTTATGAATCTCTTCTGGTTTGTCCCCCTCCCTGTTTTTATATTATCTTTGTTTCCCTTCCCTTATGTTCATCTGTTTTGTCTCTTAAAGTCCTCATGTGAGTGAAGTCATATGATTTTTGTCTTTCTCTGACTAATTTTGCTTAGCAGAATACCCTCTAGTTCCATACACGTGGTTGCCAATGACAAGATTTCATTCTTTTTGATTGCCGAGTAATACTCCATTGTATATATATACCACATCTTCTTTATCCATTCATCCATAGATGGACATTTGGGTTCTTTCCATACTTTGGCTATTGTTGATAGTGCTGCTATAAACATGGGGTGCATGTGTCCCTTCGAAACAGCACACCTGTATCCCGTGGATAAATGCCTAGTAGTGCAATCGCTGGGTTGTAGGGTAGTTCTGTTTTTAGTTTTTTGATGAACCTCCATACTGTTTTCCAGAGTGGCTGCACCAGCTTGCATTCCCATTGGTGAATGCAACTTTTGCTTTGGAACTCAGACTCTGATAGCTTAGAGGAAAACAGGAGTAGTCACATAATATTTTTCTTAGGCTGATAAGCATGTGATGTGGTTCTCGACTGTTCACACTGGTCACCCTTGGTCATTAAAGTGTGGTTCTTATAATCCTTGATTAGTGCAGCATGTAGTAATACTGTTGCAATTAGATGAACTTTTAAGGTAACCAGAACCTAAAGCTGGCTCATTGAAATTATTTCATTAAAACCCTCATCTTTTGGGACACCTGGCTGGCTCAGTAGAGCATGTGACTCTTGATCTCTGGGTTGTAAGTTCGAGCTCCACGTTGGGTATAGAGATTACTAAAAATGAATAGATTAAAAAAATAAATAAATAAAACCCTAATCTCTTTCACCTAACTTCCCTGATCCCACATCATTACCATCCCAGATGCACTGGTCCCCCTCATCTGCTTGCCTATAAATTGTGTTCATAATCAGTAATGCTAATCACATGTACTTATCTCTTCCTATGATGTGGATTGAGGGCTATATATATATATATATACACCAGTTTGCTGGTGTTGCCTTAATAAAATATCACAGACTGGGTGGCTGAACAGCAGAAGTTTATTTGCTCACAGTTCTGAAAACTGGAAGTTGAAGATCAAGCTGTTGGCGGGTTTGGTCTTCTGAAGCCTCTCTCCTTGGCTTGTAAATGTCTGCTTTCTCAGTGTTTATTCACGTAGTCATTCATCTGTCATCTGTGGCCTAATCTCTTATAAGGACAGCAGTCATATTGGATTAGGGCCAGTGTAACAACCCCATTTTAACTTAATTACTTCTTTAAAGGCCTGTCTCCAGATACAGTAATATTCTTTTTTTTTTTTTTTAACTTTTTAACATTTATTATTTTTTTTTTTTAATTTTTTTTCAACGTTTATTTATTTTTGGGACAGAGAGAGACAGAGCATGAACGGGGGAGGGGCAGAGAGAGAGGGAGACACAGAATCGGAAACAGGCTCCAGGCTGTGAGCCATCAGCCCAGAGCCCGATGCGGGGCTCGAACTCCCGGACCGCGAGATCGTGACCTGGCTGAAGTCGGACGCTTAACCGACTGCGCCACCCAGGCGCCCCTAACATTTATTTATTTTTGAGAGACAGAGCATGAGTGGAGGTGGGGCAGAGAGAGAGGGAGACACAGAATCTGAAGCAGGCTCCAGGCTCTGAGCTGTCAGCATAGAGCCCAACACAGGACTTGAACCCACAGACCGTGAGATCATGACCTGAGCCAAAGGCGGATGCTTAACCGACTGAGCCACCCAGGCGCTCTCAGTAATATGTTTAGATACTGGGGATTAGGACTTTGACATATGAATTTTAGTGGGATATAGTTCAGCCCATAACACCAGTAATGCCTTCCCTGTATTATGACATGGTTCTAGTTAGCACTGGCAAGATAAAGACAGTGCTTCTATTAATTGCCCATCTTTTTTTTTTTTTTTTTTTTTAATTTTTTTTTTT
>NW_024412433.1:8295019-8297403 GCF_014898765.1 Herpailurus yagouaroundi
CAGGCTCTGAGCCATCAGCCCAGAGCCCGACGCGGGGCTCGAACTCACGGACCGCGAGATCGTGACCTGGCTGAAGTCGGACGCTTAACCGACTGCGCCACCCAGGCGCCCCTATTAATTGCCCATCTTGTTCTTTTGTGTATGGTGAAACTGCATTCAGTGTTTTACTAAAATTGTCATCTTTAGGTATCTAATTTTATAATACCATGCCCAGTTATTAGTAGCCATGGGGTGGGAATTGATGGTATAATTAGAAAACATGAGACTCAATGTTTGGGGCTTGGCTCTCATTCCCGTGTATGTTCTAGTCGTCTGTTGTGGGAAGCTTTTCACTTTGATGTATATTTGTATGCAAAAATTTGGCACTCTAAAGGCATGTAGAGCCACCTAAACAGTAGTTGACTTGGCATATTTTCCTAGGGGAGTAGCTTGGATACTCCTAGAAACTAGTTCCTTCCCTGTAAAGATTCTGATTTGATAACTCTAAGTGAAGTTTAGGAATTTGTTTTTCTTTTCCTTTTTCTTAAGACGAGCACGTCAGGTGGTGCTGGGAGCTCTCTTACTGCACATTGAGAAGTTCATCTCAGATCAACATAGACATTGACATATGTGCCTGACCAAATCTTGCCCTTGCTGACTGTATATGTGGCTGTAACCTCTTGGGCAAGGGGAAGACCTGCTTTCATTGTTGCTACTTCTCCTCCAGGCTGTCGTCCCTCAGAAAAATGGTGGGAAGGTTACTACTGCTCCAGAAAATAAAGTCGGGGGGAAAACGTCTCTGGCTCCCGTGGTTGCTGAGAAACTAACATCACCACACAGGAAGACAGCCACATGGGCCAAATTGCCAAAAGACAAGAGGAGTGCCAAGAAGAGAAGTGGGAACGATGAGGAGGAAGAAGATAAGAACACGGAGTTGGGCCAAGATGAGAAAGGTAACAAGTCCTCTTCCAGAGGCAGTTCCTGGCCAGTGGCTACAAGATAGCAAGGGTCAGCCCTGTGTCCTTCCACATTGCTGTTAGAGGCATTCTGTGAAGATACCCCCCTTCAGAAAGTTGCCATGGCAATCTCTGGCTGATTTTTCAGGCCTGGCTTCATTGAGGAGGAAATCTCAGTGGACATTTGACCTCTGCTGTCCCCATGACCAGAATCAGTTTTCACTGAACATTCTACATTGATTGTTTCTGTCGTGGTGCTATGAGCCACGCGCATTAATAGTTCCCCAAACTTAATTCTCAGTGATTTCGTTTTTGTCTTGATGGAATCTATGTAACATTTTAAATTGTATTGCTTCCAGGAGTGCCTGGCTGGCTCAGTCAGTGGAACATATGACTCTGAATCTCAGGGTTGTGAGTTTGAGCCCCATGTTGGGTGTAGAGATTACTTAAAAATTAAAAAAAAAAGATACTGCTTCCAAATAAGTAATTATTATATTTTTATTAAAATACAATGGCAATGCATTTAAAGTTATTTCAAAATAAGAGGTTAAAGTGGCAGTGAATTTTTTTTTTTTTTTTTTTTTGGTTTGTGTATTATAGCCAGATTTACAGGAAGTTTTTCTGAAAGAACAATTTGTTATTCTCATTCTTAATAAGTCTGTCTAATTGATTAGGTAGGTTTTCATTTAGAACCTGAAAAAGAAGATGTGTATTCTACATGGGTCAGAGGGAGAAAGCCCTTCCTGTAGGGGTTGGGGACAGTGACTGAGGAAAAGGGCTGTAAGGAAGAAGAGGGAAAGGAAGGTCAGAATGACCTAAATCAGTTCAGTAGAGGGGTGGCCCGTATCAAGGAATTCAGGTTGTAAGGGAAGCCCTTGGGCAGAGGCTGTTGGATTTCTTTTAGGAACTTGAAGAACTTTCTGATTAATTTATAAATGCTTTCACAAGTACTCTGACCAGACCTAACCTATGTGTTTTGTGAAGAGTAGACATACCATAGGTATGGTATTTGTGATTAGAGTAAAAGCTTCCGGTTTACTCATTAGTGGTACAGACAGATCATTAAAAATATAGTATTCTGGCTTTTGCCCACAGAGCCTATCAAAAAAACACCTGATAAATGGAAGAAGGAGATGGCTAAACAGAAGGCTTCCCCTGAAATCAAAAAACAGAGATTGGAAGGTAACTTGTTTGTTGTGTTTTAAAGCACAAGACAAAACACGGAGACTTGCGTATTGGTTAAGTGTAGGTATGATGTTTGTGGACAAGGCGAAAGCCCAAGTGATAAACAAGGGGATTTTTATTGCAGTTTGGCGTTACAATATGCCAGAATCTTTAACAGAATTTTCTTTTAGCATCATTGTTACTGAACTGTTTATTTGAGTTCTTTTCTTTCTTTCTTTTCCTTCCTTCCTTCCTTCCTTCCTTCCTTCCTTCCTTCCTTCCTTC
>NW_024412433.1:8297413-8305927 GCF_014898765.1 Herpailurus yagouaroundi
TTCCTTCCTTCCTTCCTTCCTTCCTTCCTTCCTTCCTTCCTTCCTTCCTTCCTTCCTTCCTTCCTTTCTTAACCTTTTTGTATGGCAGTTGAACCACCTGTCACCTGTAACTTTCAAACTGTTTGTTGGAAACCTGAATTTCAACAAAACTGCTGCTGAACTAAAAACCGGTCTCAGTGAGTTTTTTGCTAAAAATGATCTCACAGTGGTTGATGTCAGAGTTGGCATGTCCAGGTAAATACTGATAGATGAAGAATGTTAAGTCGATCAGCCCAGCATTATTATCCTTGGAGAAGTTACAAGTTCCCGTATTTTTCTGTTTCATTGTGGGTCACCAGACTTCTGTCTCATTGGATCCTTCTGTTACCTGCTGTTCACCCTTTAGTGGGGTTTCACATCAGTCTCTGGCAGTTCAAAGTGAGTACAGTAGTCTCATATCCGCGGGCAAACATTCTAAGATCCCCAGTGGATGCCTGACACCACAGATAGTACTGAACCCTGTGTAGACTATGTTTTTTCTTTTACAACATACCTGTGATAAATTTGAATTTATAACTTAACCACGCTAAGAGATGAACAACAATACAACAAAATAGAACAATTGTAACAGTATACTATAATGAAAGTTACATGAATGTGGTTTGTCTCTCTCAAAATATTTTTACTCTGCTATGCACACCCTCTTTCTTGTGATGCTGTGAAATGACAAAATGCCTCCGTGATGAGATGGGGTGAGGTGCGTGGTATAGGCGTTGTGACCTCGCTTTAGAATGCTGTTGACATTTTGAAGCTAGGTCAGAAGGAGGATTGTCTGCTTCCAGACCACACAGTTGACTGTGGATAACTGCAACCACGGATAAGAGGGACTACTATATTTAAAATCTTTCAGTGGCTCTTAGAAAATCCATTGTATTGGGGCATCTGGGTGGCTCAGTCAGTTAAGCATCTGACTTGGATTCAGGTCAAGATCTCATGGTTCGTGAGTTCAGTTCCCATGTCGGGCTCTCTGCTGTTAGCACAGAGCCCGCTTCAGATCCTCTGTCCCCCTCTTTCTCTGCCCCTCCCCCACTCACATACATGCATTCTCTCTCTCATAAATATAAATTTAAAAAAATTTATTTTAAAAATCCATCATATTAAATTGCTATCCCATTTTTCCAATTGAAATGTTAAAATAATCCCGAGATTCTCCTTGTCTTTACAGAAACATATTTCCATGATTTTCTACAGTGAGTGATGTTATTTGCCCACGATTATTTTATTTTATTTTACTTTATTATTTCTTATATATATTTATTTTGAGAGAGCACAAGCAAGGGAGGGGCAGAGAGAGAGGGAGAAAGAGAGAATCCCAACAGGCTCCGCACGGTCAACTTGGAGCCCAAAGGGGGCTCAAACTCATGAACTGTGAGATCACGTCCTGAGCCAAAACCGAGTCCAGCACTTAATGGACTAGGCCACCCAAGCGCCCCTGCCCAGAATTATTTTAAACTAAGCTGCACATTTAATCGTAGCCCCCTCGCTTTGGTGCAAATATAGGTTCTGTATCACTTCTGCTTTTTTTGCCAAGTTGAATTTCATCTTTCTCACTTCTTTTTCATCAGAAGCGTATTTCCTGGGTGTGAGCATATTTTATAGTACTCAGACTGTCTTAGGTAAAAACAAACAAAAAATAATAATAGTAACAGGGGCACCTGGGTGGCTCAGTCGGTTGAGCGTCCGACTTTGGCTCAGGTCATGATCTTGCAGTTTGTGAGTTTGAGCCCCATGTCGGGCTCTGTGCTGACAGCTCAGAGCCTGGAGCCTGCTTCAGATTCTGTGTCTCCCTCTCTGCACCTTCCCCGCTTGCACTCTGTCTCTTTCTCTCTCAAAAATAAATAAACATTAAAAAAATAATAATAATAATAGTAAACATTCATTGAGCACTCACTGTTCCAGGCACTGTTCTTCGTTCCTTATTTCTATTAACTCATTGAACCTGTTAAGACAATCCTCAGTGGTAATTATTGCTGTTCTTCCCATTTCACAAAGAAAATTTAGGCACAGAGAAGTTAAGTAATGTGCCCAACATCACACAGTTAGAAAGTGGCAGAGCTCGGAGTTGAACCCAGCACTCTGGCTCCAGAGCCTACGCCACAACTTTTGTCACATCGCTCTTACGGTTTTTGTTAACTTTTTGTTTGTGATTTGCAATAAATAAGAACCCTTTTTGCATTAAAAAAAAAAATCTTTCTGTAATAGCCCTTGGGTTTGCTAATACATTCCTCATTAGGAGTGATATTTTTGTTCTAATTCACAAATGCACATGGATTTTTCTTAAAACAAAAATTCAAAACCTTACTTTTAAACTTCATTTTCTATAGGTTTTGGTTAAATTTGGTCAGTTGCTACACAGAAAACTAATAAAGATTTCAGCAGGTGAATTTGCACTGACTTCATCCCTTGATCCAGAACAGGCTTTCTCCATTTTGGCACTATTGACACTTTGGGCCGGATAATTTGTTGTGGGGGACTGTCCAGTTCGTTGCAGGCTCTGTAGCAGTGTGCCTGGATTCTCCCCACTGAGTAGTAGAAGCACTCCCCCAGTTGTGACAGCCAGAATGTCTCTAGACATTGTCAAACTTGCCCAAAGGTGAGAACCACTCCTTTGGTTACTTTATTGGCATTCTTATTGCTGGTTGGTGGAGCCTTAGTTTTAAATTGTAAATGACTCAGTGCTGATTTCCACTCTCACATCCAGTGTGACTAGCCAACCAGAAGTCATGTGCCTCTTGATCTTACTTAGTGTTTTTTTTCCCCTTTTACATCTCTGTAGGAAATTTGGTTATGTGAGTTTTAAATCTGCTAATGATCAGGGAAAAGCCTTGAAACTTAGTGAGACAAAGGTCCTTGGGAATGAAATTAAATTGAGAAAACCAAAAGGAAGGGAAGTAAAGAAAGGTATGTAAACAAGGTAATTTATTTATAGATAACTGTGGGGGCACCTGGGTGGCTCAGTCGGTTAAGCGTCCCACTTCGGCTCACGTCATGATCTCACGGTTCGTGAGTTTGAGCCCTGCATCGGGCTCCGTGCTGACAGCTCAGAACCTGGAGCCTGCTTTGGATTCTGTGTCTCCCTCTCTCTGCTCCTTCCCCACTCACACTCTGTCTCTCTCTCAAAAATAAGTAAACATTATAGATAACTGTGTATCTAGAAGACTCTGGGTCAGGAACTAGTAGTATCAGATTCTTTCTTATTGTGTACAAGTACTTAGTTACCACCAGGTCACCTGCTTCCACAGCACAAACTTTATCTGCATTGCTCTCACCCTGTGTGCTCTAGCTGCCTGGCTCACCTTCCCTGTCATAGCATCCTTTGTCTACAGTACTCCCTGTCATTATGTACCTTTCCTTCTCTGCCATAATGTTCTCTGCAGGACTCAGTCCCTGACCACCTGCAGCCCATCCATAGAATCTCAGTTTAAAGGTCACTTCCTCAGATCAGAAAAAATTTCCCTTCCAGACTAGATTAAGTCTTTTTTTTGGGGGGGGGGGGGTATGGGGGGTTTCGGTGCCTTCCCGGCCGTACGGGGGATTTCCTTTCCTTTCCTTTCCTTTCCTTTCCTTTCCTTTCCTTTCCTTTCCTTTCCTTTCCTTTCCTTTCCTTTCCTTTCCTTCATTCATTCATTCATTTAAGGTAATCTCTCCACTCAATGTGAGGCTTAAACTCACGACCCAGAGGTCAAGAGTTGCGTGCTTTTCTGATTGAGCCAGCCACGCGCCCCTGGGTTAAGTCTTTACTAGATGTTCTCATTTCCCTTTTACTTTTCCTTCTTAGCACTTATCAGAGTTTGTAATTATGTGACTGTATGTTTGCTAGCCTTTTCCTCCAAGGCCACATTCCCGAGAGTAGAAGCCTGTATTTTCATGTACCAGGTAGCATAGGCCCTCACCCAGATGTGTGTGCAAACATTTGTTAAATGAAGGAATATGTATTGCTATTAACACTCCCTAACTCTTGGAGAAGTATTTTGCCTCCCTTGTAGAACTTTTGATGCTTATTAGATCTGAACTCAGACTGAAAATATGCTTTTGTGTTACATAGCTCGAAATACCAAAACACTTTTGATCAAGGACCTGCCTGATAAAGTCATTCAGCGTGAGTTAAAAGAAGTGTTTAAGGATGCCTTTCAAATCAGATTGGTGAGCAAGGATGGGATGAATAAAAGGTGTGTTTTGTACCGGTGTTGAAAAACAATGTATTTCTACTGGGTTCAGACAACACAATTTCACTGCATTCTCCCAAGTCACTTAGGCCTGATTTTAGAAAACAAAAGAGTAGTTATCCAACCTTTCTACCAGTAGGCATAAAAAACTGAAGGGATGGGGCGCCTGGGTGGCGCAGTCGGTTGAGCGTCCGACTTCAGCCAGGTCACGATCTCGCGGTCCGTGAGTTCGAGCCCCGCATCAGGCTCTGGGCTGATGGCTCGGAGCCTGGGGCCTGTTTCCGATTCTGTGTCTCCCTCTCTCTCTGCCCCTCCCCCGTTCATGCTCTGTCTCTCTCTGTCCCAAAAATAAATAAAAAACGTTGGGAAAAAAAAAAAAAACCAAAAAACCTGAAGGGGGCAGGGGCGCCTGGGTGGCTCAGGTCATGATCTTGCGGTTTGTGAGTTCAAGCCTCGCATCAGGCTCTGCAGCACAGAGCCTAGAGCCTGCTTCAGATTCTGTGTCTCCCTCTCTCTCTCTCTCTCTCTGCCTCTCCCCTGCTTGCACTCTCTCTCTGTCTCCCTCTCTCAAAAATGAATAAACATTAAAAAAAATTTTTTTTAAGGAAAAAAGAATAAAAAAACTGAAGGGGGCATCATAAATGGACAGTCAGAAGTTTCTAGAAAACTGTAGTGGTGTCATTGAGAAATGAAGGCTTATTCTACCAAGTTTGAGACTGAAGATTGGAAGAATTCAGTCATAGATCATCTCCATTCTTCTCTCTCCAGGGCTGACTCCAGTAAAACAGCACACTTGGTGAATTGCCTGGACAGGTGGCCAAACAAGCATTGAATTGGCCCATTAGAACTATGTTGTAACAGGGGCGCCTGGGGGGCTCAGTTAAACATTCGACTTCAGCTCAGGTCATGATCTCACAGTTTGTGAGTTTGAGCCCCGCGTTAGCCTCTGTATTAATATAGCTCAGAGCTTGGAGCCTCCTTCAGATTCTGTGTCTCCCTAGCTTTCTGCCCCTCCCCTGCTCACATTCTGTCTCTCTCTCAAAAATAAATAAATATTAAAAAGACAACAACAACCTTAAAGCCATCATCGGTAAAAAAAAAAAAAAGGGGGGGGGCGCACCTGGGTGGCTCAGTTGGTTAAGCCTCCGACTTTGGCTCAGGACATGATCTCACTGTTCTTGAGTTCGAGCCCCACACTGGGCTCTGTGCTGACATCTCACAACCTGGAACCTGCTTCAGATTCTGTGTCTCTCTTTCTCTCTGCTCCTATCCTGCTTGTGCTGTCCCTTCCAAAATAAACATTTAAAAAAATTTTTTTAAAAAAAGAACTGTGTTGTAATCATTAATGAAACACTAGCACTACGTATCTAGGCTTTGGTAGAGTAAGAGGGTGAATGTGGTGAAATCAGAAAGGATGGAGTAGGATGTATTTTGAAAGGAATTCTCTTTGTTTTTTAAATTTTTAAATTTTTATTTTTTTTAATGTTTTTACTTATTTTTGAGACAGAGAAAGACAGAGCATGAGCAGAGGAGGGGCAGAGAGAGAGGAAGACACAGAATCCACAGCAGGCTCCAGGCTCTGAGCTGTCAGCACAGAGCCCGACACGGGGCTCGAACTCATGGACTGCGAGATCATGACTCGAGCTGAAGTCGGACGCTTAACCGACTGAGCCACCCAGGCTCCCCTGGAATTCTCTTTTTTAAAAATCTTTTTAATGTTTATTTTTGATAGAGAGACAGAGTATGAGTGGGGGAGGGGCAGAGAGAGAGGGAAACACAGAATCCGAAGCAGGCTCCAGGCTCTGAGCCGTCAGCGCAGAGTCCGATGTGGGGCTCAAACTCACAAACTATGAGATCATGACCTGAGTGGAAGTCAGACGCTTAACTGACTGCGCCACCCCGGCACCACCACCTCCTCCCCCTTTTTTTTAAAGTAAGCTCAAAACTGCCTCATGTAAGGCTTGAAGTTAGAACCCTAAGATCAAGACCTGAGCTGAGATCAAGAGTGAGATGCTTAACTGACTGAGCCACCCACACAACCCTCTTTTTTTTTTTTTTTAAGATTTTGATAATTTTTTTTAAGTTTTTTTATTTTGAAAGAAAAAGAATGAGTGGGGAAGCGGCAGAGAGAGAGGGAGAGAGAGGATCCCAAGCAGGCTTTATATCATCTGCACAGAGCCCTATGTGGGACTTGAACTCGTGAACCGTGAAATCATGACCTGAGGCAACATCACAAGTTGGACGCTTAATTGAGCCATCCAGGTGTCCATTAACATTTTATTAAAAAAAAATTTTAATGTTTATTTTTGAGGGAGGGAGACAGAACGTGAGTGGGGGAAGAGCAGAGAGAGAGGGAGACACAGAATCTGAAGCAGGCTCCAGGCTCCAAGCTGTCAGCACAGAGCCTGATGTGGGGCTTGAACCCATGAACCATGAGATCATGACCTGAGCCGAAGTTGGACGCTTAACCTACTGAGCCACCCAGGTACCCCTATTTTAAGGCAGCCCTTAAGATTTTATTTTTAAGTAATCTCTACCCACTGTGAGGCTCGAACTTACAACCCCTAGATCAAGAGTCCCATGCTCCACCAACTGAGCCACTCAGAGGCCCCTATTTTGGAGGAATTCTTAATGAGGTGCAGCTTGCATATCAGAGTTACAGATACATTTGAGTGAAAATTGTTGGAGTAGGTAAACTCTAAAATAGTCTATAGCAGTATATTCTGAATAACATCTCTAGAAAAGAATCCTACCGATTCAGAAAACAAGTCTGAAAGGATGAATCCCATATTGTTAGCAATTAGCTATTGTCAGTGTTTTCTGTGAGGAGATTTGGGGACTCTGCCATGCTCACAGTCAGAAACACTGGAAAACAACAACAAATTGCTGCCAAAAACCATAGAATTTCTCTAATGATATTTAAATAAGTTTTGATTACATATACTTAAGTCTTCAGAATCATTCCTTTACATGAAGAATTATTATAAAGGGGAGATAGCGGAAGCCAAGGAATCCATGGCCGTATTAAATAAAGCCTAATACCTATGTCAGAATCGAGTGTGGTACATTCTTCAAGAATATTCTTACTCAGCAGATCCTTTCTGCTTATCTTTCACCGAAGTAAGTTACAGGTTCATGAAGGTTTACGTTGAAAGT
Source organism: Herpailurus yagouaroundi (assembly GCF_014898765.1). Lineage (NCBI taxonomy): Eukaryota > Metazoa > Chordata > Mammalia > Carnivora > Felidae > Herpailurus > Herpailurus yagouaroundi. The sequence continues at coordinate 8,304,775 of NW_024412433.1, forward strand.
ATGGAATCATAAAGTACTAGAGGAAGACATGGAGAATGTTTTTGTTTTGTTTGTTTTTAAAGATTTTATTTTTAAGTAATCTCTACATCCAATGGGGGGCTGGAACTCACAATCCCAAGATCAAGAGTCACATGCTCTTCCAACTGAACCAGCTGGACTCTGCTGTTTGTTTGTTTTTAATCTTCAGCAGGGGAAGACCCGTAGAGTGTGACACAAATCCTGGAAGTCCTAAAAGAATAGATAAGTTTGACTGCATAAATATAAAGTATTTCTATGTGGGGGGAAAAAAATCCCTTAAGCAAAGTCAAAAGACAAGTGACAAACCAGGAAAAAAAATTTGTAATTTCTATCAAAACTGAGGGCTAATAGGGGTGCCTGGGTGGCTCAGTCGATTAACCTTCCGACTTTGGCTCTTCGTCATGATCCCTCAGTCCATGAGTTCAAGCTCTGCGTCAGGCTCTTGCTGACAGCTCAGAGCCTGGAACCCGCTTTGGATTCTGTGTCTTCCTCTCTCTCTGCCCCTCCCCCACTCACACTGTGTCTTTCTCAAAAAAAATAAACATTAAAGAAATGAAAAAAAAAACAACCGAGGGCTAATTTTGTTGATAAAGTGCATCTTACAAATCAATGAGAAAAAGACCAACAATCCAGTAAAAATATTGGCAAAGTATGAACAGGTAGGTCACAGAAAAGGAATTTTTTTTATGTGTATCTTTTTCCTTTATTTTTAAATTTTATTTATTTTTATTAACTTGTTTTATTTTTTATTTTTTAAAATTTACATCCAAATTAGCATATAGTGCAACAATGACTTCAGAAGTAGATTCCTTAGTGCCCCTTACTCATTTAGCCCATCCCCCCTCCCACACCCTCTCCCTAACCCTCAGTTCTCTGTATTTAAGAGTCTCTTCTGGTTTGTCCCCCTCCCTGTTTTTATATTATTTTTGCTTCCCTTCCCTTATGTTCACCTGTTTTGTCTCTTAAAGTCCTCATGTGAGTGAAGTCATATGATTTTTGTCTTTCTCTGACTAATTTCACTTAGTGTAATACCCTCCAGTTCCATCCACATAGTTGCAAATGGCAAGATTTCATTCTTTTTGATTGCCGAGTAATACTCCATTGTGTATGTATGTGTGTGTGTGTGTGTGTGTGT
>NW_024412433.1:8306027-8314739 GCF_014898765.1 Herpailurus yagouaroundi
TGTGTGTGTGTGTGTGTGTGTATATATATATATATGCATGCCACATCATCTTTATCCATTCATCCATCGATGGACATTTGGGCTCTTTCCATACTTTGACTATTGTTGATAGTGCTGCTATAAACATGGGGGTGCATGTGTCCCTTCGAAACAGCACACCTGTATCCCTTGGTTAAATGCCTAGTAGTGCAGTTGCTGGGTCGTAGGGTGGTTCTATTTTTAGTTTTTTGAGGAACTTCCATACTGTTTTCCAGACGGCTGCACCAGCTTGCATTCCCAAAGGAATTTTGAACATAAGACACCCATCCTCATTCATACTAAAAGAATTGTTAATTAAAATGTAATTTTAATTAATTTAATGTAGATGCAACTTCCTACCTGTTAGATGTTCACAGATCAAAAAATGTATCATCACAGTGCTAGAGGGTTGGAGAAACTGGCATGCTCGGACTTCATTGGTAGAAGGGATATTGGTGAAGTCTATAGAGATGAGTTAGTATCTGTTATAGTTGCACGTACTGTTTTATCCTGCAGATAGAGTCAGACAAGTGTGACATAATGTGTTACAAAATTGGTTGTGCAAAATTAGAATTGAAACTGACTAAAATTTTCTGGTAGATCCAAAAGATATTCTAGTATACAGTTGTAAAAAGAAGTGAAACAGCATTTTGTGTACTGATGGGAAATAATATCCAATATAAAGGCAAAATATAGAACAGTGTGTGTAATATTCTACTTTTTATGTAAAAATACAGTGGAGGTTGTATTTTGTGTACAAAACACAAATGTTAAAAACAGATCAAAAACCTAAAACATAAGAGCTAAAACAAGATTGTGGCAGAAACACAGGAGTAAATCATTGTGATTAGGTTAGAGTGTTGCACAGGTGATGGAAGATTGACAGGTTGGGCTTTATTAAAATTAAAAACATTTGTACTTCAAAGGACACTATACAAAAAAACTCCATAGACTGGGAGAAAATATTGCAAATCATGTGTCTGTTAAGGGACTTATCTTCAGAATATGTGAAGAACTCTTAGAACTCAATAATAAGACAACCCAATTAAAAAATGGGCAAAGGGCTTGGGGTGCCTGATGACTCACTCAGTTAAGAGTCTGACTCTTGATTTCGGCATAGGTCATAATCACAAGGTGTGGGATCGAGCCCCACGTTGGGCTCTGCACTGAATGTGGAGCCTGCTTGGGATGCTCTCTCTCCCTCTCATTCTACCCCTCCCTGCTTGCGATCACTCTTTCTCTCAAAAATAAGTAAACATCTGTATTTTTATCATTTTTTATAAACAAACATTTTTTTAAAAAATGGACAAAGCGCTTGAATGGACATTTCTCCAAAGAAGGTGTAAACGTGCCCAATAAGAACATGAAAAGATGCTCGACATGAGTCGTTAGGGAAATGCAAATCAAAACCATGGTGTGATCCTACTTCACAACCAGTAGAGTGGCTATAAAAAATGGCAGGCCATAACAAGTGTTGGCAAGGATATGGGGAACTTGGAACCTTCGTTCGTTGCTGGCGGGAACGTGAAATAGGGCCGTTGCTTTGGAAAACGGTTTGGCGGTTTCCGAAAATGTTAAACATAGAGTTGCCATATGGTGCAGCAGTTCTGCCACTAGGTGCGCACCCAAAAGGAATGAAAACGTAAATCCACACGTTTCGACAAATGTTCATATCAGCTTCATCCTTACTAGCCCCAAAGTGGAAACAACCCCAAATGTCCACCAGCAAATGAATGGATAAACAAAATGTGGTTCTTCCATGCAACGTAATACTGTTCTGTCATAAAAAGGAATGAAATAGTAACATATGCTACAACATGGAGGATCTGAAAAACATTCGGCTACGTGAAAGAAGCCACTCACAAAAGATTGCACAGTCCTATGATCCCATTTGTATGAGATGTCCAGAATAGGCAAATAGCATAGCGGTTGGGCCAAGGGTTGGGAATGACTTGGGAGAACGAGGAGTAACCACTGACGGACATTTTGGGAGATGATAAAAATCTGCCGAAATCGGATTATCGTGATGGTTATAGAATTCTATAAATACATTAGAAGTCATTGTACACTATTTTATTTTTAAGTCATCCCTGCACCCAACATGGGGCTTGAACTTATAACCTGGAGATCACGAGTCACATGCTTCACTGATAGAGCCAGCCAGGTGCCCCTCACTGTGCACTTTAAATGGATGAGTTTTATGATACATGAATTATATCTCAGTAAAGCTTTAAAAAATAGAGTGTGGGGCACCTGGGTGGCTCAGCCGGTTGAGCGTCTAACTTTGGCTCAGGTCATGATCTCATGGTTCATGAGTTTGAGCCCTGCGTCGGGTTCTGTGCTGATAGCTCAGAGCCTGGAGCCTGCTTCAGATTCTGTATCTCCCTCTCTCTGCCCCTCCCCTGCTCGCACTCTGTCTCTGTCTCAAAAATAAATAAAAACATTAACAAAAACAGAGTGTGTATATGTGTACATTTGCTTTTATATGTACAGCATGTTGCCTCTGAGGATAGAAATTGGGCAGAAGGCACACTGCACCATATCCTTTTCTACCTTTTGCCTTTTGAATCTTGTATGTATTACTAATTCAGAAGCCAAAAGTACTGAATGCTGACTATGCTTTCTTCTCCCCTCCACCCGGTCCCCACAATTGCAGGATCGCCTATGCTGACTTCAAATCACAGGCTGATGCAGAGAGGGCCTTGGAAGACAAGCAAGGAACAAAGATTGGAGGGCTTGCCATAGCTCTGGACCCTGTTGGAGAGAAAAGTCAAGGCCAAGAAGAGAGAGGCTGGAAGAACAGCACGTGGAGAAGTAAGGGACGCTAAAGCTCTGTAGACTGAAATTTGCCAGGGTCGGGTTGTCAGCCGGGTTCCCCAGAGAGGGGCTGGAATCAGGATAGGGACACTTTTTTGTTTTTTAAGTTTATTTATTTTGAGAGAGAGAGAGAGAGCAGGGGAGGGGCAAAGAGAGAGGGGAAGAGAGGATTCCAAGCAAGTTCCACGCTGCCAGCACAGAGCCCGACGCGGGGCTCAAACTCACGAACTGTGAGATCGTGGCTTGAGCTGAAACTAAGAGCCGATGCTTAACTGGCTGAGCCACCCAGCGCCCCTCAGGATAGGGACACTTAAATACAATTTCTCCCTGTATTAAAAATGGGTAAGTCCTCAGATCAAGTTAATGAGTATTGTCCTAGTTAACTGTAACCTTGAAGTCTGCAAAAACACAGCACTTTGAGATACATCAGCTTAGCTTCCCTTTTTGGGGGGCTCTCTAGGATTGTGTTTGGACAGGTTCGTAAAGCTGTGGTTTCAGAAATTAGATATTTAATTCTCTTCAAGTAGAGTTTTTGTCAGGTTTAAACCAGAGACCCCAAACGAGTCCCTAATCTGCCTAGTGAGTAGTCATAATGGCTTCTACAGTATTTACAGGGGGGAAAAAACCCCACAATTTATTATGAATATTTTTAAAAATCAAGAAATTTCACATAGAAATCTGGATTTCCAGCTTCTTTTGCTGCTGCGTCAGAAAATCTGGTGGCCCTGGGACTGCATTCCTACATGTCTGCAGTCATCTGCACAGGAAAATCAGAGGCTTCCTCTTAGCTGTTGACTACAACCCCCACCATTCACTAAGTTCTTCCCTAACTGAAGGAGCGAACAGCACACTTACGCTTTGCAAAAATAGAGTCAGTACTTTTTTTTCTTGCAAAGCATTAGCGAAGGTGACGTGTTAATATTTCTTATGCATTTGTCTCTTTCAAAAGTGGGAAAACGAAAGCTAGAACAAGAAAGCCACACATTTCGAGAAAAATGGGAGCGAGCCTATTTCTTTGTGGAGGTAAAGAATGTCCCTACGTGTTTAATATGCAAACAAAGCGTGTCTGTGTCGAAGGAGTATCACCTCAGACACCATTATGAAACAAACCACAGCAGGAACCATGAGGGATATACAGAAAAGATGCGTGATAAAAAACTAAATGAGCTGAAAAAAAGACTGAAATTTCAACATGATGTCCTTTTGAACGTGAATAAAATAAGTGATGCTGCTATGAAATGCAGTTACGTATTAAGTGAGAAAATTGCCCGGGCGTCCAAACCTTTTACAGATGGCGAGTTTATAAAGGAATGTCTATTGAGTGCCGCGGAGATTATGTGCCCTGAACAGAGACACGCATTTGCGAACATAAGACTAAGTGCTGATATTGTTCCGCAGCACGTTGGCGATGTGGCTGGGAACTTACAGGACAAGTTGCGAGGAAAAGGTAAATCATTTGTGGCTTTCTCCATTGCAGCTCATGAAGGGGCTGATGTAGATAATGCCCCCCAACTGGCTGTATTTATTCGTGGTGTTGACGAAACTTTTGATGTGACCGAAGAGCTTTTGGACATGGTACCCATGACAGGCACCTCATCAGGGAACGAATTATTTGTATGTGTTGAGGAAAGTCTTAAAAAATTTAATGTAGACTGGTCGAAATTAGTCAGTGTTAGCACCGATGGCAATTCTGCACTGGTTGGTGTTGAACAACTTGTTACAGAACTTAAATCTAAGGTGTCAGGGCTTTGCAAAGACACAGAGCTTAAGTCTGTGCACGGCCTCATACTCCAGGAGTCACTTTGCACTAAAAAGTTAAAAATGGATCATGTCATGGACATAGTAATTCACACCATAACCTGGATACGTTCCCATGGCTCAGACCACAGAGAGTTCAGTGCTTTGTTCAGTGAGTTAGATGCACAGTATGGAAGCTTGTTCTCCGTGGGACTTAAGTGGCTGAGTCGTGGCATGGTGTTAAGGCGGTTTTTTGAACTGTTGGAAGAAATTGATTTTTTCATGTCTTCTAAAGGAAAACCTGTTCCCCAGCTTACTAGCAAAGATTGGGTCAAAGACTTAGCCTTTCTGGTTGACATTATGACTTACCTAAACATGTTGGATATCTCCCTGCAAAGGCGTTCACAAGTGGTTACGCAGATGTATGACTCAGTTCACTCGTTTTTAATGAAACTGTGTCTTTGGGAGACTCATTTGGCAAGGAACAATCTGGCCCACTTCCCCACGCTGAAATTAGTTTCCGAAAATGAAAGAGATGGCCTGAACTATATTCCCAGAATTAAAGAGTTGAAGACTGAGTTCCAAAAACGGTTCTCTGATTTCAAACTTTATGAAAGCGAGCTGACGTTGTTCAGTTCACCTTTCTCAGTTAATATTAACAACGTGAGCGAGGAGCTACAGATGGAGGTTATTGAACTACAGTGCAACACGATACTGAAAACGAAATACGACTGTGTCGGAATCCCAGAATTCTACAAACACCTTGGGAATGGTTACCCTAAATATAAGAACCATTGTGCAAAGATTCTGTCCATGTTTGGAAGTACCTACGTTTGTGAGCAGCTATTTTCAGTTATGAAACAACAGAAAACTACTAAGTATTGCCCCCAGTTAAAAGATTCAGGGGTGACTTCCCTGCGGCATGTCGCTGCACCAGATACACACCCTGGCGTCGAATGACACCTCGGGGCTTAAGAAAGGAATGTCACGTTTTGGATTTCAAATCTAAGGAGTGATACATTATGAGACTTTGATTATTTCGATTTCCAAATTGTTCACTGTCAAATTTAAACCACAATCTCTGGCATCCTATGTCTGTATCTTATCACGTATAAAATAAAGTTTGATTATACCTTGGCGGTTTATTTTTCCCCTGCCGTACCTTTCTGGCCCTGAAGAGTCATTCACGTTGGTAAACCTCTGCCCTAGAAGCAATCGCGTTTTTCCCAAAGGCACTTGTGAACCGGGGATGTGAACCAGGGAGTCCGCTGGATGAATGGGGTGTTTAGAGGCCTAGAGCAGCTCTATCCCCAAGGATGACAGACTCAGCCCCTCCCTGGAGAGAGCTGGGACAGCATAGCCAATACTGGCCCCTCGGCTTCTCTTTTGGTGCTTCCATTTTGGATTTACACATTTCTTTGAAATTTCAGTGTTGTTGGTCAGCATTAAAAGAAGTTGTGGCTGGTCCCACAGCCATTCTGCCTCTTACAGGCACGGATAGGCATTTCCTCCCCATCAGGGCCGCCCCCAAGGGGATGCAGAATGAGGTGTCCGTGTCGAAGAGCTTATAAGCATCATTCTGGGGAGAAGGCCCATAGGTACCAGCAGCCCCTTACAAAGGTCTGTGACCCAAAATGTGCTTTTCCACTGTGAAATTGGGACATGACTGCTCACTGTTACAGACACTGTATTTTAAATAGTCCAATTATGAGGCGCCGGGGCGGCTCAGTTGGTTAAGCGTCCAACATCGGCTCAGGTCACGATCTCACGGTCCGTGGGTTCGAGGCCCATGTCGGGCTCTGTGCTGACAGCTCAGAGCCTGGAGCCTGTTTAGGATTGTGTCTCCCTCTCCCTCTGCCCTTCCCCTGCTTGTGCTCGCTCGCTCTCTCTCTCTCTCAAAAAAAAAAAAAATTTAAATAGTCCAATTATGAAAGTGAAATGTACTTATTGTAGAACATTTGGAAACTATAAAGAAATAGAGGGAAAAGTCTATAATGTCAACAACCAAAGGTAACCCCTATAAATATTTAAATATGTTTGTTTCCTTTCACTTCCTATGAATTATTTTATATGGTTGAGTGCATTATGTCTGAATCATTTTGTGTTCTGTTCTCCTTCCCCCCTCCCCTCTTAACAGTGAAATCCTAAGCATCTGTCAGTCTTCCAAGCTCAAAGTTGAGTTTATCTGATTGCGTCAGGTGTGTACCGACGGGCCTTTGGCAGCCAGGGTGAGTTCTCTTGGCGTCACATAAGCCATAGGATTGATTTTTCTGTTCTGCCAGGCTCTGAGAAGGCCAGAGAAACACCCTGTTTTCTGGGGGAAGGAATGGGAGATTACGTCTGATGACACTCAGGACAGCCTTTGGGCAGAGGTTCTGGGACCATTAATGAGCATGAAGAAGCTCAGCTTTCTAGATCTGACCTTAATCTCTGCACCATTTGCCACCACTGCCCTCCCTTCCCTCTCCTTGAAATCTCACTCTCATTTTCCTCCTTCCTCTCGGAATGCTGCTTCTCAGGCCCTCTCCTTCCTCTGTCCTTTAAATGATGATTTTCCTCCAGTGACTTTTCTTCCCTACAATTTACCGGTGGCTTTTAGCATGGGGGCGGGGGTGGGCAGGGGACAGGGGAGGTCAGTCAGGGCTCTCTTAAAGCAACACTTAAAAGATACCAACCCAAGACGCCTAGGTGGCTCAGTCTGTTAAGTGTCCGACTCTTGGTTTTGGTTCAGGTCATGATCTCATGGTTCCTGAGATGGAGTCCTGAGTCGGCTCCACCCACTCACAGATAGCATGGAGTCTGTTTGGGATTCTCTCTCTCTCTCTCTCTCTGTCTCTCTCTCTCTCTCTGTCTCTCTCTGCCCCTCCCCCACAAAAAATAAATAAACTTCAAGAGATACAAACCCTTTTCCAAGAACTATGCACACATGTACCTACACGTGTGTTTTTATCACACTTTCAGGAAGTCTCCAGACCCTAGAAGCCCAGCTTGGGACCATCTAGTCCCATGGCTTCAGTTATGTGCAAGCTTTCAGCATAGAATCTCCAGCCCTGCACTTCTTTCTAAATGTCAGCCTGGAAGCCTCTGGACCTCTCCACTGGGATGTCCCACAGGCCCTTTCAATGCATGGTGTTGATGATTTAATTAATCATTTCTCTCCCCAAACTCTTAAGCCAATTCTTTTCTACTTTTCTTTATTTTAGTGAATGGTGCCATCATCCACCCAGTTCTGGCTCAAGGCAGAAACCTGGCAGTCATCTTGGACTCCTCCTTAACTTACTTCCCATTTCTATTTAGTTGCCAAATCTTGATTATACTACTTAACCAAGGTTTCCAATCTTCCCACTTCTCTACAATCCCATTAGTACTGAACACTACCCTAGTTAGGACCGTTGTCATCTCTTGCTTGAACTCCTGCAAAAGCCCCTACCTGGTCTCCCTGCTTCTGGTTTCCCCATCTACAATTCTTGGCTTCCAAATAGTCTTCATAGAGTTACCAAAAAATAAGTCAAAACAAAATCATATTAAGTCACATTACTCCCCTGCTTAACATTCTCTGATGCTTCCCTACATCATTTATAATAAAAGTCAAACTCCTCTAACTCAACAACAACAAAAAAAACAACCAGTGGTCAAAGGACTTGTACAGACATTTCTTCAAAGAAGATGTACAAATGGCCAGTAAGCACATGAAAAGATGCTTAGCATCACTGATCAATAGGGATATGCAGATTGAAACTACAATGAGATACCACCTCACGTTCATTAGGGGGCTACTATAACACAAACAACAACGGCAAACAGAAAAGTGTTGGAGAGGCTATAGGGTAATTGGAACCCTTGTACTCTGTTGGTGAGAATGGGAAATAGTGCAACCACTGTGGAAAACAATATGGTGATTCCTCAAAATTTAAAAATAGAATTGGCATCTGATCCAGCAATTCCACTGTTGGGTGTATACCCAGAAGACCTGAAAGCAGGGTCTTGAACAGATATTTGTATACCCATGTTCACAACAGCTAAAACATGGATGCAACCCAAGGGTCTCCCAACGGATGAATGCATAAGCAACATGTGGTATATACATAAAATTGGAATATCATTTGGCCTTAAAAAAGAAGAAAGTTCTGACACATGTTC
>NW_024412433.1:8315139-8379436 GCF_014898765.1 Herpailurus yagouaroundi
ACAGGCTCCAGGCTCTGAGCCATCAGCCCAGAGCCCGACGCGGGGCTCGAACTCACGGACCGCGAGATCGTGACCTGGCTGAAGTCGGACGCTTAACCGACTGCGCCACCCAGGCACCCCTAAATACTCTTTTCTAAAGTTGCTTATTTGAGTTGTCCCCGTGTCCTCAGGGTTATTATGCATTTGTAGTACACTTGGGGTCATTTGTTCCTGTTTATATTTCACTTTGTGTCATCTCCACCCCTCCTCTTCCCCAATTGCTTGTTGATTAAAAAATGTTTTCAATAGTAATGATTCTAAAAGTCCGAACCATACAGCCATGTCCCGAGAAGCGTCACTTCCCCGTGCCTTCCACCCGTCCCACTCTCCCACCTTCACACCCTGTGACCAGCCAGGTAACCAGCCTCAGTTAGTTTCTGCTCTATCCCTACAGTATTTCTTTTCACACTTTCCCCTTCTTTACATGACAGGAAGCCTACTATAGATCGCTTTTGCACTTGGCTTTTTATACTTAACAGTTTCTTGGAAATTGCTAGGAGACCTTGTGAGCTATTATGTTATGGTGCTGCTTACTCACCTACAGTTCCGTTTCATCAAGTTCACCATCAGCTTTTGTGAAGTTGTTGAATAGTCTTGCCTCTTGTGCATGAAAAACAGCATGGACTATTTGGGGGAAGTGAAAGGTGGACATCTGGCCAATGCAAGGCTCTGAGGAGGGGAGGTGACGGGATTATGCTGATCAGTGTGGGCCTGGGCCACCTGCCCGAGCCCTAGGCCCAGGTGGGTCAGCACTTAGGCCAGTGGGTACCCTCAAAAATTATTAGGGACTAAGCAGAGAAGGCTTATGGGAGGTAACCACAGTAGTCGAAAACTCGAATTCTTCCTTTCATTTACTCATCTGTGCAGGGTATCGTCTCTCTGTTGTGGGGTTGAAAGGAACAGAGAAGACAGGAGAGAATGGAGAGACAGGCAGAGGCCAGATGAGGGCGAGGGCCCTGGCTTGCTACACTTGGGAGCTGATACCCACAGACCGGACTGGGACAGGGCCAGGGTGAGAAGGCAGGGAGATCAGCAAGGGTGTGGGCAGGGCCTGAACAGAGGCAGTGCCAGAGGGGACTGTCGGGAGGGTGACATCTGGATATGGAGGGACACCAGAAAAAGTCAACGATGCCTCCCAGGCTTCTTGCTTGGTGACCAACGGAGAGAACGAAGGCAGAGGAGCTGGTTTGAGGGAAGCTGAGGGTCTGCAGTGGTAGGCCGTGGGTGTCCTCAGCAGGGAGTGGTGCTTTAAGCTGTGGCTGTGCCTGGAACACCAAAAAATAAGATTCAAAAGTGGGAGTGGCCTGATGGTAAGTGAAAGAAGCCAGGCCCCAAAGGCTACCTGCTGTATGATTCCATTTCCATTACCTTCCTGAAAAGGCAAAACCATAGAGACAGCAAGTGGATCAGGGGTTGTGGGGGCTGGGACCGACTACGAGAGGGCATGAGGGAAACTTAAGGGGGGCTGGCAGCATTCTTTCTCCATGATACCATGACTGTACATGTTTACTAAAACTCATTGAACTGTCACCCCAAAAGGTTGAGTTTTACTGTATGTAAATTACACCTTAGTAGGTGGCTTCTTTAAAAATGGAAGGAGGGGGGCGCCTGGGTGGCGCAGTCGGTTAAGCGTCCGACTTCAGCCAGGTCACGATCTCGCGGTCCGTGAGTTCGAGCCCCGCGTCAGGCTCTGGGCTGATGGCTCAGAGCCTGGAGCCTGTTTCCGATTCTGTGTCTCCCTCTCTCTCTGCCCCTCCCCCGTTCATGCTCTGTCTCTCTCTGTCCCAAAAATAAATAAACGTTGAAAAAAAAAAAAAAATGGAAGGAGGGTAACCTGGGTGGCTCAGTCAGTTAAGGGTCCGGCTCTTGATATCAGCTCAGGTCATGATCTCACAGCTCAGGGTGGAGCCTGCTTAAGATTCTCTCCCTCCTGTCCCTCTGTCCCTCTCCTGTTTCTATGTGTCCTCTCTCAAACAATAAAAAAAATTAAAAAAAAAATTAAAAATAGAAGGAAGCCCAGGGGACACTGATGGCTGTGAAGCAGTGAGGAGAGAGCCCAGAGGAGCATGAGGGGAGTCCTGAGACTGTATAGAATAGAGACATTGAGTGTCAGATACCAAAGGGGTCAAGTTAAGATAAGACCCAGGTTTCCAGCAGATGTAACAACCAGGAGGCCACTGATGACCTCACTGGAGACATTTATTTTTTCCCCAACGTAGGGTCCCTGTCTTTCCCCTGTAGGGTCCCTGTTCTCCCCATGTAAGGTCTCCATCTTCCCCCTTAACAATTGTTAAGATTTCAAGATAGCGACAGTGAAGCACTAAACCAGTCCCAGGCCGCTCCAAAGTGTGTATCACACACCCATGAAGCTGGCCCTGCTGCCACCTGAAAGTCCGGGCCCCCAAGAAGTCGCAGCTGCTTCAGGATCTGTCTGGAGAAGCCAGCAGGGTCTCTATGGAGAACAGGCTCACAGGCTTGGCGGGAACCAGAAATTGCCTTGGCGCTGCCACCTGCTGGCCATGTCATGCCACTGCACCTCCCTTCCGAGAACAGGACCTTGGATAGAGTGAGAAACTCAGCTCCGTAGGACCAAGTGACCAAGGCTGCCCTTCCTTCACTGAAGAGAAACAGTCCCCTGGGGCATTCTGCTGATGTCACACCAGCCACAGCACCCCAATGATGATGGCAGCACCTCACTGTCACGTTTAAACTTCTCTGTTCTTACAACCCCACAAAAGAGAGATGATACCCTGCACAGCTGAGTAAATGAAAGGAAGAATTCGAGTTTTCGACTACTGTGGTTACCTCCCATAAGCCTTCTCTGCTTAGTCCCTAATAATTTTTGAGGGTACCCACTGGCCTAAGTGCTGACTCACTTGGGCCTGGGGCTCGGGCAGGTGGCCCAGGCCCACACTGACCAGCATAATCCCATTACTGGGCCACAGGGTGGGCCTCTAACCCAAGGCCAGTGGAGACGACTTTTTTTTTTAGCTGGGGCTGCTGGAAAAAATGTTTTTTAGCTCCCTCTAGACTCTAGGATGTATAGACATGAGGTTCTTTTTTTGACCGCCCCAAAAGACACTGACATCATGATGAAAGCTAGTCTAAGCATGAAGCTGACTCAGAACAGTGGGGAAAGAAAGATGAAAAAAAACTGGTACAGGACGACATCTTTGAGCTGCCAGATCAAGCCAGCCCTGAAGTGCTATGAGACGGGGCACCCAGAACCTTGTGGTGCTGAGAGCCAATGAACCCCTTGGGCATTTAAACAGTTTGAGCAGCTGCTTACAATGAAAGGTATCTAATCTTTAATCTGCATCTCTGGCCCCATCTGCTCTAGCTTTTCTTCCCGTCCTCTTGATCGTGAGTCTTCAAGCCCCTCAGTCTCCCTTGAGTCCTCAGCATGGCACCAGCCCTCTCTCTCCAGGCCTTTGCACATTCCGTTGTGCCTGCCCAGGGCACTCTCCTCTTGCCCACCAGGCTGACAGATCCCACAGACCCTTATGGTCTCAGCCTAGATGACATCTCCTCAACGAGGCTCTTCCTGACTGCAGTTCCCTCCAGAAACATTTGCTGAGCTCCTGCTCTGCCAGACAGCAGGCTAGGGCCCCACACCCCATGGGGGCTCTGGAGATGCCGGTGATCTCAGGGGAGGCAACCTGAGTCAAAGACTCACACTCATGTCCTCAGCAGAATGTGGCTGGGTGAATCTGGAGATTTCAGAGAAAACCGGCGGGGCTGGAAAGCAGAGTCAGGGAGCTGGGAATAGATCTTACTCTCATGGGAGTACCGACATGGTGAGGAGGGTTAGGATTCTAGATCTATTGTGAAGGTGGTCAGCTGGCCTTCCGTGTCTGCCAAGCTACCTTCCGATTTAGCTTCCGTTGTCAGTTTATGAATAATACAGTCCTGGTCCAGTGAGGGCTGTATTTCTCCTTGAAGGTTCATATACATACATTTTTAATTTTTAAAAAAATTTTTTTTAACGTTTATTTATTTTTGAGACAGGGAGAGACAGAGCATGAACGGGGGAGGGTCAGAGAGAGAGGGAGACACAGAATCTGAAACAGGCTCCAGGCTCTGAGCTGTCAGCACAGAGCCCGCCGCGGGGCTCAAACTCACAAACCGTGAGATCATGACCTGAGCCAGAGTCGGAGGCTTAACCGACTGAGCCACCCAGGCGCCCCTAATTTTTTAACATTTATTTATTTTTGAGAGACAGAGAGAGACAGAGTGCGAGCAGGGGAGGGGCAGAGGGAGAAGGAGACACAGAATCCCCAAATGGGCTCCAGCCTCTGAGCTGTCGGCACAGAGCCCAATGCGGGGCTCCAACCCATGAACTGTGAGAACCTGACCTGAGCTGAAGTTGGGCACTCAACCAACTGAGCCACCCAAAGGTGCCCCGAAGGAATTTTTTTTATCATGATATAATTCACATACCCTAATATTCCCCCTTTTATAGTATACAATTCACTGTTTGTTTTTTGTATATTCACAGCACAGCTATCCAATTGTAGGACATTTTCATGACCTCAAAAAGAGACTCCATACTCAGTTACTCCCCATTTCCTCCTTCCTCTAGTCCTTGGAAACCACTAATCCCCTTTCTGTCTCTAAAGATTTGCTGATTTTGGATATTTCATATAAATGGAATCATGAAATATGTGGTGTTTTGCATCAGGGTTCTTTGACTTACCATAATGTTTTCAAAGGTCACCCATATTGTAGCATAGTACTTTTTTTTTTTTTTCCAGTAATCTCTATTTCCAACATGGAGCTTGAACTCATGACCCAGAGATCAAGAGTCACATGCTCTCTGACTGAGCCAGCCAGGCGCCCCACTTCATTTCTTTTTATCACTGAAAAATATTCTGTGATATGGATATTTTGTGTATCCATTCATTAGTTGTTAGACATTTAGGTTATTTTACTTTTTGTCTGTGATAAATAATGCTACTATGAATGTTCATGTACAAGTTTTTGCATGGAAATAGTTTTCATTTCTCTTGGCCATATATACCTAGAAGTGGATTTGCTGTGTTATATGGTAACTCTATGTTTAGCCACTTGAGGAACCGCCAGACTATTTTCCAAAGCAACTGCACTATTTTACATTCCCCTCGGCAGTGTTTGAGGGCTCCAGTTTCTCCGTATCCTCATCAACACTTGTTAGGATCTGACTTTTTTTTAATTTTTTTTTTTTAATGTTTATTCAGTATTGAGAGATAGAGACAGAACATGAGCAGGGGAGGGTCAGAGAGAGGGGGAGACACAGAATCCGAAGCAGGCTCCAGGCTCTGAGCTGTCAGCACAGAGCCCGACGCGGGGCTTGAACTCACAAACCGTGAGATCGTGACCTGAGCCGAAGTCAGACGCCCAACCGACTGAGCCACCCAGGCGTCGCAGGATCTGACTTTTTTGATTGTAGCTGTCCTAGTGGGTATGAAGATGTCTCTTCATGGTTTCAATTTGTGTTTCCCTGGTGGTTAATGATGTTGAGCATCTTTTCATGTGCTCATTCACTATTTGTATATCTTTGGAGAAATGTCTATTTAAATCCTTTGCTTTCTGCACCCCCCCCCATCCTTTGCCATTTTTTTAAAGATTTTATTTCATTTTTTTAATTTTTAAAAAATGTTTATTTTTGAGAGAGGCAGAGACAGAGTGCAAGTGAGGGAGGGACAGAGAGAGAGAGAGAGAGAGAGAGAGAGAGAGAGAGAATCCTAAGCAGACTCCATCCTGTCAGCGTAGAACTCACAGAACCTGACTTGGGGCTTGATCTCATGAATCATGAGATCATGACCTGAGCCGAAATCAAGAGTCAGACGCTTAACTGCCTGAGTCACCCAAGCACTCTGCCTTTGCCACTTTTGTTGTTATCATTAAATCACAGGAATTCTTTATATATTCTGGATATTAACCCTGATCAGATACATGATTAGCAAATATTTTCTCCCATTGTGTGGATTGTCTTCAACTTTCTTGATCATGTGCTTTGCAACACAAAAGTTGTGTGGCAGTGGTTTGTATTCTTTTTTTTTTCTTCCCCTGAAGTCCAGTGTATCCACTTCTTCTTTCGTTGCTTATCCTTTTGGTGTTCTATCTAGGAAACCATCGCTTCCTCTAAGATCAGGAAGACACACACCTATGTTTTCTTCTAAAAGTTTGGCATTTTAGCTCATTTAGGTCATTGATCCATTCTGAGTTAATTTTTATAAACGGTGTGAGACAGGGGTCCAGTCTCACTCTTTTGCATGTGGTTATCCAGCTGTCCCTGCACCATTTGTCGAAGAGACTATTTCTCCGCTGAGTTGTCTTGGCACCTTTGCCAAGATCAATTGACCATAAATGTGTGGGTTTATTTCTGGACTTTCCAATCTATTCCATTGATCTATATGTCTATCTTTAAAAATGTTTTTTAATGTTTATTTATTTTTGAGAGAGAGAGAGAGACAGAGCATGAGTGGAGGAGGAGCAGAGAGAGAGGGAGACCCAGAATCCGAAGCAGGCTCCAGGCTCTGAGCTGCCAGCACAGAGCCCGACACGGGGCTCAAACTCAACAGACCACAAGATCATGACCTGAGCAAAAGTCAGACACTCAACCGACTGAGCCACCCAGGGGCCCCTGATCTATATGTCTATCTTGATGTCAGTACCACACAGCCTTGGTTACCACAGCTTTGGGGTAAGTTTTGAGGTCAAAGAGTGTGTCCTCCAACTTTGTTCTTTTCCAAAACTTTTGTGGCTATTCTGGGTCTCTTGCATGTTCACATGTGTTTTGGGATCAGCTTATCAATTTCTGCAAAAATTGTTGGAATTTTTACTGGGATTGTATTGAATCTGTATATCAATTTGGGAAGTATCGCCATCTTAATGAAATTAAGTCTTCTAATCCATGAACCCAGGATTTCCTTTAATGGTGCTTTGTGGTTTTCAGTGTACAATCTTTTGTTAAACTTACTCCTAAGTGTTTGATTTTCTTTGATTCCAGCGTAAACAGAATTGATTTCTTAATCCCATTTTTTTAAACGTTTTTTTCAATGTTTATGAGACAGAGAGAGAGAGAGAGAGAGAGAGAGAGAGAGAGACAGTGCACAAGCGGGGGAGGGGCATAGAGAAAGGGAGACACAGAATCCGAAGCAGGCTCCAGGCTCTGAGCTGTCAGCACAGAGCCCGACGCGGGTCTTGAACCCACGAACTGTGAGACTGTGACCTGAGCCGAAGTCAGACACTTAACCCACTGAGCCACCCAGGCGCCCCTAATCCCATTTTTGATTGTTTACTGCTATTTTATAGAAATAAAATTGATTTTTGCCCACTGATCTTATACAGTCTTGCTGAACTTTTCATTATCTCTAACAGGTTTTTTTTTTGGGGGGGGGGAATCCTGGTGGATTTCCTACATATAAGATAATCTCATCTGCAAGTAGAGATAGTTTTACTTCTTCCTTTTCAAACCAGATGCCTTCCCCACCCCCATTACCCTGGATAGAACCTCCAATCCAATGTTGGACAGAAGTGGTAAGAGTAGACATCTTTGTCTCGTTTCTGATCTTTTTTTTTTTTTTAATTTTTTTAACGTTTATTTTTATTTTTTGAGACAGAGAGAGACAGAGCACGAGCGGGGGAGGGTCAGAGGGAGGGAGACACAGAATCCGAAACAGGCTCGAGGCTCTGAGCTGTCAGCACAGAGCCCGCACAGAGCCCGACGCGGGGCTCGAACTCACGGACTGCGAGATCATGACCTGAGCCGAAGTCGGCCACCCAACCGACTGAGCCACCCAGGCGCCCCTCGTTTCTGATCTTAAGGGGAAAAGCTTTCAGTCGTTCACCATCGAGTGTGTTGTTAGCTATTTTGTCGGTGCCCTTTAGCAGACTGGGGAAGTACCCTTCTACTTCTTTGTTGAGTGCTTTTATCATGAAAGAGTGTTGGATTTTGTAAAATGCATTTTCTTCATCTGTTGAGATGCGTATGTGGTTTTTGTTCTTTATGGTTGACACTTTTTAAAAAGCAGTTGCCTGTGCAGGGTAGAGGAATAGGAACAAGGAAAATGGGAGACGGGAGGGCGAGAGACACTTTCTACTGTCTATCCTTTTATATTGTATGGTTTCTTGAATGTATTTCTTTTTTTTTTTTAATTTTTTTTTCAACGTTTATTTATTTTTCGGACAGAGAGAGACAGAGCATGAACGGGGGAGGGGCAGAGAGAGAGGGAGACACAGAATCGGAAACAGGCTCCAGGCTCTGAGCCATCAGCCCAGAGCCTGACGCGGGGCTCGAACTCCCGGACCGCGAGATCGTGACCTGGCTGAAGTCGGACGCTTAACCGACTGCGCCACCCAGGAGCCCGACTTGAATGTATTTCTTATCAAAAATTCAAATTATCTTTTTAAAAATCATGGTAAAATAAACATAAAATAGAATTTACCATTTTAACATTAAGTTACAGTTCAGGGGCGCCTGGGAGCTCAGTCCATTGAGTGTCCGACTTCCTCTCAGGCCATGATCTCCTGGTCTGTGAGTCTGAGCCCCACATCGGGGTCTGTGCCTTCAGCAGCTGAGCCCGCTTGGATCCTCTGTCTTTCTCTCTCTGCCCCTCCTCTGCTTGCACCCTCTCTCTCTTTCTCTCTCTCAAAAATGAATAAATCCTTAAAAAAAAAAGCAAAGTCTTAAAAAAAAGTTCAGCTGCGTTAAGTATATTCACATTGTTGTACAACCAAGCTCCAGAACTTTTTCTTTTTTTTCTGTTTTTTTCCAAAGATTTTATTTTATTTTATTTTTTATTTATTTTTATTTTTTTCTGATGTTTATTTATTTTTGGGAGAGAGACAGAGCATGAGCAGGTGAGGGGCGGAGAGAGAGAGAGAGGGAGACAGAATCCGAAGCAGGCTCCAGGCTCTGAGCTGTTAGCACAGAGCCCGATGCAGGGCTCGAGCTCACGAGCCGTGAGATCATGACCTGAGCCGAAGTTGAGTGCTCAACCAACCAAGCCACCCAGGCGCCCCATCAGAGATTTTATTTTTAAGTAATCTCTACACCCAACATGGGGCTTGGACTTACAACCCTGAGATTGAGAGTCACATGCTCCACTGACCGAGCCAGCCAGGCCCCCCTGGAACTCTTTTTATCTTGCAAAACTGAAACTCCACACTCATTAATCAATAACCCTTCATTCCCTCTGCCCCCCAGCCTCTGGAAACTACCATCCTGTTTTCTGTTTCTGTGATTTTACTCTGGCTGGCTCGTGTAAGTGAAAGCATACTCTCTTTGTGACTCTCGTATTTCACTTACCATGTCTCCGCGGCTCATCATGGTGTAGCACGTGTCAGAATTTCCTTTCTTCTTCAAGCCTCAGTAATTTTCCATTGTGTGAATGGGTATGTCCACGTATACAAAATGTGGCGCATGTATATATTTCTTTGTCTTTTGTTTGTTTACCCACATTTTATTTATCTATTCACTTACTGATGCACATTTGTGACCTTTTGGCTGTTGTGAATAATAGCCAGACGTGGCTATTGAATATGAGTGTGCAAATGTCTCCGAGGCCCTGCTTTCAATTCTTTTGGATATATACACAGAAGTGGGATCGCCGGCTCAAATGGTAATTCCATCTTCAAGTTTTTGAGGAATCTCACGCTGGTGTCCATAGCAGCTGCACCATTTTACATTTCCACCAACGGTGTACAAGGGGTCCACTTTCGCCACATCCTTACTAGCACTTTTTGTTTTTTAAGTGTGAGGGATAAAATTATCTTTTTCAAGTTCAGGTTTCTGAACCTACAAAGCTAAGGTCCAGACCCTCGTCTATTTTCAACCTCACCTTCTTTCAGTCCTTTGCACAGGGCACAGTGCCCTAGACCTGGGAGGACAACCGGAGGACTGGGTGGGAACAGAGGCTGAGCCAGGTGTGGGCTGGAGATTCGGGAAAGACAGTACCTGTCTGGGAAGGGTGCCCCAGGTCCGATGAGGTGGCCGTGGGCTGGGGTTAGGCTGTGGGACCTGGAGGCAGCTGCCTTATTCTCTGGAGTTCCTGGGATCTCCACAGTCTCCTGGAATACCTGTTGGAATTCTGGGGATCTTCATCACTAATCCTGAAGTTCCTCCGGTGGCTCTAAGGCACGTGGGCATCGTCCATGGAATCAGCAGTTATTGAGCACCAATAAAAGGATGAATCCTTTTAGGATGAATTCTACATAACCTCAAAAACTCATTGCTGAGTGGAAGGACAGAAATGCAAGCATACTCACCCATATGTGTTGTGACAGCTGGGGTTTTGGGGGCAAAGAGGAGCCCTCAGCTCAGTCTGGGGGTAACAGGAGGACTCCTGGAAGAAATGGTCGAATCCTGAGAGCTGACCAGGAGGCTGGACATAGGGCAGGTCATTTCAGGTGGGGGAGGGGCACAGGAGAAGGTGCCAATGGGACAGAGACCAGAGGGCCCACTAAGAAAAGGACAGTAGTCCAGTTGGCTGAATCCTGGAGTCCATAGCAAGGCACAGGACCAGGACTAGGTTGAAACAAGTGAGGGAGTTGGGTGCAAAATTTAAGGCTGAAACCTCAGTAATCAATATGATATTTTTATTTTTTATTTAAAAAAAAAAAGAGAGAATGTGAGCAGGGGAGGGGGCAGAGGGAGAGAGAATCTTAAGCAGGCTCCATGCTCAGTGAAGAGCCGGGTGCGGGGCTCGATCCCACAACCCTGGGAACATGATGTGAGCCGAAATCAAGAGTTGGATGCTTAAAAACAAAAAAAAGAGTTGGACGCTTAACTGACTGAGCCACCCAGGCACCTCCAATATGATATTGTAATGCAAGACTTAAAAACCAAAATTAGGGGCACCCGGATGTCTCAGTCAGTTAAGCATCCGACTTTGGTTCAGGTCATGATCTCATAGTCCATGGGTTTCAGCCCCGAGTTGGGCTCTGTGCTGACAGCTCAGAGCCTGGAGCCTGTTTTAGATTCTGTGTCTCCCTCACTCTGTCCCTCTCCCACTCATGCAGTGTCTCATTTTCTCTCAAAAATAAATAAACATTTAAAAAACTAATAATAAAATAAAAATAAATAAAATAAAAACCAAAATTAGGGGTGCCTGGGTGGTCAGTCAGTTCAGCATCCGACTTTGGCTCAGGTCATGATCTCACAGTTGGTGAGTTTGAGCCCCCGCATTGGGCTCGCTACTGTCACCCTGTCAGCGGCACAGCCTGCTTCAGATCCGCTGTCCCCTTCCCTGCCCCTCCCCCACTCGCGCGCGCGCTCCCTCGCTCTCTCTCCAAAAAAATCCTAAATAAAACATTTAAAGGTTTTATATAAATAAATAAGTAAATAAATAAGAACCAAAACTAGGGGCGCCTGGGTGGCTCAGTCAGTTGAGAGTCCCACTCTTGAATTTGGCTCAGGTCATGTCTCACGGGGTCATGTGTTGGAGCCCTGTGTCCAGCTCTGTGCTAACAGTGCAGAGCCTGCTTGTGGTCCTCTGTCTCCCTCTCTCGCTGCCCTCCCCTGCTTGCGCTCTCTCTTTCTCAAAAATAAATAAACACTTTTAAAAAATAAAAATAAAAACCAAAATTAATGCAAGAAAATACATGATGAACAAAACGTTAAATTTTAAGTAAAGACAGGATCAGTAACGTGTTACACCAGTCACAGTGGAGCCTAAGGCAAAAGTAACCCCAGTATTACTGATCCTGTGTTTTCAGTCGTGGGCTAAGGCAGTCGATTTTATCCTGCCCACTCGCTATGAGAAGTCATTGGAATCTTTTTTTTTTTTTTTTAGCTTATTTATTTATTATTTGAGGGGGGAGGTCAGAGAGGGAGAGGGAAAGAGAGAATCCCAGGCAGGCTCTGTGCTGTCAGTGCAAGCCTGACTCTGGGCTCAATCTCAGGAACCATGAGATCATGACCTGAGCTGAAATCAAGAGTCAGATGCTTAACCAACTGAGCCACCCAGGTGCCCCAGAAGTCATTGTTTGTATCTGTCAATTTAAAAACCGAGGTGTGGGGCTCCTGGGTGGCTCAGTAAGTTAAGCGTCCAACTCTTGATTTCAGTTGAGGTCATAATCTCACAGTTTGTGAGATCGAGCCTCACTTGGGCTCTGCACTGTCAGTGTGGAGCCTGCTTAGGATTCTCTCTCACTCTCTCTCTGCCCCTTCTCAGCTTGCATGTGCATGTTCTCTGTCTCTCAAAAATAAATAAACGTTAGGAAAAATTTTTTTTAATTTTTTTAACGTTTATTTATTTTTGATAACGTTTATTTATTTTTGAGAGACAGAGCACAAGCAGGGGAGGGGCAGAGAGTGAGAGGAGACACAGAATCTGAAGCAGGCTCCAGGCTCTGAGCTGTCAGCACAGAGCCTGATGCGGGGCTCGAATTCATAAACCGTGAGATCATGACCTGAGCTGAAGTTGGACGCTTAACCGACTGAGCCACCCAGGTGTCCCGAAAAAACATTTTTTTAAAACCAAGGTGGCTACTGTATGGGTAGATCAAGATACAGGGCAAGACTGGTGTCGGGGAGGTGTTAATCCAGGCAGGAAATGATGAAGACTTGAAGAGAGAGAGGCTGTGGGAAGGGTATGGACGATTCCTAAGTCACTGGAAGGCCAGGCCTTGGGAAGCCTTGGTTGGCTGCTGGAGCTGAGGGAGAGAGTAGGATTTACCACCCATCTGGCTCTTGGCTGGGAGGGTTAGGAGGGCTGCTGGCTGTGTTTCATTTACTGAGGTTTGAAAGGTGGCAGTCCAGCATGAAGGAAGAAGCTGAGTTCAGTTTGTGGTGCTCTGCTTTTTGAGATTTATAGGACACCCAAGGGAGATGTCTGGCAGGCAAGGGGTTAATGAGCCTGGAGCCCAGGAGGAAGTTGCTTCTGAAGAGCACCCTCCCCCCATTTGCACGTTGGGTGACAGTCCTCCACTGGGATTCGGATTCGGCTGCTGCCACCAGAGAAGGTGCCCCAAGCAGAGGGGCCGGAGGTGGGGGCTATACACATGCGGACATGGAGGTGATTCCGGGAGAGAATGGAATGGAGGCAGGAGGCCAGAGGAACTTGTGGGCAAGAGAAAGAAGCCACAGAAAGGTTCAGGAAGTTAAGGTCTAAAGTGTCCTTTGGGCTAGCAAGCAAGAGGATGTGTGGGATCCCCCCAGAGCACGGGGCTGGAGGCCCCTGCCGAGTCTGAAAGGGCCTGGCAGCATCTTTTCTCAATGATTCCAGAGGCTTGCTCCAGTGAAGGACAGCAGCGCAGAGGAGAGGAGGTGTTGAAATGGAAGGTGTGGCTGAGGAGATCACCGCAGTGGCTCCCAGGAGGAAGGCGGGGAGGGATTTGGGAGAAAGGATGTTGTTTTATAAAAGATTCCGGTCCCTGGAGCCTTGGAGGGGAGCTAAGGACTTGGCTGGATGTAAATCAGGCTGTGGGAGTGCCCTGGGGAGGTCTGTTTTTCTCTGTGAAGTGGAGGGTAGGGTAACAGTCCAGAGTGAGAGGAGGGAGGTGGGGGGCCCTGGAGAGACGAGGCATGGGTAGGTGCTAGGGAGGTGGGAATGAGAGCCCATGAGCCCTGGGAGCTCCAGGAAGACTTTCTGGGCCCTGCTGGGAACAGGATGGTTGTCATACAGGATCCCTCCTGGGGGCGGGCTGGCCACCGGTGAGGTGGGAGCTGAGGGCTGGCTCCGGGCTGTGAGAGAAGACAAAGGCTAGGTGGCTTCCTTGCACAGGTCGCCTCACACATGGGGACACTGGCCTAAACACCATGCAAGGTCTAGCGAGGAAGGAAGAGTTCTGGACAGCATCTGAAGGCCCCACGAAACAGAAAAAGGCAGAAGCAGGGTTTGGGTTGGTAAAGGGAAGTTGGCTCTGCTCGTCTTCCCCTCTTCACAGCAAGCTTGGAGCCCTGGAGTTGAGGCTGCGAATTCCTCTCAAGGCCAGTAGGGCGCCCTCTGCTGCCTTGCACCCTTCCCTCCCCTCCCCCTACTCAGAGCGCTGACCCTCTGGTTTGGGCATCTGCCCTGATCACTCCACAGTGGCCTTCCCTTCAGTGGACTAGCCGTCCACGGGCCCCTGGGCTGAGGGTGGCAGCAGTTTCCTGCTTGGGCCTCACACCCCCATTTGCCTTCTCGGCAATTCAGTCAACCAGTTCCCTGCTTTAAACTCTGTTTTAAAACACACCACACACACACACACACACACACACACACATATATATACACCTCCCTCTGTTTTAAATATTTGAGGCAATTTTTCTTTGCTGGTTGGAACCTGACTGAGGCATTGGGTTCCTGGAGGCCGCATCTGGGAATTGGAGTTTATCCTTCTGAAGATGCATAGACTTCCTCCGCTGCGCTGTGGGACCCCTGTGCTGATGTGAGGCTCACTGTGGCCGACTGGGCCTTGGGGTGCAGAAGTGCCCGTGGATGCTCAGAGTGGGCACCTCAGTGCAGACAGGTGCAGTGGGAGTGGGGGTTGGTAACGGGGCTGTGCCAGGCAGTGGGTAGAAGAGGTGGCCACGGACTGTTCAAGGCAGTACCCCAGGCCCTAGGCTGTTGTCAGAAGTTGGTCAGATGCCTAGTATTAAAATTCAAGGAGGGGTGCCTGGGTGTCTCAGTCAGTTAAGTGTTCCAACTTCTGCTTAGGTCATGATCTCAAAGTTTGTGAGTTCGAGCCCCGCATCCAGCTCTGTTGGAGCGAGCTCTCACCACAGAGCCAGCTTCGGATCCTCTATCCCACTCCCCCTCAATAATAAACATTTAAAAAAAGAAAATATTTAAAAAAAGAAAATTCAAGGTAAAGAATTAGAGTGATACCCCAGTGGAAGTGGTGACCTCACACCTCTCTCCCATCTCATCCCTCCTCTGCAAAAATGTACAGTGCTGTCTCAGCCCTGGAGCTCCGGGGCAGCAGATAACCCCAGCCAGCCAGACAGGGGGATCACCCCTGGCTGGAGCTGCCTCCAAGAACTCCAACCAAAGGCCACACTTGGGAGAGCACCTACCAAAATGTGAAAGGCTGTCCTCTTTGACCCCAGTGTTCTACATTTAATTATTCTACAGATACAACTGTATATGTGCAAAATAAAGTATGTAAAAAGTTTATTTACTGTGGCGGCCTTGTTGTGGAAACATACAGCAAACAACCCCAAATGTCCAGCAATAAGGACAAATGGTTAAATAAAGGATCCTCCCACAGGAGGCACACCCTGTAGCTCTTGAAAAGAATGAGGCCGCTCTGCGTGCACTGATGTGAGTTACAAGAGAGGGCTGGTTAATAAAAAAGAAGGCCAAGTTCAGATGAGTGTATAGTATGCACATAGCGTTTGTGTGAAATATAATAAATACATGTCTATTTGTAAATGCATTGGTCAAATCTGGAAGGATATGCAAGAGGCTACTGCTGGCACTTGTGTTGGAACAGGGTGGCCGGGGGACAGGGAGGGAGGAGACCATTTACTGTGTATCTTTTTGAACTTTATACCATGTGTGTGCTTTGCAATACAACAAATAAAGAAGTCATTTTTAGAAAACTAAAAAAAAAAAAAAAAAAAAAAGACAGCACTTGGAAACAAAACTCCTGTGCTGCTGTTACTCTGCTCTGGGTAGATCCTGTGGTCCCAGTTACAGGTTAGGGATAGATGGAGAGGTTAGGGAGCATTGGGATTCCAGCAGCAAGAGAATAAAACTGGAGTTAGCCTTACTTAAGTTTCTGGGTATTTGGGTAGCTAAGGTTTCCTTTCCAGAATTTCAGATTTAGAACCCCCAAGGACGTGGATCTGAGCTGCCTTTGCTTTACTTTTAATAATTAGCCATATTGGGGTGCCTGGGTGACTCAGTCGGTCAAGCGTCCGACTTAGGCTCAGGTCACCATTTCGTGGTTTGTGAGTTCGAGCCCCACATCGGGCTCTGTGCTAATAGCTCAGAACCTGGAGCCTGCTTCAGATTCTGTGACTTCCTCTCTGCCGCACCCCCGCTCATGCTTGCGCGTGCTCTCGCTCTCAAAAATAAATAAACATTAAAAACATACTTAGCCGTATCCTTGGAAAAGGGAAAAATAATCCCTGCCTTCATTTAATAGATGAAAAACACAGAGGCAGAAGATCAGAGTGAAGAGGCAATATTTCATATTTCATATCTGCCACCAGGTTCAGGTTGCAGGTTCAGACTACAGTTTCCCCTCATCCAAGGTCCAATGTATTTGGGCCTTGCTAGGGAGGTCCACCCTGAAGGGCATCATCCTGTGTTCAAAGCAATGGTCTGCTCTGCCTCGTGCTGGCTATAAGCAATTTATTTCACATGGTGTTTACTCACCTTTTATTTTTTAATTTATTTTCAGATGCTCTGTGTTTCTTTTAAATTTCAGTGTTGACATTTAAAATTGTAAGATATTTAAAGTGTATGCATTGTGGTGATTCCATGTACATAGACGTTGTGAAAGGATTCCCCCAATTGGTTAATTGACGACATGCGTCATCTCACATACTTGTCTTTCCTGTTTTGGTGAAAACATGAAAATTCTGTTCTTAGCAAATTTCAGTTATACAATACAATATTATCAATACAGTATTACCAACTATAGTCATTATGTTTTACATTAGATCCTCAGACCTTCATCTTCTAGCTGAAAGTGTACACCCTTTTACCAACCTCTCCCTATTTTCCTCAAACCCCCACCCCCTGGCAACCACTTTTCTACTCTGTTTCTAGGAGGGTTTTTTTGTTTTTTGTGTTTGTTTGTTTGTTTTTTGTAGATTCCACATACAAATGATAACATGCATTATTTGTTTCTGTCTGGTTTACTTTACTTAGCATAATGACCTCAGGGTCCATCCATGTTGTCCTAAATGGCAGGATTTCCTTGTTTCCTATGGCTGAATAATATTCCATTGTATATATATATGTGTATGCATATATATACATACATATATATATCGCATCTTCTTTATCCATTCATCCATTGACAGACACTTAGGTTGTTTCCATATCTTGGCTATTGTGAATAATGCTGCAATGAACATGGGTGTGCAGACATTTCTTTGAGATCCTGTTTTCATTTCCTTTGGAAATATACCCAGAAATGGGTTTGCTAGATCATATGATAGTTCTATTTTTTTTAATGTTTATTTATTTTGAGAGGGGGCGTGGAGACAGAATCCCAGGCAGGCTCCACACTGTCAGCGTAGAGCCCACGCAGGGCTTGATCTCACAAACTGTGAGATCACAACCTGAGTGAAAATCAAGAGTCGGACGTTTAACTGAGCCACCCGGGCACCCCAGTAGTTCTACTTTTTAATTTTTTGAGAAGCTTCTATATTGTTTTCCATAGTGGCTGCACCAATTTACATTCCCTTGCATATCTTTTGTTTTTAAAGATTTTATTTTGGGGGCACCTGGGTGGCTCCTTTTCTCCTACTACTCTCTGCTCTATAAACTCCCATCCCATCCCCTCCCTCTCCTTTAGAAGACAACAGACACTAGGGGCACCTGGGTGGCGCAGTCGGTTAAGTCCGACTTCAGCCAGGTCACGATCTCATGGTCCGTGAGTTCGAGCCCCGCGTCAGGCTCTGGGCTGATGGCTCGGAGCCTGGAGTCTGTTTCCGATTCTGTGTCTCCCTCTCTCTCTGCCTCTCCCCCGTTCATGCTCTGTCTGTCTCTCTCTGTCCCAAAAATAAATAAACGTTGAAGACAACAGACACGAGCTACCATGATTCTCACATCCACACTCCATTCATTGAGTGGATATTTACTAAGCACCTTTTTTTAAAAAAAAATTATTTTTGTTAGCATTTGTTTATTTTTGAGAAAGAGAGAGACAGAGTGCGAGCAGGGGAGGGACAGAGAGAAAGAGAGACAAAGAATCCGAAGCAGGCTCCAGGCTCTGAGCTGCCAGCACAGAGCCCGACAGGGGGCCCAAACTCACAAACTGCAAGATTATGACCTGAGCCGGAAGGAGGATGCTTGAACGACTGAGCCACCCAGATGCCCCTTTACTAAGCACCTTTTATGCACCAGGCACTGTCTGGGCACTCAGGAGGCACTCACTGCACCAGACGGACAGTTAAGCCTTGCTGCCCCCGCCCCTCAGCCTACATTCTGGTTTACACTTACTGGGTAGCTACATAGATGCTCTTACCTTTACTCTCAAACTGGTCTATATCAAGGGGTGACCAGCCCCTTTATTCAAGAATTCTTCCTCACTGAATCTTGTCCTCTCATTTCCTTTCTGACCTATCATCTCTCCCTCTACCGGCTCTTCCCCACAGGCTGTACAGATACGTTCATTTTCCTCTTCCAGCAGCATCAGTAGAGGGAACACTTCCTCTCCCCCGGGAGTGTTTCCTACACAGGCACCCTGCACTTAGCGCTGCCAGTTCTCTGTCCAGGGCGGTGTGGCTTCTCCCCCAGCACACTGAAACAAGTCTTGCCAAGATCTCCATCATTTCTCAGTCCCAAATCCAGCAGACTCCTTCAGACCTCACCTCATTTGACCCTTTTATGGCACTGGGCACTGTTCTTTCTTTCTTCTTAAAACCCGCTGATCCCTTGGCTTCTAAAACTCCCTTCTTAGCTCTGCTTCTGCCTCTGGGCCTTCTCCCACTCTGAGATGTCTCTCATCACCGGGCCTGGGCTGCCCAGCCTTCTCCTCTCCTTGTTCTAGCTGCTATTCTGGGCATGTTCCTCATACCACCTGTGTCTGTGGCTATGTGACCATTCCTGCAGAGCCAGTTGTCTGAAACAACGGGGATCCGTCATGCACGCAACATGTCCCACACTGAACTCATTAGCTTCCTCCAAAACCTATGGCCCTGTTTGTATCACTCCACTTACACACACACACATTCAACAGATAATGGGTAAATTATCCTCTCTTCCTCTATTTGGGTCACCAAATCTGTCCATAATAACAATAGCTAATATTAGTTGAGGGCTGAAGGCTTAGTATGTGCTCTCAAAAAGGACACGCAGCATCTCACTTAATACACATTATGACCCAAGAGGCTGGTACTATGATTATCCCCATTTCATAGATAAAGCACCTGGGATGACAGAGTAGGGTCCCAGCTGCTCTACTTACTAGCTGTGTGACCCTGGACAAGTTAATTTACCTCTCTATGCCCTAGTTCTGTAAAACAGAGATACCTTTCTTATAAAAGTAAATGAATCAATATACAAAGAACTGGAATAGTGTTTGGAGCTCGGGGAACATTATATAAATACTAAGCATTACTATTTTTCTATCCCAGACTGATTCCAAAGCAAGGCACTTGAACACTAAACAACACTGAATCGTCCCATTACTTCTTTTACCTGAATCATTCACTCATTCACTTAGCAAATAATTTTCACCTCTACTGTGTCTGGCAATGCTTTAGGTGCCAGGAATACAGCAGACAACAAAGTCTATGTTCTCATGGCCAGGGAGGGAGCAAACAGACAATTAACGGCCAAGAAAAATGCCAGTAATAAGTACTTGCAGATGACTCAATTAGGGGGATGTGATAGGGAGTCCCCAAGTGATACCTTTCATTGGAGGGTCAAGGATGATCACCTCTTAAGAGGTGATATAAACTGAGATCTGAATGACAAGAAGCCAGCCACACCAATAGTTGTAGAATATTGTCACTTGATCATGCCCACCTCTCATCTCTCATCTCTCTAGGCTCTTCCTATGAGTACCCTAATCTTGCTCTGTGCCAAACTGCTTGAAAACACCAGAGTCTTCTTATTCCACCATGTCTGGGCCCATGCTGTTCTTTCTGTCCCCCATAACCCAGTAAGTGTCCCCTTGGTCCCCATCCCAGAGTTCAAAATATGAACTTCCTCAGGGGGTCTCCATAGGTCAGAAAAGCAGGGTGCTGACCCCAGAACTGGCCCCAACCTCCTCCCTAATCAGAGCCCCAGTGGCTAGCTATGGGTTTCCTACACACTCAGTCCCAGGAGTATGCTAGTTAAGCATTGCAAAATAACTTGATTGCTCCCTAAGAATCCCCATGGGCCCTTGTTAAAATACAAAATCCTGGTCCCCAATTCAAACCTCTTTAATTAGGATCTCCAGAGGCAACTCTGGGCATCAGTTCAATTGTGGAAATATCATCATAGCTGAAGGTATCCTGGTTTTGCAGAAACGTTTATTTTTATAAAAAAAAATTTTTTTAGTGTTTATTTATTTGAGGGGGGAAGGGCGGAGAGAGAGAGACGGAGAGACAGAATCTGAAGCAGGATCCAGGCTCCGAGGTGTCAGCACAGAAGCCGATGCGGGGCTAGAACCCATGAACCGTGAGATCATGACCTGAGCCTGAGCAGAAGTTGGAAGCTTAACCGAATGAGCCACCCAGGCAACCCTGCAGAGACATTTAGATACCAGATGCCCAGTATATATCCTAGGCAGGCTCTATACTGAAGGAAGTGCTCTGGGTCAAGTTTGGCACCAACTAAATTTGCCCGCAGTGACCCATCAGAACTGGCAAAAGCACCACCCAAAGAACCTCCTGTGCCTCTGCCATTGAGGAAACCTTTCCTTGCCTCTTTTGACTAACTCCTGGACCATTTGGTGAGATTGACTTCTAAGTCACATTTTAATTTATGTTTTAGTCCCAAATAACAAAAAGGGGAACTTGTGAGTGGTCAAAGGGTTGGCCTGTGGTTGGCCTCACCAAGTTCCTCTCCCCACCCCAGTTATAATGCCCGGTGACCACCAGAAAGTTATCTCTCCGGTCTTGTTCCTCGTTGGGAGAAATACCCAGCTCATGAGGCTACTTGACAATAAATGTAATGTTTGTGCACTGTTCACAGACATAGGCGACTGTCTTTTATTAACAGCTCTTAGGAGGCAGCTTCAGGCACGTGGCCTGGGAGAGAATCACCTGCAGACGGGGATTTTCTGGCTCGGGTTCATTGGCGGGCCAGGCTGAAGTGCGCCTCCTACGCGGGCGCTGTGAACCTGGCGGTCCCTTTATTTCGGGAGGTCTCGGGCTCATCAGCAGGGAAATGGGGACGAACTACTCTCTCCACGGCCGCCGGGCGGCTCAGCGTGGAGAGCGGGCTGCAGCCGCTCGTGGGGCCGCCCAAGATCTCCACGGACCCCTCCCTCCCCCGAGTAGACAGGACACCGACACGGTCAGATACCTGAGACTACGCACATGCAGCCGCCCGCGTCTCGGGAACTAGCGGCGCCAAAAGCGTCAGTCCCACGGCGCAAGCGCCGCGAGCGCGGGCCGCGAAGAAGCTCTTCAGGAACCGCGCGCCTACCACCCAATCAGAGCCGGCCTTGCACAAAGCGAATCCCGCCCCCAGGGCGCCGCCACCAAATCCCCTCCCCCTCCCGTGCCCGCCTCGGCCCGCCCACTGCTGCCTGCGCCCCGCCTCGCGCCGTTCTTGGGTAGAGGCTCGCGATTGGTCCATAGGATGGACGCAACCTCTGGTTGGCCGAGACGGAGTCACGAGGACGCCGTCGTCGCCTTTCCAGAGGCGATTACTGGGCAGGCTCAGTCTTTCGCCTCAGTCTCGAGCTCTAGCTGGCAGCCAAGCATACGTGCTCCGGGATATTCTGTACCAGCGGCCGCCATCGCCGTCGCTTGGGTTCCTCTGGACTCGTCTGCGCCACTCGCCCGCCACACACTCCGCCGGCATACGCCGCCATCATGGTGAAGCTCGCAAAAGTAAGAAGCCTGCTTGCGCAAGCATGGACGTCGAGGCCTGCTTTCTGAGGAGGGCGCGCGCGGCGCCGCGAGGAGGAGGGCCTGCGCGCCGTCCCGGGCGCGTTCGAGGGCGCCATGCTGCGGGAAATCTCGCGCGGTTAGCGGGGAGGTCTCGCGTTTTTTGGCTAATCGGTGGCGAGGTGAAGGGCTTCGGCAGGTTCCGCGGGTGGTTGTGGTGGGGCGGAAAGACTTCGAGACTGAGTGGGGAGGGGGCGCCGGGCCTTGGGGTGGAGGGATGATGCCAAACTCCTGCGACGGGCCGAAGCGGGGCCCCGCCTCCTGACGCACGTGCCCCAGCGCGCGGCCCGCCACGTGGGCCGCGCCGCGTGTGTCCCGGCGTCTGCGGAGGGGACTTGGCCGTGAGTTGGGGAGAGGCGGGACTGCTTTAAACGGAGGGCCTGCGGCCTACGGGATGTCGGCTCCGGCCAGACGGGCGGGCACGAGGTGGGCTCCAGGGGGAGGCCCTGCCTCGTGCTTTTTATGCTGTGCTGCGCGCACATGGTGACCTGCGCGGTATCTTCACGTGGCTCCGCCGGCTCTGGAAGGGGCGGGGTTTCCACGGGAAAGAACTTCGGAAGAGCGAAGGTTGTAAGGCCTAGCGTGGTTTTTTGAAAACTTGTCTTAGAGACCCTCACCACCGCGAATTTGGATTCAGGCGAGAGTGTAGGTTGTGGTGCCAGAATTAACCAAAGGCTTTTTTAAGGTAGTTCACCCCACGCGGTAAAGAGCTATGGGTTGTTGGCCGTTAAAATGGGCCAGTTGTCTGTACTGTTAAAACCATTCGTGATGTTTGTAAATCACAGGGAAAATGGGGGAGCGGGGCTCAAGAGTCTTACCGCTTTAACGTTGACCTCAGTACTAGTTTACCTAGTAGTTCACGTGTCAGTATTTTTATCCAGCAGTCTGAAAAGCGGATTTGAAAAAAAGGAGGTGGCTTACTATGCTTAAGAATGATGGGAAAATATGAATGGTCTGAGATGTTGGAGGTGTGATGTGCTAATTGTTTGTTTTAGGCTGGTAAAAATCAAAGTGACCCCAAGAAAATGGCTCCTCCCCCTAAGGAGGTAGAAGAAGACAGTGAAGATGAGGAAATGTCAGAAGATGAAGATGATGATAGCAGTGGAGAAGAGGTAATTATATATAGCTTCATGCCGAGTTGTGTTAAAGTACGAAACGGAGAGTTAAAACAGGTGGTATCAAATGTCTGAAAATACTGGCAAAAATAAGATTATATTCATTCATCCATGGTCTGCGGAGATTGTTTCCCAAGCTCTTCATTGGCATGTTGAGATACAGGGTAAGTATTTGAATGAATTTGACAGAAAAGATTTAGAGTCTCCTTTTCCTGTGCTCTCTGTAGGGCTTGGTGCCATATGTTGTATTAAATCGTGACATTTTTCTAGTTTTAGTATGTTAGGTCAACACACTAGGTGAATAAACAGCCTGGACTGTTAAGTGTCTAGTAAGTGGCATTGCTGAGCATTGTTTTCAGGTCTCGGTTAGCCTTACCAGATCCTTTCCTAGCCTCCAAGGAGGATTGATTATGAGCTGTGTGATACTAGTTACTGTTAACCTCTTGGTGTGGGTTGAGGGTGGCCACCTCTGTGTTAACCTGGTAACATGCCTGGCTACTGTTTGCTCACTGTAAAGACCACTAATCCCTATATTTTCGCCTAGATTTGTTGAGGATTTGATAAAGGTTTTACTGTTAATTCATTACCTGATGAAACTAGCAGCAAAAAGTGGCTTTGAGTGTAAAATTAAGGTAGACGAATGGAAGTTTTTATCAAGCTTAAGATGCTCACTCTTTATTAATTTTGCAAGGGTTGACTGTCTAGTCTATTTGTTACTCATTTTATTTTCTAGTTCTAAGAATGAGCTTTTTATACCAGCACCCACTGTAAGAATCCTAAATGATTAAGTAGTACTTAACAAGTAGAGCTTTCTGCGTGCAAGACTTCTAATAGATATGCCAACTCATAATCT
Organism: Herpailurus yagouaroundi; assembly: GCF_014898765.1. Taxonomy (NCBI): domain Eukaryota; kingdom Metazoa; phylum Chordata; class Mammalia; order Carnivora; family Felidae; genus Herpailurus; species Herpailurus yagouaroundi. The sequence continues at coordinate 8,338,844 of NW_024412433.1, forward strand.
TTCTAACAGTATGAGAGGTTGATGTTATTATCCTTTACAGATGAGGAAAAAAAAGTTGAGGCTTAAAAGTTATTTTAAGCTTTTCCTAAGGCTGTTAAAGTGGCAGGTAGGATCCAAACTGACTTGTCAGAGTCCATATTAAGCTGTGCCACTTTAAATGCAGTTAGAATGTATGAAGTACAGGAATTCAGAGGTATTTTAACTGTTAAGAGCAGTTTCTTATGCTTCAGTATTGTATTTTATCTGAAGAAGGCTGTGACTTCAGGCACATGGGAGGACCCAATGTCATGGCCCTGTAGTTTAACACACTAACATACATCTAATGCGTGTGGTCTTGAGCCAGAACCAGTGTGAGAATTTAGTACTTGCTCATGGGACCAAGGCACTCTTCGGGATTGGAGACAGATTTATGTTTGGTTTTATTTATTCTTCAGGTTATCATTCCTCAGAAAAAAGGCAAGAAGGCTGCCGCAACTCCAGCAAAGAAGGTGATGGTTTCCCCAACAAAAAAGGTTGCAGTCGCCACACCAGCCAAGAAAGCAGTTGTCACCCCTGGCAAAAAGGCAGCAGCCACACCAGCCAAAAAAACCGTTGCACCAGCCAAAGCAGTAGCAACACCTGGCAAGAAGGGAGCCACCCCGGGCAAGGCATTGGTAGCAACTCCTGGTAAGAAAGGAGCAGCCACCCCAGCCAAGGGAGCAAAGAATGGGAAGAATGCCAAGAAGGAAGACAGTGATGAGGAAGATGACGAGGACAGTGAAGAGGAGGATGAGGAAGAGGAGGATGAAGAGGAGGATGAATTCGAGCCGGCAGTGATGAAAGCCGCCGCTGCTGCCCCTGCCTCAGATGATGAGGACGACGACGACGAGGAGGAAGATGATGAGGATGAGGAAGAGGATGACGATGACGATGACGATGGTAAGGAGTTCTTTTGTTTCCGGACTAGTTTTTAGAAGGTGCATTAGAGGTGAGGTTTTGGCAGTAATGCTACACATTCCAGGACGGTCTAGGAGTTAGATGAAAATCCTCCCAGGGATTTTCTGGGGTGTCTGTGGTACAGAAGTCTTAAGTCACCCAAAACAATTGCCTGCCCCTGAGAAAATGTTTAAAATGGCCTATTTTGTGAGTTATTTTTCATAAGGTGGGATTTGCTTCCAACAGATCTGTTTACTCCTTTCTGTAACTGCTAAGCACGGTGGCATTGATAGGATCGCATTTCTTTTCCTTTAGATTTTCCAAGAACTGAAGTTGGTTTGGGGAGAATTCTCTTGAGTTTTTGAGTAAGTTGCATCTCTTTCAGACTCTGAAGAAGAAGCTATGGAGACCACACCAGCCAAAGGAAAGAAAATCCCTGCAAAAGCCGTTCCTGTGAAGGCCAAGAGCGCAGCTGAAGATGAAGATGAGGAGGAGGATGATGAGGATGAAGATGAGGAGGAGGATGAGGAAGAGGAGGAGGATGATGAGGAAGAAGAGGAGGAGGAGGAGGAGGAAGAAGAAGAAGAAGAAGAAGGTAATCAAGTTAGATTCTGAAGTACAGTGATAAAAATTATAGAGGTTACTTGGGGGGAAGAAAAGGCACTTCAATATGTGTGACTACTCACTGGTAACAAGAGTGTTGAAAATCTTGTGTACAGAGCCTGTTAAAGAAGCACCTGGAAAGCGAAAGAAGGAAATGGCCAAACAGAAAGCGGCTCCTGAAGCCAAGAAACAGAAAGTAGAAGGTAACTTGCAGAATGGGAGGTAGGGGAAGGGTGTGGCACCTGATCGCACAAGTGATGAACAGCAGAGGGACTTAATACTGAAGCCTGATGTGATATTGTGATGTCTGATGTGCTCTGTGTAGAAATTTCACACTGGAAATTTAAGTTCATGCCATACTTTATAAAGACTAATTTGCATTCCTGTTTTATACAGGTACAGAACCAACTACATCATTCAATCTTTTTGTTGGAAACCTGAATTTCAGCAAATCTGCTCCTGAATTAAAAACAGGCATTAGTGATATTTTTGCTAAAAATGATCTTGCTGTTGTGGATGTCAGAATTGGTGTGTCTAGGTGAGTATGGAGGAATTCTGCACGTTACTCCTGGATTTGCAAGCTTTCAAATATTAGACATTAATGAGTTAAGTTACTAGATTATCAAAATGTAAAATCCCAAATTGAAGTTTCTAAAATCTCCCTTACGTTTCGTTACAGCGTTAATTTTTAGTAAGTTACAAGATTTGAATCTTAGGCTTCTAGAAAGATCTGAAACTAGTGGATTTGAAGAGATATAATGGTTCTAACTTCGATTTATTTTGAGAGAGAGCACAAGTGGGGGAGGGGCAGCAAGAGAGGGAGAGAGAGAATCCCAAGCAGGCTCCGAGCTGCCAGCACAGAGCTCAGTGTGGGGTTTGGGCATAGGAAACTGTGAGATCATGGCCTGAGCCGAAACCAAGAGTCAGACGCTTAACCAACTGAGCCACCCAGGAGCCCCTAAACCAGGTTCTTTTGATTGCTGTTAGTATCAGTTGTTAGGAGCAGTATGGCTAATACCTCAAAGGTGAACTTGCATCAGTTCCCTGATACCTTGCTCTATAGCAGCAGTTTAATAGAGCCTTGACTTCTGTTAAGACCATAGGTTTTTCTTTGCTTAATTCTTTGCATCATCACATCGTCACATTTTGCTTGCCCGGAAGGGATTGTGTAGTCATGTTTTCATGGGTTTTTTTCCCCCCATTCGTAATTTTGCATTTTTCATCTTACTGTCTTAAAGGAAGTTTGGCTATGTGGATTTTGAATCTGCTGAAGATCTGGAAAAAGCTTTGGAACTCACTGGTTTAAAAGTCTTTGGCAATGAAATTAAACTAGAAAAACCAAAGGGAAAAGACAGTAAGAAAGGTACGTAAGACTGGGTAATTGTGATAACTGACTTCTAACTTCTTAATGGTTATATATATCTAGTCGGGAGCTAGTTGGCCAGGGTAAATAGTTTAACTTTTATTGGTTTCCTTATAATGTGAGGGTTTAAATAAGTTCAAGTGATAAATGTACTGCTTGCCGGTTTTCTAAATTCCCGGGCAAGAATACACTTCTTTAAAAAAGAATTGGTTAATAGAGGTCTTTCCTCAATAGAACTAGATTAGATCCTAACCACTCTTTTTGTATTTTTTATCTTTTCTCTCTTTGTCATGTTTCAAAATGTATGTTCGTAATCTTAATTCAAAAAGTATTTAGCACCTGTTTTAGTTTGAGCACTGCTGTGAGTATCCAACACGCAATTTGATTTCACTGGTGACAGCAGCTTGTGTTTTTGCCATTTGCTGCATCTCTATACTTCCGTGCCGTGTATAAGTGGGTGTACGTATATGTACATGCCTTGTATATTGTAGGATCTCAAATTATTTGTTGAACAGAACTTTTCCATTAGTTCTTCGGGGAGGGGAGAGTATGTCTTTCAAGCAATACACTTCATTTGTTTGGTTTTTTTTTTTAACCTAGATCGAGACGCAAGAACACTTTTGGCTAAAAATCTGCCTTACAAAGTTACTCAGGATGAATTAAAAGAAGTATTTGAAGATGCTGTGGAAATCAGATTAGTCAGCAAGGATGGAAAGAGTAAAGGGTATGTTTTGTGTGTAAGGAATGTTGACATCCATTAAAATTAATGTACTTCTGATTTTATAAAAGAAATTTTGATCTCACTTTCCTGGGTGTGTGATTGGTGCAAACTAATCTTTAACCAGTGCCTTAACTTCCTACCTGGGCAGTGGGAAAACATACTTTAGGGTCATTGTAAAAGACTCCAAATATATACAAAGTATTGTGAAATGTACCTAGCTTTGTAAGTAATAGCAGTTGTGCAGTGAGATGGGGTTACCATGAACAAGTTTTCTAGGTGTGCTTGGCAACCTTCTGTAGTGGAAGGGAAATTTTAATGGACAAGTGAAACATGGCAGGAAACCAGAACATTTCAGTTCTTTAAGAACATTTTTATTGTACTCATTTGAAACAAGATTCTGTTGGTGAGATTAGAACATTTGTGTTAACATGGTTGTTTTTTAAAAATCAGTGTTTTTTAAAGTTCTTAATGTCTTTTTTTTTCTACTGTTGCAGGATTGCTTATATTGAATTCAAGACAGAAGCTGATGCAGAAAAAACCTTGGAAGAAAAGCAGGGAACAGAGATAGATGGGCGATCTATTTCCCTGTACTATACTGGAGAGAAGGGTCAAAATCAAGACTATAGAGGTGGAAAGAATAGCACTTGGAGTGGTAAGAATTTACAGAATTCCAGGATTGATGGAGGGACATCTTTGCATTTTTACTGTTTTTTTTTTTTTTTTTTTTTTTTTTAAGTTCAATAGTAAATTAGATGTAGCTCTAGATCGGTCAAGTTCTGTACCTCTATGATAGTAATTCAGTGTCTTGAGTGAGGTGTGTGAAGTCGTTTTGCATTGGAACATAGACAGATCTCCCTGTGTGTTTGACCCTTTAAAGGACTTCAATGATGTGCGCCTTTAAATTAGAATATTTGTTCTAGGAACATATAAACAAATAGCTTTTACATGTTTAGGTAATAGGAATATAATAGTGCATGGTAAGTACTCAGTATGAGTAACAAGTGGAAGTCCACCTGCATGTCCATTGACATGTTAATTCTTCCCAGTCATAGAAGTTCTCGAATAAGGTATAGCTGTGACTGAACTTAGGAACCATTGTTTCAGAGTCTTCATTTGGCTTTTTTTTTCTTTGTAGGTGAATCAAAAACTCTGGTTTTAAGCAATCTCTCCTACAATGCAACAGAAGAAACTCTTCAAGAAGTATTTGAGAAGGCGACTTTTATTAAAGTGCCCCAGAACCAAAATGGCAAATCTAAAGGGTAAAATAATTAGTATGGTTAGGATATTAATTATGGGCTTTAAGAGGCTGAATCATTTTAGCTCACAAATTGGGTATAAAGAGCATCATTTAAGTATCTCTTTGGTGGCATTAGATGTCTGCAGCCCAGCAAGTATATGCTTGGTAACTAACTCTAAGTATTGATGATTATTCTCAGGTATGCATTTATAGAATTTGCTTCATTTGAAGATGCTAAAGAAGCTTTAAATTCCTGTAATAAAAGGGAAATTGAGGGCAGAGCAATCAGGCTGGAGTTGCAAGGACCCAGGGGATCACCTAATGCAAGAAGCCGTAAGTTACGTTTAACATGGTGTTACGTTGAGGGTCGGCACTCCTCGGTGCTATGCTGCATCATTGTCCAGTTTAGAGGTGAACGTTTGTGTTTCCTGTTGCTGCTAAGTGAAGGATACTGGATATGATGATTGATTATCTGAGAACATAACTGATGAAATCCCAAGAAAATTCCTCTAGATAGTCAAGTTCTGATCCAGTGAGGTCTTCTAGCAGCACATTCGCCCACAGTTACTGCCCTATGTGGTGATTGTAACAGCTGCCAGCTTGTTTAGGGATTGCTGTCTTTGCATTGCTTCTCCTTCTTTCCATAAAGGATCTGAGACAGGACCTCAGCTGCTCTGGTGATCAGTATAAATTTGAGATGATTGATCTATGCCTTTTGCTTTAATTGAGCACTAGTTTGCTAAGTTGCTTTTATGTGCCTTTTTTCCAGAGATTTTTAAGCGAAAGGCTAGCTTCTGCTAAGCCGAGCATTCTTGGCCAGTAGTCCCATACTGGACGTTATTAAAAGCTACCATCTGGTTATTGTGGCTTTAGGTAAAATGTGCAATTTTTCTTCCGTAGAGCCGTCCAAAACCTTGTTTGTCAAAGGTCTGTCTGAGGATACCACAGAAGAAACATTAAAGGAATCGTTCGACGGCTCTGTTCGGGCAAGGATAGTCACTGACCGGGAGACTGGGTCCTCCAAAGGGTAAGATGAAAGGAAATACTTGTCCACGCAGCGGAGACCTCCTTTCTAGTATACCTTCTCACTGAGCTCCTTTCTGTCAATTGGTGGCAGTTTATGGATTCGCACGAGAAGAAGAGACAATTCACAGTTAGCATTATTTTGCCCTCTGTCTTCACAGAGGTATATTCTGATCTGTGAGACATTTCTGGGGGTCGATAAAATGAGTTTCAGCCTTCCACAAGGAAGCCTTTCACTCTGTCACTTGGGTCTTTCCTCCACTGAGCAAATCTACTTCCTGTGGAATCACTGTCCAACATGTGAGGTTAATCTTGGCACTTGCAGTATGTGTTCTTTCTATAACGAGTAATCTCATTTGGCATTTCAGGTTTGGTTTTGTAGACTTCAACAGTGAGGAAGATGCCAAAGCTGCCAAGGAGGCCATGGAAGATGGTGAAATTGATGGAAACAAAGTTACTTTGGACTGGGCCAAACCGAAGGGTGAAGGTGGCTTTGGAGGTCGCGGTGGAGGCAGAGGTGGCTTTGGAGGCCGTGGTGGTGGCAGAGGAGGCCGAGGTGGATTTGGTGGCAGAGGCCGGGGAGGCTTTGGAGGTAAGGAAGCTGGGGCTTCCTCTGTGTGTGCACTGGACACTGGCACGTGTCCTTCACAATGTGTCCAGAGCCCAGGGCAGGGTTCCTGCATCAGCCTCCAGGTTGTCACTGATCACTGTGGGGAGGGGAGGACTCCTGGCTGCTTTGTACTCATTCTTCAATGTCTTGGCTTCCTATAGGGCGAGGAGGCTTCCGAGGAGGCAGAGGAGGAGGGGGAGACCACAAGCCACAAGGAAAGAAGACGAAGTTTGAATAGTTTCTTCCATCCCTCTGTCTTTACCCTCTTCTGTTTGAAAGAAAAGGACTCTGGGGTTTTTACTCTGTTACCTGATCAATGACAGAGCCTTCTGAGGACATTCCAAGACAGTATACAGTCCTGTGGTCTACTTGGAAGTTCGTATAGATAACATTTCAAGGGAGATACCCTGTTGGTTTTGACTGGATATTCATATAAACTTTTTAAAGAGATGAGTGATAGAGCTAATCCTTATCTGTAAGTTTTGAATTTATATTGTTTCTTCCCATGTACAAAACCATTTTTTTCCTACGAATAGTTTTGTTTTTGTTTTTTTGCGTTGGGGGGTGTAAAGGAAAGCAGAATGTTTTATCATGATTTTTGCTTCAGCAACTTTGGGACAAATTAAAAGTCCTAAACTCTGGTGCCAGACTTGTACTTCCTAGAGTGTCTCCTGGAATACCACTGCAGGTGGAGCGTGGTAGAGCCAGCTCTGTGGCTCCAGATCACCCCACCCCACCCCACCCCCTGCTATGGAAATGCTTGTTACATTGGGTTCAAGTATCCTGGCTACAAGTTTTGGTGAGATGGTTGGTAAAGTGACTTGAAAGGCTTATTGGAAATCTGCTGTGGCTTATCCTGTTTGCCGCAGGCCTGAGGATCAGGTGTTCTGAAGAAGTACTCTGGAGAGGGGCTAGGAGCACATTGGTCAGGCCTCCTGAAACCTGCAGCTGAGAGCATGGATTCTGGAATTGGCGATAATTCAATAGAATTTGTGCTAGATGAATGGACCAGTGGGTGCTTGGGGATTATGGTGAGCCTGGGGAAGAAAACCAAGTCCAGTAGGTGGACCCTTGTGTTTTGTAAATCTTGCAACAACCTCTGGTTCAACCAACCAAGTAAGGGCTTTGGTATTACACGATATTCAGTATTCATTAATTTACTCCTTATTCCCTCTAGCACTACTAATAATCAAGGGTCCCGAGGTCTATGCCAGCAGATTAACAGGATTACTGAATGATGCCCTAGATGCTGTGGAGCAGAGATGTTAAAACAGCCATCCAAAAAGCCCATGGACTCTAACCACCTGTTTTAGACTAGTCAAAGTGCCAAATCAAAATGTAGGTGGGTGTCTGGCTGGTAGAGCAGGTGACTTTTTAGTTTCAACACTTACTTTGAGAGTGCAAGAACCCCAAGCAGGCTCTGAGCTGTCAGCGCAGAGCCTGACCTGGGACTTGATCCCACAAACTGAGATCATGACTTGAACTGAAATTGAGTGGGATGCTCAACTGAGAGAGCCACCCAGGTGCCCCATTAAAAACCATTAAAAAAAAATTTTTTTTTTTTGATTTGGCTCAGGTCATGATCTCCGAGGTTTGTGGGATTGCCTGCTTGAGGTTCTCTGTCCTCTCGGTCTCTCCCCTGCTTGTGCTTGCTCTCAAATATCTAAAAAACCAACTCTTTTGCATTTTAGCAAAATAAAATCTTTATTTTTGAGAGCAGGGGAGGGGCAGAGAGAGGAGGACAGGATGGAAGTGGCCTCTGCGGACCGCTTGTGACGCGTAACCAGTGGAGTCACCCAGGTGTCTCTTATAATACATTTTTAATGTGAGCGTACAAAGAAAAGGGGCTCCAGGGTGGTTCAGTTAAGTCTTCGACTTCTGCTCCGGTCATGATCACAGGGTTCATGAGTTCAAGCCCCACGTCAGGCTCTGCTGACCGCTCAGAGCCTGGAGCTCTCTTTCTGCCCCTCCCCTGCTCATGTTCTCTCTTAAAAATAAACATCAAAATGTTTTTGTAAGTAAATGTTCGTTTTAGGCCTGGTTGAGTTTCACTGTGGGTGAAGGAAATCTCAGCTGTATGCATATTTTTTGCAGCTTAAGCTAGTCTTGTGGATATGGGGGAGATAGCTATGATGGCCTGTTTGGAGGGTGAGCGTACCAGTGGAAGCTTGTTGCTGCTATGAAGGTCAAGCCAGCAAGCAGATGTTCTTGGATAAACTTTAAAAAAAGCTTGGCAGCCTGTGTTTCTCTGGATTCAAAAGTTGCTGTTCACTCAGTGGAGTTCAGACTGCCTAATGTCAAAATTTGCATCCAGGCAAAACAGTGTCCCAAAACTGGGCTAGCAAGGCCTGTGAGGTTGGTGTTTGCATCTCCTGAGACCTAGCAAAGGAGGATTCTAGGGCTGTCGTGACCCTACAGCCTTCTCTCATGTAGGTGCTTGCCCTGGTTGGCTACTCTACCTGGCAGGCCTAGAGGTTTAAATAAACCTGTAAAGTTATTTGGCCATTAGGAACAGAGACCAGGGTTGCTATGAGTCCAGGCCCAGCACAGCCAGTGCTTAAGTACCTGTTACTAAATAGGACTTTACAGCCCTAGAGGTGTGGGGTGTCTGTGGGTTCCCTTGTTGAAGGGAAGGGAAATGTATTCCACCATTAGATTTGCTCTTGGGGTGTCTGGCTGGTGCAGTCAGTTAAGCATCGGACTTTGGCTCAGGTCATGATCTGGTTTGTGAGTTCAAGCCCCAAATCGGGCTCTGCTGTCAGTCCTGAGCCCACTTCGGATCTTCTGTTCCCCTCTCTGCCCCTCCTTTCCTGTCTCAAAAATAAACATAAAAATCTAGAATCACTGTACACATGTACTTTAATAAGCGAATGCTGCTGATGGTGTGCCTTCCCTCAGCCCCTCCATACGCCTGATGTGGGCGGAAAAGTAAGGTTCGTTCTCCCTTTCTTTTTTTTTTTTTTTTTTTTAATTTTTTTTTTCAACGTTTTTTATTTATTTTTGGGACAGAGAGAGACAGAGCATGAACGGGGGAGGGGCAGAGAGAGAGGGAGACACAGAATCGGAAACAGGCTCCAGGCTCCGAGCCATCAGCCCAGAGCCTGACGCGGGGCTCGAACTCACAGACCGCGAGATCGTGACCTGGCTGAAGTCGGAGGCTTAACCGACTGCGCCACCCAGGCGCCCCTCGTTCTCCCTTTCTGCTGTTCGGTTCCTCACCATTAAATTGGGGACAGTCCAGTCCTGTTATTACTGGTTGTTCCAGGGGTGGTGTGCTGACTTGTGTGGAATGGAGAGGAGGTTGGAGGGTAGTCTGTCACCCTGGAAGGCCAAGGAGGAGCATTAACGCTTACCTTTAGGGACTAGAATCCTGCAAACGTCTTAATTCTTGCCTCCCGGACACCGGTCTGGTCTCCGGGTTGGTGGGCTGGGTGAAGGTTTTGCAGCCATTTTAGAAAAGCAGCACCCGTTGGCAAATGGTTGTCGCCACTTCTGTCATTCTTCCAGCAGGTGGCAGCACATCCACGAGGATGTGGAAACCTAAGGCTGCGTTTCAGGGCAATGTGGTTTTTTTCTTTTACTTTTTTTTTTCTTCTGTTTCATTTTATATTAGAGACTCTGAAGCACGCTCCAGGCTCCGAGCTGTCAATGCAGAGCTTGAAGTGGGGCTCGAACTCACCAGCAGTGAGATCATGACCTGAGCCAAAGTCGACGGAGCCTTTGGTGGTGCTTTTTGTTTTGCCCCGTGGTGTTTTTTTGTTTTGTTTTTTTAATGTTTATTTAAGACATTAAAGAGAGCACACAAGCAACGGAAGGGCAGAGAGAAAAAAAATCCCAAGCAGGCTCTGTGCTGTGCTGTCTGTGCCCACGAACTGGAAGATCATGACCTGAGCTGAGATCAAGAGTTGGACACTTAACTGAGCCACCCAGGTGCTCCCAGGCCAATGTGTCTTTAACCAAATTTACACTTGGATTAAGTGATGGGGCTTGGGAGTCTGCAGGAAGTCCACTCAGCACACTAAGAGATGCTGTGGAATGCACACAGAACTCAATTTCATGGAATGGTTGGCCTGTGCCCTTTCCCAGAGGTATCCCATTTTTGTATGCTTGGTTCACTGTCTCTTTGTATCTCAATCTGTTTCCCCTCAGCCTAAAAAAGTGCCAAAAGTTTTCTCGTCAAAAGAATTGTCCCCTGACCCGACCTCCCCACCCAGCTGTTGCCACTTGCCTTCATTGCCAAACTTTGAGAAGGACCACACTCCTGAGTCCCACTCCTTGTCCCTAGCATTGTGACTTATGTCCCCTTGCTTCCTTGCAGCATTTGACAGATGAGCCCTCCTTCCTGCCTGAAACTCCCTTCCTCGCCCTTAGAAAACCTGGGCAGACAGTAGAGCAGTGTGCGCTGTGACCCTCTGTGACCCTCAGCCGAGGTGGATAGGGGAAGAGCAAGCAGCCCTCGGCTTAGAGCCTTTCAGCAGGCTCATTCTCTCCCAATTTCTAGATAGGAGCCAGTGGCTATCTCCCGCAGATCAGGTAACCCAGCGGCGCCGGGAAAAGGCCTGGAGAGTTCCTCTACTGCTGGGCCCTCCACGTGGAAACATGAAAAGCACACATGTATCCCTGCTAACCTCTGAGTAGAGGGGCTTGATGTCATTGTTCTGTCCCGTGGGCCTAGGACAGTGCCTGACATGCAGTAGGTACTCAGTAAGTGATGAACGAAGGAACCCCGGAGGAAGTCCTTCCCCCAAATGCAGGGAAAGCTGTGATAGCAGCAGGAGAGAATCTAGGCCAGGAGTTCTTAACATTTGCACGTAGGGGGTCCTGGTAAAGACTTTGAACCTCTCAGAATAACGTTCTCAGGATTATTTGCTTTAAAAGAAAGGATTACAAGGGAAACCAATTGAAGTAAATTTATTAAAATATTTATGCACAACTTTTGTGATAGAATTATGTGTTCACTAATGCATTAGATAAGATGTATTTACATTTAAAATACAGTTAAGTTAGGGAGTTTGGTTCTGGTAATGATGGAATGTCTGAAAACAGACCGTTCTGTTAACAATTATAAACTGTACAAAATATAAATCAGCTTTTAAAGTTGTTGGACAGATAATACCAGATAGAAACCGAAACAGATGTCTATCACCCTTAAAAGAAGATAAGGGTACTGGGTGAGATCCATGTTTAACCAGTTTTCTCCTGTTGGGTACCCATGGGTTAGCATGGATCCCCAGATACAGAGTTTAATCAGAAAGGGGGCCTGTCTTATTGCGCTGAGGAGTCCGTTTGGAGTTTAAGTCTGGAAATTTTCCTGAAAATAAAAGAGACACTGAGCCATAAGATCTGCACACTTAACTGCCTTCAAATTCTCAGCCAAGTCCTACATTGTGTATGCACAGGGCAAGATTCTAACGAGCCCAGGGGAAAAGAACTGGAAAGTTAACAGAGCTGGCTATAGATGCCAGCAGCTGCTGAGTGCTGGGGAGGCAGAGTTTGGAGTTCAAATTCTGCCCAGTTAGAGGCTTTTAATAAGCACTTCAAGCTTTTCTCTGAGACTTAGGCCATATTTCAGAAGTAACAGCCACATCCCACACCTAAGGAAGGACAGCCTAGGACGTGGGGCAAAACGCAAAACCAAAATAGGCTCACCCTAACAAAGCCTCAAGCCTGAAACTGAGCCCCCCCACCCCCCATGCTCAAGATGACGTGTTGGGAATTTAATTGCCTACAAAACTCAACAGTGCTCAGAGAAGGATAATAGAAATCAGACTCTCTACAGTGCCTCATCCACAATGTCCAGTAAGCAAAAAATTGCTAGGGGCACCTGGCTGGCTCAGTCTGTAGGGCATGTGACTCTTCATCTTGGAGTCATGAGGATGAGCCCCACCTTGGGCATAGAGCTGACTTTTTAAAAAAAATTACTACAGGGGCGCCTGGGTGGCTTGGTCAGTTAAGCGTCTGACTTCGGCCCGGGTCATGATCTCAGCTCATGAGTTTGAGCCCCGCGTTGAGCTCTGTGCTGATGGCTCTGAGTCTGGAGCCTGCTTCGGATTCTGTGTCTCCCTCTCTCTCTCTGCCCCTCACCCACTCTCTGTCTCTCTCTCTCTCAAACATTAAAAAAAAATTAAAAATCACTAGACATGCAATGAAGTATGAAAATGTAGTCCACAATCATAAAGTTGATAAACACATAACTCACATATTGAAATATGAAGGCAAAGACTTCAATCATAAATATGTTAAATAATTTGCAGAAGAGGAGTATATATAATAAAGAAATGGAGGTGTTTCTGGAGAGCTATGAAAACTCTAAGAAGGGAACCAAATGGAAAGCCTAGAACCGAAAAACAAAATATCTCAAAAAATTCACTAGAAGGGCTTAACAGCAGAAGAAAGGATCAGTTAACCAGAGGACAGTTCAATAGAAATTATTGACAGAGTTTGGGACACGCTACCCTGAAATACAGCAGCAGCTTGGCATATTGAGTATTTCAAGCGGAAGGAATGTGAGAGCAGATTCCGGAAGGACTGGACTCTGTGACCTTCCCTGAGGCGGGTCATAGGCCCTTCGGTGAAAGGAGCACCCTTATCTCTGAAGACAGAGACACCAAGAGGAGATGAAGGAATGGGATTTGCCCCCGTTGCATGAACTCAGGTCATATCTTCTCTTTCTTTGGTCCTGTCACATGTTCCCACAACCCTCCACTCTTTCTTTTTTTTTATTTTTTGAGAGAGAATGAGCAGGGGAGGGGCAGACAGAGAGGGACAGAGAGAATTCCAAGCAGGCTCTGCCCTGTCAGCACAGAGCCCGATGTGGGGCTTGAACCCACGAACCGTGAGATCATGACCCCAGCAGAAAGCAAGAGTCGGATACCAGGCGTGCCCACAGCTCTCCACTATTTGTCAAACTTAACGACAGTTAGGCTTCACTGCTTAGGTCTTCATTTCCTTGTGAAGGCTCCCGTAAAGCTTACATTAAAGAAATTTGTGTGATTTTTCTCTTGTTAACTTATCTGTTGTTACAGGGGCTCCAAGCCCAGAACTTCCCCTACACTATCCAAACTGAAGCTCAAAGAGAAAAAAGATTGGGGAAAAAACTGAAGAGAGCCTCAGCGACCATATCAAATTGCCTCATGTACGTGTAATTGAGTCCACGGAGGACAGGAGAGAATGAATGGAGCTGAAAAATCTCTCTTTGAAAAATGATTGGAATTTTCTAAATTTGATGAGAAACAACCCCCAGAGCCAAGAAGAAAGCCACACCTCTGCACATCATAACCGAATTGTTCAAAAACAAAGACTAAAACAGCCACTCAATAAAGACCTATTACCTGCAAAGGAACACGGGTAAGAATAATGGCTACATTCTTATCAGAAAAATATGAGACAGTGGATGATATCTTTAAAAACTTTTAAGTTTATTTATTTTGAGAGAGAGAGAGAGAGTGCACAAACATGGGAGGGACAGAGAGAAGGAGAGAGAGAATCCCAAGCAGGCTCTGCACCATCAGCACAGAGCCGGATGCGGGGCTTGAACTCACAAACAGTGAGATCATGACCTGAGCTGAAGTTGGACACTTAACCAACTAAGCCACCCAGGCGCCCCTGTGCGATTTTCACTTTTAAAACTGAGCATCAGCTTTCCAGGGACACAAAATACAAATTTTAAATAAACACTCCACAATGGAGCAGGTCAATTCCAGATAAAATCCTACAGGTTCTGCTGATTGTCTCACCAAGAGGCAGGGCTCAAGTCATTATTAGGAGAAAATTTTATTTCTAAAGTGTCATTTTACATGCAGAGATATCTATTAAACATCACGATCATACCAGGGGGGAAGTGCGGGGGGGGGGGGGGGGCGGAGGGGTTAAAAAAGTGATGGGGATTAAAAAGTGCACTTGTGACGGCCACTGGCTGTTGTCCGTGCATTTTGAATCACTAAATTCTACACCTGAAACTAATTTGATACTGTATGTGAATGAACAAATTTAAAGTCAAACCTGTAAAAGTGAAACACATCACAATTAAACGTGCCAAAGGAGAAGCCAAATGTCAAAATGCCTCCTTAATCCACCCAAACATCTCAAATCCACCCTTTGCTGACCTTTCATAACCCCATTTTTTAAAGTTTAAAAAAAACTTTCATGTTTATTTTATTTATTTTGAGGGGGCGGGAGGGGCACAGAGGGAGAGAGAGAATCCCAAGCCGGCTCTGTGCTGTCGGTGCAGGGCCCAATGCGGGGCTCAATCTCATGAGCTGTGAGATCATGACCTGAGCTGAAATCGAGTCAGACGCTCTTAACCAACCGAGCCACCAGGATGCCCCTAAAAAAAATTTTTCTTACACAAGAGAAGGTGGACTGATACACGTTGGTAAATGCCAACCGTCTATACGCACATGGAGACGCGGTGTAATCTCTTAGCCCACAGACGGAGATAGGAGGGGAAAAGCTAGACTTCTATGCCCTTCTACACGGGGGCCTAGCGCCCTCCAGCGGTTAGCGAATTAAGGGAGCAGAAGGTGGTTTGGTTTTGTTCTCCGCTCCCCGGTGGTGTTGATTCCATAAAGTTTTTGTTGAGACAGGAAGGGATGAAAATGAATTTGGAACAGAAAGGAGTAGAGATTTCCCCCCCCAATGTATTCTGCTCAAGGTTTTTTCCTCCCCAGATAGTTGAGAGCCTTTGCTGGTGTAAAAGAGAGAAACGGGACCTCAAAAAACAGGGCGACAGAGCACAAGAGGAGAGGGGGGGAAAAAAAAGGGCTGCAACTTGCTCCCAGGAACTGGAGACGATTTAGGAAGGAAGGCTGGAATCCATCCCTGTTCCATGAGTCGGCTTCTCCCTCCTCGTCCTTCCCCTTCCTCCCGCTCAACATCATCTTCATCCTCACTTTGTCAGTATCTTCCATTCCTCCTCCTCCATCATCTTCTCCTTCCTCTTCTTCATCATCCATGTCGGGAGCCAAGGAGTGCTGCCATGGATTTGCCACCTGTCATCTCTGATCGCCCCGCCCCACTCACCCGCACCCGCGCGGACTGGTCAGTAAACCAGAGGAGGACACCCTCTGGCTCCCACGCTCTCTCTTCCTGCTGGCTTGATTCTGAGTCTGACTTGAACGTTTTGCCAAATCCTTTCCAGATTTCCACTTGACTTCCGTGAGCCCTGGGGGTGGATCAACACTCCGATGAACTTCTTTGGAAAGCACTTTGTTTTCGAAGTGAGGTTTTTCACCAAGATAAAAATCTATTCTGTCACCTGATTTAATACCTTGAAGTTCTGTCGCTTCCACTCTTGGCGAACAATGTTCACATCTTCATCTCCCTCCCCAAGCGGTGCAGATACTTGAGGATGGCTGACAAATGTTCCCCCCAGATGTGGAATTTGGGCCACCAGCTCCGACCCCTCCTGAAAAAATGGTTGGCGGGGTTTGTTATGTTTCTGTTGTCTTTGCAAAGTCTCCTTACTGGCTTGGCCATTAAGTCTGACCATTGCATTTTGTACTTCATCCGTATGTTCAGCTTCTTGCTGTTCTTTTTCTGAGGGCTTGTGCGCCCCCTTGTGGTTAGTGTCGGGCGCCCTTTCATGGATTTTGGCCCAAGGTGCTGCTCGGGGTCTCGCGTGCGGACTGGAAGAGAAGGGCAGGCAGAGGGGGGCCCACACGGCTCTCCAGTCCCCGCACCTCCCCGCTCTCGGGCGCCGCCCTGGCGGCCGCTACTCGCCGCTCCCTCCCTCGCCGCACGCGCGGCTGCTGTCCCTGCGGGAGCCTCCTCCCATGCATCTTCCTCACCGCCAAAATAAATGCAGCAAAAGATGAGAAGACATTGCGAGAACTGAAATAACTAGGGAACTGGAGAGATATACCCCATTTGTGGATGAGGAGACACAATATTGTTAAGATGTCATCCTCTCCAAATTTATTTATAGATTCAATCCAATCATCATAGTCTCGGCAACCTTTTTAGTGGACGTTGACAAGATGACTTAAAAGCTTATATGGAAATGCAAAGGACTAGAATAGCTAAAATGGCCTTCAAAAATAAAAGAAAAAAGAAATAAAAAAAAAAAAGCTGGAGGACTCACACTAAATGATTTCCAGATTTATTAGAAAGCTGCAGAAACCAAGGCAGTGCCTTATTGTGAGGATAAATATATCAATGAAATAGAGAAGGTATTCTGGAAGTAATTCCTCATATATTGATTTGATTGGTTTTTTAAAATGGCATTATGGCATTCAATGGGGGAAAAGACAGTCTTCTCAACAAATAGTGTTTAGAAAACTAGGTTATTTATATTTAAAAAAAAAATGAACCTCAACTTTTACTCCACCCTATATATAAAAATTAATGCACGGTGGATCACAGACCTGAATACAAAACATAGAACTATAAAACTTCTAGAAGAAAACAAAGGAGAATATCTTTATGGCTTAGGGTAGGGAAAGATTTCTTAGGATACAAAAGGCATTAACTATAAATGGGGAAAAATGTTAAATGGGACTTCATCAAAATTAAAATGTCTGCTCATCGGAAGACACTTTTTGTTTGTTTTGTGTTTTATTTATTTATTTTTAAGATTTTATTTTTTAAAGCAATCTCTACACCCATCGTGGGGTTCTAACTCACAACCCAGAGATCAAGAGTCGCACGCTCCACTGAGTCAGCCAGGCGCCCCTCCTCGGGAGACACTGTTAAGAAAATGAAAAGACAACCATAAGTTGGGAGAAAATATTCACAAATGAATTCCTGATAAAGGATTTGTACCCATGAACTATAAAGGATGACAAGTCCTCAAGAAAAAGATAGCCCAATAAAAAGACTAGTCTTAAGCAGACACTTTATAAAAGAAGACATCTGAATTTGCAAAAAAAAAAAAAAAACACATGAAAAAGTGCTCAACATCATTAGCCGTCAGAGAAATACAAATCAAAACCACAAAGAGATACCACTGTCTACCCCCCAGCATGGCTAAAGTTAAAACTGACAGGGCAGGGGCGCCTGGGTGGCGCAGTCGGTTAAGCGTCCGACTTCAGCCAGGTCACGATCTTGCGGTCTGGGAGTTCGAGCCCCGCGTCAGGCTCTGGGCTGATGGCTCGGAGCCTGGAGCCTGTTTCCGATTCTGTGTCTCCCTCTCTCTCTGCCCCTCCCCCGTTCATGCTCTGTCTCTCTCTGTCCCAAAAATAAAAAAAATAAAAAAAAAACACACACAAAAACGGACAGGGCAAACGTTGTGAAGGCTATAGAGCCAAATCTCTTACTCATCGCCAGTAAAATGTCAAATGGTACAGCCATTTTGGAAAGTGGCCGTTTATTATAAAATTCAACATACAGCTACACCGACAGTTTATAATACTGTAAAGTTAAACATATACCTACGCTATGACTCCAGTTCTGTTTCTAAGTATTTACTCAGGAGAAATTAAAACGTGTCCACACACACAAAAATTGTATGAAAATGTTTGTAACAGCTTTCTTTTTTTCTGGTATAAGTCCAGAAAATCTTGATTTGCATAGATATATATCTAAGCGTCCAGGGCTTGCTTTACTAGGTGAAGACAGGGTTTTCTCAAAGAATAGTAACATTCTGGGGTGCCTGGGTGGCTCAGTCGGTTAAGCCCCCGACTTCAGCTCAGGTCCTGATCTCATAGTTCATGGGTTTGAGCCCTACATCGGGCTCTGTGCCGACAGCTCAGAGCCTGAAGCCTGCTTGGGATTCTGTTCTCTCTCTCTCTGCCCCTCCCCTGCTCACTCTGTCTCTGTCTCTCTCTCTCTCTCTCAAAAATAAATATTTGAAAACATTAAAAAATAAAAAAGAACTTGTCCTTTAAAAGCCAGCGAGAAGCCCTCTATAAACTGTTTTCCCATGTCCTCATAAACTTTTTCAAATGCAGTGATGGAGGGACCTGCTTCCGACAGAGTTGATGACTTTGATGAATGTTGACAAGACATCTCGCAGAGATATTGGGCAAGTCTGTACTGCCTGTGCCGGTCTGCGTAAAAAGCATCGAGCGATGACGACGTGCAGAGCTCTCTTTATCACTCGAGTTTGCAAAATAAGCTTTGCGGGAGGTCCATCTGGCCAGAGAATGAAGCGTTTCTTTCCAGGCGCAACCGATTTGGCAAAAAACGTGTTTAGCGCTTCCAAAACGTCGACAGCCTTTGTAGTTTGCAAGGGGCGACTCACAAAGTAAGAAAGCGGCAGCGGGTCCCTCGTGACCAGAAGCAAGGAGAAGCCCCCCCGTTGAGAGGGGTCTGCGGTTTCGTCCATTTGCCTGCTGGAGGGGAAAGCGAGGCTGTTTCCTCAACGACCTGCTTCCACTGGTAAAAGAAAGGTCATCTATTCTAGAACATACCACACCGTTCGACAAGGAACTGTTTCCACTGTTGTCCTCTGATCCAACCCAAAAAGTAGCTCGTTAATTTCCTCGCGCATGCCCTTGCCTTCCACACGTCTCTCGAACAGTGTGGGAGATTTGTCTTTGGCTGAGCAGTTTCAGAGCCCGCGGCAGTAAAAGCTTATTGTGAGATAGTCCATCCAGTGTCGGGAGTGTTCCAACTTTTCCCGAATTGAGTTCTCCTTAAACAAAACCCCCTGCATCTTTAAATGCATTTTTTTTGGAGGGCCAGACGTGCCATGCCCTTTCAGTGTCGCCGGTTTTATTCTCCCATTCATTCGGGAGATTTTTCCAGCACAAAAACACTGGCTCTTGTGTTCTGTCATGTTCATTATTAAACGTGAAGCAGGATAATACGTAGCTTTTATCATACTCCTCTGTCTTCAGTATTGCAGCTACAGCGTGGTTTCGTCCAGTGACTGTGATGGTCTTTTGATGTCTCAACCTGGCTAGGCCACAGCCCTCAGTTCTGGAGTCAGAACTAGCCTAGGTGTTGCCAGGAAGGTGTTTTGTGAGGTGATGAAAGTTTATAGGCAATTGATGTTAAGAGAGATTATCCTACATAATCTAAGGGGGCCTAATTCAAACAGTTGAAAGGCTTTAAAGAGCAGGGTGGAAGATTCCCGAAAGAAGAAATTCTGCCTGTGTAGTTCAACTCTTGTGGGCATGGAGTTCTAGCCAGCCCTTCCTGACGGGTTGCCCTTGTGGATTCTGGGCTTGCCAGCCCCCTCTGTCAGCCCCCACAGTCGTGAAAGGCAGTTCCTTGTAATACATTTCAGTACATACAGCTGACCTTCATTATTCCTGGATTTAAGATTTGCAAGTTCAACTACTGATTACAATTTAGTATATCCATGGGGCGCCTGGGTGGCTCAGTCGGTTAAAGCATCCGACTTTGGCTCCGGTCATGATCTCATGGTTCGTGGGTTCAGGTCCCGGGTTGGGCTCTGTGCTGACAGCTCAGAGCCTGGAGCCTGCTTCAGATTCTGTGTCTCCCTCTCTCTCTACCCCTCCCCACTTGTCCTCTTTCTCTCTCTCTCAAAGATTAATAAAAAATAAAAAAGATATAAAATTTAGTATATCCATACAATGAATACCACTCAACAATGAAAAGGAGCTGTTGAGGGGCGCCTGGCTGGCTCAGTCCATACAGCATACGACTCTTGATATCTTGGTTGTGAGTTCAAGCCCCACATTCAATGTAGCGCTTACTTAGAAAAAAAAAAAAAAACAAAAACACAAGACTGAAAAGGAGGTATTGATACGCACAACAGGGTGGGTGGATTTGTAAATAATTATGCTAGGTAAAAGCAGTTCGATGAAAAAGAGTAGGTGCTATATAGATGACTGCACATCTATAAAATTCCAGAAAATGCAAACTGATCCATGATGGTAGGAAGCAGATCAGTGGTTGCCTGAAGACCAGGGAAGGGAGAGGGGGAGGCAAAGAAGGAAAGAAGGGAGAGAGTGCCTAGGGGCACAAGTGATGGGTGGCCCGCTCTCTTGACCGTGGTCATGGTTTGACATGAGTATGCATGTCAGACTTATTACGTTATCCACTTTCAATACGTGAAATTATTGTATGTCCGTATAGTTCAATAACAGCATAAAAGACTCCCCACATTTTGGTTAGAATTGTATTAAAACACTAACATTAATTTGGAAAGACCGACATTCTTACAACCGTCAGTTTTCCATCCTGGAACAGGTGACTTATATCACTAAGAAAAAAATTTACCTTTCTTCACACATCTCTTACATTTATTATTAAGGCTACTCCAAATAATGTTTTTTTTTTATCCTAATAATTTTTTAAAGAAGAATTGCATGTTTCTCCTCTTATTTTATTAACAAACATTTTTTTAAGTTTATTTCTTTTGAGAGAGAGAGTGTGTGAGATAGCGGGGGAGGGGCAAAGAGAGAGGGAGAGAGAGAAAATCCCAGGCAGGTTCTGCACTGTCAGCACAGAGCTCAACTCGGGGCTTGAACTCAAACCACGAGATCATGATCTGAGCCGAAATCAATAGACACTTAACCAACTGAGCCACCCAGGCGCCCCCTAGTAATTTTTTTTCCTGGTTATTTTGATAGAGTCTTTCCCACCATTATGTAATCTAATTGAATGTTATTAACATATAAGAAAACATGTCTTAGGGCACCTGGGTGGCTCAGTGGTTAAGTGTCTGACTCTTGGTTTCCACTCAGGTCATGGTCTTGAAGTTGGTGGGTTCGAGCCCGTGTTGGGCTCTGCGCTGACACCTGAGAGCCTGGAGTCTGCTTCGGATTCTGTGTCTCCCTCTCCCTTTGTCCCTCCCTGCTTGTGCTCTCTCAAAAATAAATAAACATTTAAAAAGAACAAAAAAAACCCCACATATCTATTCTTCTCGCATTTAGTCTCTTTGCTACACTGTCGTAAGTGTGACGTATTTCACTTGATTTGGTTTTTCTGTAGTAGTCAACTGTGTCATCTGCAAATCACATAACTTCCTTTTCACTAGTCCTATTTCTCGTGTCCGTTTTCTTGTTTCACATCTTTTTGCTTTGTGACTTCCAGACCTAGTTAGCTCATGATTGTGGCCTCGAGGGAATACGTCTGATCATGCTGAGAACCACCCAAGTGTTTTACCATTACATAGGATGCCAACTTTTATGTTCAAATTGATGTTTTAAAAAAATCTTTTGGGGAGCCTGGGTGGCTCAGTCGGTTAAGTGTGCAAATCTTGATTTTGCTCGGGTCATGATCTCACCGTCATGAGATCCAGCCCTGAGTTGGGCCATAAGCCAGGCATGGAGTCTGCTTGAGATTCTCTCTCTCAATCTCTCTCTCTCTCTCCTGCCTCTCCCCTGCTTGCTTACCTGCATGATCTCTCTCAAGAAATTCAAAAAATAAAAATAAAAATAAATTTATTAGAGACATTGTCAAGCACATATTAAAGTTGAAAGACCAGAAAAAAGAACCTGCTACCCGACGGCCCCCAGCTTTGTCCAAATTTGTTTCATTTGTCCCTCATCCTTCCCACAACCCTCAGAAATTTTTGAAATATATTTTCTTTTTTTTTTTCCCCAACGTTTATTTATTTTTGCGACAGAGAGAGACAGAGCATGAACGGCGGAGGGGCAGAGAGAGAGGGAGACACAGAATCGGAAACAGGCTCCAGGCTCTGAGCCATCAGCCCAGAGCCTGACGCGGGGCTCGAACTCACGGACCGCGAGATCGTGACCTGGCTGAAGTCGGCCGCTTAACCGACTGCGCCACCCAGGCGCCCCTGAAATATATTTTCAATATTATATAATTTCATCCATATTTGCAATTTTCCCAATATTTTGTCCACATATTTCCAACATTATATTAATTTGTTTAAGATATTTCAATATGTATCTTTAAAGGTTAATGATTCTTTTAATAAAACAATAATTCCATTATCACATCTTACAAGTTAAACATTAATTCCTTGCTGTCATCAAATATTCAGTGTTCAGATTTCCTTGATTAGCTCATCATTTTTTATTTTTTTTTCACTTCCCTTATCAAACCTGCATTCAAAGGAGGCACACATGGCTTTGGAGTTTCTTTCTTTCTTTCTTTCTTTCTTTCTTTCTTTCTTTCTTTCTTTCAAGTTTATTTGTTTTGAGAGAGAGAGAGAGAACGGAGGAGGGGCAGAGAGAGAGGAATAGAGAGAATCCCAAGCAGGCTCTGTGTTGTCAGCTCAGAGCCCATCTTGGGGCTCGATCCCATGAACTGTGAGACCATGATCTGAGCTGAAATCAAGAATCAGACGCTCAACTGACTGAGCCACCCAGGAGCCCCTGGAGTCTCTTTCAATCTGTGAATTTTCCTTCCCTCTTTTCATTTTTCTTGCTGTTTGTTCATCGATGACATCAAGTAATTTGCCCTGCAGAATGGGCCTCCTCTTGGTTTTGCTGATTACGTCCCTGTGGGTGGTGTTTACCATGTTCTCTGCCCCCTCGTATTTCTAGACAATAGATCAGATTGAGGTTCAGTTTTTTGGAGCAAGTATAGGTGGTGTCACTGGGCAGGTCTGCGGGACCCAGA
Source organism: Herpailurus yagouaroundi (assembly GCF_014898765.1). Lineage (NCBI taxonomy): Eukaryota > Metazoa > Chordata > Mammalia > Carnivora > Felidae > Herpailurus > Herpailurus yagouaroundi. The sequence goes on from NW_024412433.1 coordinate 8,361,762, forward strand.
CTCTGAGAGGGAAATTTGCAAAAGGAGGTTTACTGGGCAGGGCTCTCAGGCTCAGCGCCTGGGGGTGGGGGGAGGAGGGGTGGGAGGAGGAGGGGAGAGGGGGGAGGAGGGGGGAGAGAGGGAGATGGGGGACAGGAACAGCTGGGCTGGGATGCAGCTGAAATGGAGGTCTCAGTTCCCATGGGAGCTCTGGAGCTGGGACTATCCCTCAGATTGTTCTGGATGGAGGCAGGGGTAGGGCTTTTGTACCCTCTCATTGGCCTGTCTCTGGGGCGGTTGGGAGTACAACCTGTGGCCAGCCTCCAGGAAGGGACCCAGCACTGGGCTCTGTGCTGACAGTTCAGAGCCTGGAGCCTGCTTGGGATTCTGTCTCCCTCTCTCTCTGCCCCTCCCCGGCTCACGCTCTGTCTCTGTCCCTCAAAAATAAACATAAAAAAATTTTTTTAAAAAATTATCTGTCATCTATCTACTATTGTGGTAAAATATACATTACACAAAATTTGTCATTTTAATCTTTTTAAAGCGTACAGTTCAGTGGCGTAAAATACATTTACAGAGCTGTGCAACCATCACCAGCATCCAACTTCAGAACGTTTTCATCATCCCCAACATAAATTCTTTGCCCTTTAAACACTCCCTCCCTCCTCTCCTCACTTCCCTTGGTAACCTCGACTCCACTCTCTGTCTCTATGAATTTGGCTACTCTAGGTACCTCATGTAAGTGGAATCATACGGTATTTGTCTTTTTGTGTCTGTTCTATTTCACTTAGCGTGATGTTTTCATCCGTGTTGCAGCGTGTATGTACCACGTTGTGGCAATTTCATTCAGTTATTCCACTGTACGGATAGACCACGTTTTCTTTATCAATTCATCTACTGATGGACTTTGGGGCCTGCTTCCGCCTTTTGGTTATTGTGAATAATGCTGCACGAGCACCAACGTACAAGTATCTGTTCGAGTCCCTGCTTTCAGTTCTTTTGGGTATATACCTAGAATTAAAATTGTTGCATCAAGTGGTTTCTGAGGAACCACCAAACTGTTTTCCGTAGTGGCTACATCGTTTTACATTCCCACCAATCAACGCACGAGGGTTCCAAGTGCTCTGTATCCTTGCCGACACTTGTTATTCCCTCCCCCTCCCCTTTTTTCCCCACAAATGGGCTCCATGACCAATGCGGGGCTTGAACTCATGACCCTGAGATCAAGAGTCACATGTTCTACCAACTGAGCCAGCCAGGCCCACCCCCCTTTCTTTTTTTATTAGCCATCCTCATGGATAAGAGCCATCCTAATGAGATACCTAAGTGATACCTCATTGTGGGTTTGATTTGCTTCCCTAATGACTAGTGATGTTAAATATCTTTTCGTGTGCTTATTGGCTGTTTATCTTCTTTAAGAAATATCTATTCAGATCCTTTGCCCTGTTGAACTTTTAATATGCTACTAAACTGTATTGTATAATCTTTCATTTAGAACTTTTGTGTTTGGTGAATCCACTTAATTTGCTCCCAAGTTCCAGAGATGTTTTTTGTTGTTTTGGGTTGTTAAAGTTTGGTATAATTTGTTAGGTACCAATAGCTCACTACCCAGGTTCAGTTCTGGAAAGCAGGCCCCCTTCTTGTGCAAAGAGAATGGAAATTCCTGTTCTTTCTGCTCTGGGTTCCTCTTTCCTTCACTCAGAATCTGATGTCCAAGCTGCGATTCCAGATTTGCATAGACCTGAAAGCCCTATGGGGAGATCCATGAACCTGTTTAAATTGGAGGTCAGTCACAAATGAACAATCCTGATGGGCTTTGGTGGGCAGAGAATGGAAGCCAGATTGTAAGAAGGATCAGTGGTGCCCAAGAGAGGGACACGTGGCTGGCTCAGTCTGTGGAGCACGCGACTCTTGATCTCGGGGTCATGAGTTCAAGCCCCACCTTGGGCACAGAGATTATTTAAAGAAAAAAAAAAAAAGTGCCCAAGAGGAAAACAATCTCTTGAGAAAAGGGTTTGGTGGAGGGTCCAGGCTCATCTGGGGGCCAAGGGTGGGAAGCATCAGATCCTGAGCAGAGTGTGAGGGTCAACTGTAATCTGTCCCAGCCTGGGGTGCTGCAGGCTGAGTTTGTCATTTTTGTTTCCTCTTAACCCCTTCCTTGGGGAATCCATCCTTCCTTGACAGCCCCCTTTCACTGTAATCCTGCTTGGGCCATGTGGATTGGATGGGCCTAACCCTGTCCCGGGCCTCAGTGATATCCTGGTTAGTGGACTCCGTTCTCCTCGCCATAAACACTGGGTCCGGCTTGGATATATGATACACGCCGGCCTAATGAGAATCTCTCCTTGAGTTTTTGCCAGAAATATCGGAAAGATACTCATTTCAGAACTGAATGAATGTGAGTTTGCTCCTTGGTGAGGTACAGATAGAGATTACATTGGGCGGAGCTGTCACACAGAAAGGAAAATTTATTCGCCGCGAATAAGGAGATGAGGGGGGAATAAATTCCAAAGCCATGTGACTCCCTGAGCAGGGGTGAGTGGGTTTCTTTTCTTTAGGCTTAGGATGAACATTCAGAAAGGAGATCTTTGTCATCGTACGTAGAGACGGGCATAAGGTCATGCCTGTGTCTTAAGGAAACATTCCTACACATTGTATGTTATGTTAATAAGGTTTGTGCTCCTTCTTGGGTAGAGGTTTTAAATTATAAAGAGGCAGAGATAACTGGACAAGGAGAAGGGTCATGGGGATGCTCCAAGAGCCTAGAGCTGGAATAAACTGGATGCGGTCTCGGGATCCTTATCCTGGGTAAGGAATGCAGGGCCTTGCTTACCTTTGAAACAGCACTGAGAGTTTGACCACCGATTTATTGTCTCTGTTATGGTTAGACTATTTCCTGGCCTGGTAGAGACTATTCATCTTTGCATTCCCTTTAAATCCTTAAGTATCGAGGTCTTTGCATTTTTCCCCTGTTCTGACACCTCGTAGAAAGTTCTGCAAGAAGTGTGCATGGGCAAGTAGGGCAATGGGCATGGGCAAGTAGGGCATAAATCACAGTAAGGCATAAATAGCTGGAGGTCTAAAATGACTTCTCTGGTATCACAAAAGCTGTATCTCCTTTTTTTTTTTTCTTCTAACTCTGCTTACTTTTATTTTTTTCTTTTGGGAGTGTGATCTGTAAAGACCACCTAAGTCTGAAGCTGCCTGCTAGAGAATCAAGTCAACTCAGAGAAAAAAAGAGCTAACAGATGAAAGGCAATCATTTAGGCACCTGGATCCAGCCATACCTGAAGCCCTAGAGATTTGTTACATCCACTTAAAAGTTCTTTTTTTCTTGACCAAGTTTGGAGTTGGGTTTCTGTCAGTTACCAGTGACTGCAACCAGAATAGGGGAAAGCTTTGTGGCAAAACTGAAAGAACCATATTTCCCCCAGGGACTTGAGCCATTTCACTGTGGGATCCACATCCCTTGTAAGAGAACAAGGCATGAGAAGGGGAGATGTGTCTCAGGGAGGTGCAGATGCAGAGGTGCTGGTGAGACAGCTGTGGGGTGAATACAGAGGTGGGGGGTGGGGAGGGCATCGGCAATGTCCAGGAGGGGAGGATGGTCACTGTCTAGTCTGCTGTCTCTAGCAGAGACCTAACAGAGGCAGCCTTGGCATGCAAAAGGCCCCCAAGGGGGCCTTCTGCTCCGCAGCTGGTCAGCAATGCCCATGGGTTGCTACAGGGTCAGAGGCACTCAGCGGCAGTGTGGGCACAGGGTGTTGGGTGAGTAGGTTAACCGGATATAAGTCACTAAGTGTGATGAGGAAGGCAGCGAGCAAAACCCAGCTTTGGTGAGAATGATCCAGCACATAAGCCCCTTGGGGGGATTAAAGTGAAGGCTGGGTCTGCCCTGGACAAGGGGGACTATTGATCAAAAGGATTTAGGGACAAATGGGAGGGCAAGAACCCAGGAGCTCAAGACCAGGAAATGGAAGGGGGTTCTGGATGCGTGTCAGGAGTCTGGCATCGTGCAGCTGGGCTCGCTCTGCTAGGTTTCGCATCCGGGTTGTACTGACTTCATACAAGGGGTTGGACAGTTTGTCCTTTTCCACATCAGCAGTGGTTACATAGGCTGGAGTGAGTTGTTTCTTTGGAATCTGAAAGAACTTACTGACAAAATGATCTACAGGGACTCTGGGAAGGTGATTTTTTTTTAAGCTTATTTATCTTGAGAGAGAGAGAGAGAGAGAGAGAGAGGGAGCTCGACACAGGGCTTGATCCCACAAACAATGAGATCATGACCTGAGCCAAAATCAAGAGTTGGCTGCTCCACCAACTGAGCCACAAAGGTGCCCCTGGGAAGATGATCCTCTGATAATGCTTTGAGGTTCTTCCTCACTTAGGGGAACATAGGATTTTCTTTTCTTTGTGAGTCTGTTTCTTGTATTAATTTGAACCATACTTTCCAATAAGATTTAAAAACCTATTCACATGTTCATGTGGGAATTGTCATTCTTATAATTTTACATTATAAACTGTGTTAATTACATCAACTTGCTAATTGCATTTGTCTTTTCTCTCCTTTTATTCAATTTGGCAGAAACTGTAACTATTGAAGTGCTTAATTTTTGGTTTAAGAATCTACTTTCGGGGGCGCCTGGCTGGCTCAGTCGGTGGAGCATGCGACTTGATCTCAGAACTGTGGGTTCAAGCTCCATGTTGAGTGTAGAGATTACATACAAATAAAATCTTAAGGAGTACCTGACTGGCTCATTCAGTTGAGCGTCCGACTTTGGCTCAGGTCATCATCTCATGGCTCATGAGTTCGAGCCCCACGTCGGGCTCTGTGCTGACAGCTCAGAGCCTGGAGCCTGCTTCAGAGTCTGTCTCAGTCTCTCTGTCTGCCCCTCCCCTGCTCGTGCACTGTCTCTCTCTTTCTCTCTCAAATGGAAACAAACAAAAAAAATTTTTTTAAGATATTAAAAAAATAAAATCTTAAAAAAATCGACTTTTGAATTTCTTTATCAATTCGACTGCTTTCACATTTATTAAAGTTAACTTTCCTCTTTCTTATTTCTTATTTCTTTTTCCTGGCTTCGTTTTAAAGTTCTTTCCCTGAAATTTTGAGTTGAAATATTAGGTCAGTTATTTATAGTAATTTTTCTTACAAAAAATGAATGCATTTAAAGTTGGTAAATTTTACAATGTTCAAATAGTCACGACTTTAGGGCTAAGGCCTGACATAGAACACCTTTGAAGTCATAATGACGTAAATTGGCATTATCTCATAATTATGTGGTATTCCTAATTCAAAACAATCAACCATTATAGTTTCTATTTTCTCTTTGACTCGACAGTTACTTAAGAAGGAGGCTAGGATTGTTGTTTGCTTTACTTTTGTGACTAATCTCTGGTTTATTGTATCCTGGACATAGTGTTTGGCCTGTCAGATTTCTGCTTTGGAGGATACTTGATGTTTTCTTTCTTCTTAATACACACATGCGGTAAACGTTTCGTGTGCAAAAGGAAGTATGAGCTGTGTGTGGTACAGAGTTTGACATGGATTTTTTTTTTTTAATAATTTAATGTGTTTTGAATTTTATTTTTAAGAGAGAGACAGCATGAGCAGGGGAGGGTCAGAGAGAGAGGGAGACACAGAATCCGAAACAGCTCCAGGCTCTGATCTGTCAACACAGAGCCCGATGCAGGGCTCAAACTCATGAACCACGAGGTCATGACCTGAGCTGAAGCGGACACCAACTGAGCCACCTAATGCAGGGCTCGAACTCACAAACTGTGGGATCATGACCTGAGCCGAAAGCAAGAATCAGACACTTAACTGACTGAGCCACCCAAGCGCCCCAAGGAACTTTCTATTTAAAAAACTTTTTAAAAAATGTTTGTTTATTAAAACAATTTTTTTTAACATTTATTCATTTTTGAGAAACAGAGACAGAGCTTGAGCAGGGGAGGGGCAGAGAGAGAGGGAGACACAGATCCTGAAGCAGGCTCCAGGCTCCGAGCTGTCAGCACAGAGCCCAATGCGGGGCTCGAACTCACAAACTGTGAGATCATGACCTGAGCTGAAGTTGGATGCTTAACTGATTAAGCCACCCAGGCACGCCGGGAACTTTCTGTTTTTTAAAGTGCCAAACAGCACAGCTGTAGATCACATAAAACAAATCTAGCAAGAAACGTTTGATGGGATCTGGATGAGCTGGGCTGATGTGAGTCCTGCCTTTCCACTGGCAGCTGGTTTTAGCTAACTGCAGGCAGCTCTGGGGGATGCTCCGCTCCTTGGACCTGCCTCAAAGCCTTCCAGACCACGTGCATGGCTTCAGCGTGGTGGGTAATTTTCAGCTTCCGCGCCCCAGCTGCCTGAGCACAGATCTCCATCGCTTAGGGCAGCCTGCTTCAGCAGGTGGGACCACTGACCTATGTGTCTCTCCTGGATGATTAGTGGACTCAGACCAATCATGCTGCAGGTGGCCCTTGGTCTTTTACTTGAGCTGAGTTTTATGTCACTTGCAACCAAACATATCCTAACCAATGTTGGCTATATCCAATGTTAGCTTTATATAAAAATTAGAGCGTTGCATCATGTGTCTGAGAGCTCAGACACTAAACAATTACGGTGATAGCAAACTATTCCCTGATATCTAAGGCCTTCATTCTGATGTCAGAAGGCCTGGGAGGGTGGGTGGGCTAGTGGCTGGTGCTTTCTCCCGGCAGGCTGGAGAGAGAGGGCAAGTTGGCTAGAGGGGCTGATCGAGAGAGAGAGAGAGAGAGAGAGGATTCCAAGCAAGCTCCATGCTCAAAGCGGAGCCCTACTCGGGTCTCCATCCCAGAGACCATCTGAGCCAGATAGATGCTCAACCTACTGAGCCACCCAGGCGCCCCTTTTCATCTTATTTTTTTATTAAAATTTTTTAAATGTTTATTTATTTTTGAGAGAGAGACAGATAGTGAGCAGGGGAGGAACAGAGAGAGAGGAGATACAGAATCCGAAGCGGTCTCCAGGCTCTGAGCTGTCAGCACAGAGCCGGACGTGTGGCTGGAACTCACGAACTGAGAGATCATGACCTGAGCTGAAGTCAGATGCTTAACCCACTGAGCCACCCAGGAGCCCCTATTTTATTTTTTAAAGTAGGCTCTATGCCCAACGTGGGGCTGAAACTCACAACCCAGAGGTCAAGAGTCGCCTGCTACCACGGAGCCAGCCAGGCGCCCTGGCCTGTGATTTCTGTCAACTCTAAGGGGCTGCAATTTGTCTCCTTGGTGGGTAAAATAAGTCCTCCTTCCCCTGAAATAGCGACCCTAAGGTGGCCCAGAAGACCTCACAGCCATCTCACTCCCTCCAAAGCCACCATGTCCGTCCGGATGTTGGCACGTTTTCTACCTCCTAAACTTTACCTCTCAACTCAGTGCTACGTGCTAGAAAGCCTCACACAGAGAAGCCAAAGGAAAAGGATGAAACCTCGAAACAACTCCTGTTACACAGTTTAGTGTGGGGCTTTCCAGCGTTTGTGGGGCACACATGCCCTCAGGTAACGCCGGGGATTTGGGGTACAAATAACGCAAATTACAGATTTCACAAAACCGGCGCAAATCGTCCCTCCCGTCCCTTGGTCACGATACCTTACGTGGGCAGTTGGGGGCGCTCCCCGCCCTCTCCTGGGATTGCCCGGGAGCCGAGGACTCCGCCGTCCTCCCGCCGCACCGCGCCCTCGGTCCTCGCGGGGCCCCGCGCCCGGTCCTACGCTGCCGAGCCGGCTCCGGGGGTAAGTGCGCCGTCCCCACCGCGGAGCCGCGGGCCGGCAGGTGCGTCCCGCCCGGACACGCCTCTCTGGGGGAGCGGAGCGCCGCGCTCTCCGTCCTCTGCCCGGACCCCCGGGATTCTGCGGCTTCCACCACCATTCACCGCCCTCCTCTCCGACCCCAGCCCGATGGCAAAGCGCGATTGTCCCCACTAAAGCCCGGGGCGGTTCTGGGATGGCCTCTGGGCCGCCGAATGGCCTGACCGCCCTGGGACGCCCGCGCCCTCCAGCACCGCTTTTCTGCACCGCGATTACAAGCCCCGGGGCGGGGGGAGGTGGGGGGGGGGGGGGGGCGGCCCCCCCCCGGGGGGGGGGGCAAGAATTCTGGGCATTCCTGGTAGATTCGGCCGCACCGGATTAAAATAAATTCCTAACAGGTCACCTGCTGCACTGCAGGGTCAGTAAATGCTCGTCCGGCCACTAGTTCCCCCTGGGGTGCTTGTCCGAGTGACCTGGGCAGCTGTTTAAAACACCTAGACTCTCGTCCACTCTCGAGGTTCGCAAGGAACCGCTTGGGTTGGGGCCTGGACGCCAGCATTTTTCAAAGCTCCCTGGGGAGCTTTTCAGACAAGCCTGGGGGCTTGAGTCCTGTCGAAAAGGATTGAGCTGTGTGCCTGGGTTCACCTGGGTGGTGTAAAATTTGTTCCAAGATGTAAATTTTGTACTAGAAGTACATGCAAAAATTGCATTCCGCTCCACAATATGTGTCGTTTTATTTTTTTTTATTAACAAAATCGTTTTTCAGTGTTTGTTTTTGAGAGACGGTGAGCGGGAGAGGGGCAGAGAGAGAGAGAGAGAGGGAGGGAGTCACAGAATCTGAAGCAGGCTCCAGGCTCTGAACTGTCAGCACAGGGCTGGCCACCGCCTCCAACTCATGAACCAAGAGATGGTGACCTGAGCCACCCAGGCGCCCCGAGTTTGTGCTCTTTTTAATATAAAAACTTAAGAGAATTTTCTGAAAAAAGATAAATTTATAATTCGTACAGATATAAAAATGACCCCCGAGGTAAAGTTTTATTTTATTCACATGAGAACAATCAGATGATGACAGCCGGCACACAGGAGACATTGACAAGCACAAATTTATATGGAGTCACAGAATTGAACTGCAAACGGAGGCAAAACTGGTTTTTCCACGGGGGGGTCGAAGTCAATGGAAGCTCTTCTGGACAAGTGTTTCCATAGCCATCAGTACCTGCAATTTTTAAAAGGGTGCAAGATAGCTCAAGGACAATGAACTGGGCTAGAAGGAGATAGCTTGGGGTTGTGCTTTAAAGCATATATATATTTTTAAGTTTATTTATTTATCTTGAGAAAGAGAGAGAGGGAGGGTGAGAGCAGGGGAAGGGCAGATGGAGAGGGAGAGAGAGAATCCCCAGCAGGCTCCGCACTTACAGCGCACGGACTCAGGGCTCGAACCCACGCCCCGTGAGATCATGACCTGAGCCAAAAATCAAGAGTTGAAGGCTTACCCGACTGAACCACCCAGGTGCCCCAAGCATAATGTATTTTTGAAACAAGATTTTCTTCACAGTATTTTAAGTAACTATCTGGATTTTTTTTTCTTATAGTGCTAATACTCCTGGCCTCCTCCACACATCAAAATATCAGATTTCAAACTAGTCATTGGCTATAACATTTTTCTACTCTCTGGGCTTTGGGACAAAAATCCACAAATACACCTGGAAGTTACCACTAAGGGAAAAAGGAAGGGTTGAATGAAGGTCTTGGGAGACAGCAGGTTGAGGGCTTTAGGGGCACAGACCTAAATTCAAGTTGTGTCCTGTCACACAGTAGCTCTGGGCCCCTTCTCCTGGGAGTGGTTTCTTCACTTGACTGTGGTGTGTAATGGGGCTCCAGAAGCTTCCCTCCCCGCTCCTTCTCAGTCTAAGTGGACAGCGTAAGTCTTGTGGGAACAGGCTTTCTTTGTTAAGGCTGGGGTTCTTTCAGTGATCTCCTATAGTTCTGTAAACATGGCTGAGTGGCCGTGGGGACCCCTTTTCAAGCGGCCTTGAAGCTGACAGCATGGGAGGGAAGGAAGCAGGTTGTATTCAAGCCCAGGGCCTTTGGGGAGGAAAGAATTTGAGACTCATCCCCCTGTCAGCCTGCTCCAGGATCAGGTTGAGGACTAAAATCTATTGTCAGGAGAGGCCTGGAAATTTGCTTGCCAGGGACAGAGAGCCTGAGAGCAGATTGTGTAAGGGACTGAGAGCCACAGGACTCAGTACCCCTAACTTGCTACTGCTCTTTGGGGAAGGAGGGCTGCACTAGTGAGGGTGATTAAGAGAAGGATCACTTTGGGGCGCCTGGGTGGCTCAGTCGATTAAGCGTCCGACTTTGGCTCAGGTCATGATCTCGTGGTTTGTGAGTTCGAGCCCCCGCGTCGGGCTCTGTGCTGACAGCTCAAGAGCCTGGAGCCTGCCTCAGAATCCGTGTTTCCCTCTCTCTCTGCCCCTCCCCCTGCTTGTACTCTGTCTGTCTCTCTCAAAAGTACATAAAAGGTTTTTTAAAAAAAGAGAGGAGAATCACTTTGTGTGAAGCATGGGCCTTGCTACAGCTTGTGCCCCGGGGCAGGCTGTGCCCCACAGCACGACCGACCATGTGGAGGGGCAGGCAACAGACTTTCCAAAGTCTTTGGACTTTCCACTGAGGAAGACTTTGGAGTTCTGTACAATTTGGGAGTAAGTGGGCTCCGAGAGGGAGAAAAAATAATTTTTCTTTTTTTTTTTTTAAATTTTTAATGTTTATTTATTTATTTTTGAGAGAGAGAGAGCGAGAGAGCGAGCACGAGTAGGGGAGGGGCAGAGAGAGAGGGAGACACAGAATCCGAAGCAGGCTCCAGGCTCTGAGCTGTCAGCACAGAGCCCCACATGGGGCTCAAACTCACAAACTGTGGGATCATGACCTGAGCCGAAGTCAGAGGCCTAACCAACTGAGCCACCCAGGCGCCCCCAAAAATAATTTTTCTTAGACTTCCCGTAATAAAAGACAGATAAACAGAAGTTGAGCACCATGGGTGCCTCCTGTATGCATGGGAGATAACCTAGGAAAACTGAGTTGAAACTCTACGAAATGGCCGAAGCCGCCACTCTGAATACCATCTTCAGCCCAAGATTAGAGAAAGATGTCGGGACAGGTGGTGTGTGGGGGTGGAGGGGGAGGGGGCGTGGTGAGTTGTGAGAAGTTGCCTGGAAAAGCACAGCAAACAAGGGGCAGGTTGTCAGGCAGATTTAAGCCCCCGCCCTCTGCACTGGTAATGCTAGCCCTTTCCAGCCACCTTCCTCTCCCTGGTACAGAGGGGAAGACCGAAGTGCCGATTTCTTTCACAAGATGAAACGTCCCCTTACAAAAGAGTAACATCCACTCATTCTTCAGAGCTGCTCCTGTGTCGCTGTTTCTGAAGAATAACCAGCTCCAGATAATTCTTACGCCAAAGGGGTGTATTTTGGAATGTCCTCCTCTGCTTCAGTTTTCTGCCAGTGGGGGCACAGGAGGAGCTGGCACTCCATCCCTCAATGAGAAACGCTGAAGCGTATCCGTATTTGTACCCTGAGTTAAGGTCATACCCATTATACCTGTGAAATGCCGGGCATGTTGACTAAGCCCCATAAAATGGCAGTTGTCGTCACTGTTACCTGCAAAGCTTCCCCGAGTGGCCTTTGTGCCTGTTTCCCCAAGTGATCAGCATCAGACCAAGGTCACACTCCCAGGCAGACCGAGGAAACCAGGGCCGGCTGAGTGGAAGGGGCAGAGCCAGGCCAGGAGCTGGCTGAGGGCTGGTCAGCTGGGGTGCCCTCTGGGCTGGAGCCATGCTTCTGGGCAGCCGGCGTAGGGTGGGCATGGTCTCAGCAATGTCCCCAGTCACCAACTCCTTCTTTCCTGGAGTCCTGTTCCTGCTGAGGGGACAGAGGAGCCAGGGACAGTGGTGGGGCGGCCTTGGGGCCGTGTCAGCCCGATGTTCTTGGGACCTGGGACTGGCTGCCTCTCCATGCCCCAAACGGGACCGGGGTCATGGACATGTTTCGAGGGTTCCACCCGATCTTGTTTGTTCCCGGCTCTGGAAGGTGCCTGCGGAGCCTCCATGCCTGCGGAAAACAACCTCACCCCCAGCAGATGCGCCTTTCTCACCAGGACACTGCCACCCCCCCGTCTCTCCCATCTCCAGCCCTGTCCGCCAGGCCGCTGGCCGCTGTCCCTGATGCCCTGCATGTTCCCAGCCAGGACTGACCTCCTTCCCCTTCTTGCGCAGGAATGCCACCCCTCCTTCAGGACGCAGAGGCACTGTCACCCCCAGGGCTGAAGGCTGCTCCCCATCCTGTGTCGGGCGGGGTCCTGGCATAGTGGCCCCCTTCGGTGGGCAACCTGACCTTCCTCCCTTCCTGCTGCCATGCAGCACAGAAGCCCCACTCCTTTGCCAGTTCTGCCAGCTCAGGCCTGGGCCCCTGAAGTCTGAAATGGGGTCAGCCGCAAGGCCGCCCTGGGGGCCCACGGCTGAGCAAATTCCCATGCTGGGAAGTGCAGTCTCCGCTTAAAGCCTCAGGTCCACGGGGCCCACAGGAAGGGGGTGCACACCCGGGGCCCCTGCACCTTGTCCCTTTGCTCTCAAGATCAAGTCTGAACATCTTCCTGCAATGCAGGCCTGAGACTAGGCCCTACCTCCCTCGCAGGCTCCTGTCCGTTTTTCTTTTCTTTCTTTTTTAAAGTTTATTTATTTTGAGACAAAGTGTGAGTGGGGGAGGGGCAGAAAGATAAGGAGAGAAAGAATCCCAAGCAGGTTCTGCGCTGTCAGGGCGAAGCCTGACTTGGGGCTCGAACCCACGAACTGTGAGATCATGACCTGAGCCAAAACCAAGAGTCTGGACACTTAAACTGACTGAGCCAGCCAGGCGCCCCTCCTGTCCCTTCTCACACCCCACCCTAGCACCCCCGGAGAGGAGCTCTTTTCTGCTTCAGGTACAACGGCCTCCTCTAGCTCTAAACTTCATTCTTCAGGTCCTAGCCGAACACAGTGCTGTCCCTGGAACCCCGCCCAGGGCTCGTGGCTTCCACCTTCCATCTCCCGGTCTCCTGGGTGTCCCTCCCTGATGCCCCTGTCCTCTGTGGACTGAGCTCGGGTTAGACAGAGGACCTACTGCCCCCCTCTGCTTTCTGGAGCCCCTGGCTTCACAGGGTATGAGGGACACAGGGGGCTGACAACTTGGGGGTGTGACCTGTGCTCAGCAGGCTGTGTGCTTGGTTTAACCCTCTGTTGTGGCAAACTGGAAATTCTTAACTTTTAAAACCAGGGGCCCTGCATTTTCATTTTGCACTGGGCCCTTCAAATTATGCAGCTGGTCGTCTGAGACATGGGAAAATCTGGGCTGAGGAGGAAGAGCTGCCGTGTCCCTTTTCCCTCTGGGGGCTTGGACCCAGGCAGCCGGGGCCGCGAGGGACAGCCGTTTAGTCCCGTGCCCCCTTCTGCACTCCCAGATGTTGTGTTACGTTAGGACCCAGTCATTCCTTCCACTTCCCTGGAGGAGAGGCCCAGTGTAGACAGCCGGGGGCATCTGACCTACTCCGTGATGCCTGGAGCTGGGCCCAGGCAGGGAGCGGCTGGTTTGCTCACTAGGGCCCCAGCGACTCTTCTGGGGACAGCTGCTCTCCCCAACCTAGAGGTAAGCAACTTAGACCAAGGTTCCCCATACCCTGCAGTCCCCTGTACCACCAACCCCGGACCCCACGGAGCCACTGTTTCAGTGCTTCTCGTCAACCGTATCAATGCTTCCAGGTTGACCCAAGGGACATCAGGGAGCCCGCGAGCTCGTGCACACCCCCACCCGACCCCGCTCACGGGCGCATCAGCCTCCACGGGAATGCACCATTAGCCGGCATGCTTCTCCCCTCCAGCGCCCCGTCCAGGGGGCGTCTCTCTGTGGTCTCTGCTTTAATCCTGGCACCCACATCCCTCTAAAGCCCTTCAAGCGGTGCTGTGTACCCACCAGCAAGAGGGAGGAACAAGCCGTGTCTTCAGAAATCTCTGGCAACCTGGGCCCCGGACACTCTCTGATGGAAATGGTGACAGGAAGTTTCACACCAGAAAACAACCACCTCCTTTTATTGAGAAAACAGAGTTGATCCCGCAGTCGCTTCCCAGGTGACTCCACCCTGAGAAATGAGGTGGCATCCTTCTGCACCATCCACAAGGACCCCCGGCCCCGGGCGAGGTGGAACACAAGGGTCCCTCCATCCTCTCCCAGGGGCACACGCTGGTCTGCTCAGGCCCTGGAGAAGTAGGCGTGCAGGGAGGGCAGGGTTCTGGGGGGGGGGGGGCGCGGTGCCGGGCACGGAGGTGCTCTGGGGGGAGGCGAGTGGCCGAGGGAGGTGGACTCTTGCTGGAATGAGGGAAGGGGAGGGAAGAATACCACCATCTCCTGAGGCCTGGCACTCTCTCCTTCCAGATTCTTCATAAATAAAACTTCACAGTAATAGAGGAACGTCCATCTCCGGGGCCAAACCAGCTGGTTTCCGGCCGGGGAGCCAGGCCTCAGTGGGACCGCACGAGGGCCCTGGGCCGGTGGGGCAGCACCGTGACCGCGGGGGGCTGGAGCACTGCTCTCTGGCCCTGTGTCAGGGGCGGGGGGTGGGGGGGCTGCGGCCCGCCCCGGAGGTTCTGAGGATCGCTGAGGTAGTCGGAGCGGCCAGCCGCGCGTCCAGACAGGGGCGGATGGAGCATCACAGGCCACGGCCAGGAGTCAGGCCACCTGGGAGCAGACACTGAGCAGCAACTCCAGGCGGGTCTGGGGGGCGGGGGCGGCGCTGAGGGCCTTCTGAGGTTCCGTCTCCTGGAGACCCAGGGGCAGGGACTGTGGGGGAAGGGGGGGCCTGTGAGCCTGCACAGGGCTGAGCTTCTCCTGAAAGGGCTGCTTGGGCCCAGCGGGGGGAGACTGAGGCATTTCATGGGAGAACGAGAATCTTCTCTGTGAAGAAGAGAGGGCCGCCACAGACCCGTCCGGGGTCAGGCCTAACCCGGGTACCTGAGCACCGGCTTCCTTCAAAGACCACCAGGGCCTCCACCAGGTCACAGGGAGCCAAGCAGGGCACCCAGGTTAGGAGGGCGACCCGTGGCCGGTGGCCTGGTTCCCAAGATGATCCTCCCGCGGTCCGGGCAGTTCCCAACGGTCCTGGGCCTCAGCTCCACTTTCTGGGGAGTGTCCGCGCAGGGAGGCCTCCTTCCGGCTAACTGCACCCCATCACACCCAGGGGCGCACACGGCCCAAACCCTCCAGCTCCCTGCAGGGGACCACAGACCACGTCCTGGCTTTGCGGCTCCGGCCCCATGATTTCTGGGGCTCAGGAACACCTGCCCTCACCCGGCCCGGTGGTCGGGCCGGGGTCAGAGCACCTGCAGCTTGCGGGAGCAGGTGAGGTTGCCGTGCACCAGCCCCCACATGGCCAGCAGCTCGGCGGGCAGCAACTTGTGCACCACAAGCATGGAGCGGAAAAAGCAGGGTTCCTTGTTCATGCGGCTGTTGCGGTTCCGAGAGATGCCGAAAGTCTTGAAGCCCTCGTGGGCCGTGGGCTGCACGCCCAGCACCTCCAGACACATGCCCAGGAAGACGTCGTCGATGGGGTACAGCTCCAGGGTGTCGCAGGCGTGATGCAGGCGCCGGGCCAGGCTGCCGGCCATGAGGAAGCCCCCTCCGCCCGCATACGGCGGGTAGCTGGCCTTGCTGTACAGAACCCCCGGGATGTAGTATTTGTTGTCCTTCTTGCGGATCGGCCTGGCGTGCTGCAGGACGTCGCCCACAAACAGGTCTTCCTGTGGCTGCCGGTCCGCCAGAAATTCGAGCAGGTTGGGGGGATTGACGAAGACATCGTCGTCACCCTTGAAGATGAAGTGAACTTTGGGGCAGTAGATGTCAAACCACTTGAGGAAGTGGATTTCCTTGAGGGTCAGGTTGAAGAAGCTGTCGAGAAAGTCCCACTGCAGGATGTCGCCGTAGAGGCGGTCTTCGTAGGCCAGCAGCTGCTGGTAGTGGGCCCGCTCCTCCTGCTTGGAGGCCGTTCCCAGCAGGAAGAGGGTGCGCACGGCGCCGCGGCCCCTGCCCACCGTCTCCTGCTCACGGCCCCAGGTCTGGCGGATGGCCTCGCGGCGGTCGTGCTGCGTGATGACCGACTTGACCACCACCAGCAGGTAGACATCACCGTGGCACTTCTCCGGGTGGTTCAGCAGCATGGGGAAGTATCGGCAGTGGCGATAGGACAGAAACTGCCGGAAGTGTGGCTCCAGGCCCTGGAACCAGGGCTGGTGGGTCAAGTTGACATTGACCGAGCAGTTAGTGATGTTGATGTCCCAAGTCTGGGGCCCTCGTGAGGCCATGGGCGTGGGGGCTACGGCGTCCTTCGGGTTCTTCCAGAAACTGTTGGGGTTCACCAGGTGTCCGCTTGGCTTCTGAGCCTTTTGTGGCTCTAGAGTGGGGGGCGGGGGTGCCTGCAGAAACTGGTTGGGAGTCAGACTGCGCTGGAATACCGTTACGGCCACCAGCAGGGCCAGGGACAGGCACACACTCTTGTAGACGGTTTTCTTCCTAGGGGTGAGGGGATGGAGGGTGGTTCAGAGGAGAGAGGAAGGGGTGAGTCCCCTGTGACTCTCCAGCAGCCTTGTTCGGAGCTGCAGTCCCAGATGGGCATGTGGAGCCTGGACACAGACTCAGGTCCTGCGGCCCGAGTGGTCAGAGGAGGGTCCTGCCTTCTCCCCCACCCTGACTTCCCTCTTCCAGGACCAGGGCAACCTCGCTGCACGAAGTTTAAGCACAAGCACTGTGGAGTCAGGCTGCAGGGGTTTAAATCTTGGCTCTGCCACTTATAAGCTTAGTGGCTCTGAGTGGGTCCCCTTAACCTCTCCAAACTGTCATTTCTTTTTCCCCGGCATGAGGATAACAGCAAGGAATTGGAGTGCTATCTAATGTGCCTGGCACACAGTGGGTATGCAGTCCGGGGATGCTGTGCGTCTACAAGGACGACCTCTGGTGGAGACTTCTGCCTATTCCCCGACCCCGGCAAGGCACCCGGTTTGCTTTCATTTCTCTGTGCAAACCTCATGACCCATTGGGGTGAACCATCCTGGGGGGCAGAGACAGCACCCGCTCTACAGCTTGGGAGCTCAGGAACCTCTGGGGGGACACCAGGGAGAGTCTCTAACGTGGGACCTGAAGAAGCCTGTCCCTTCCTCTTCCACCCCATCCATCTGATCCAACGCACAATAGCTGCCCTCATGGCTGAGCGAGGCCCGAGAATGGGACAGGGGTCTCCTGCCCTCTTACCGGCTCTGCTCAGCTTGGGCCCCACTCTCCCGCTAGGAGAGATGGCGTTCCCCCAGCTCTGCCTCCCCAGGGAAGGGAACACATTCAGACCTCCACTCTCCAGGGACCCTCTTTGTCCACAGAGCTCCTACCACACCCATTTCGGAAGCAGAAATTAGAGCTTTTTGCTAGAGGTGCTGGCAGGCCCAAGGCAGGGGGCCTGAGCCCTGGGGCCCCAGGACCCTCTCTCCTCAGCTCACACTCTGGAGGTGGCTAGGCCTCCTGGCCTGGTCTCTCTTGTGGAGACACAGGGGCTGGGGGCTTTGGGGACACAGGCAGTCCAGAAGTGTGGCGTCTCAGGGCCAGGCCAAGAGGAAGACAGCCCCAACCTCCAGAGGGGGAGCCGCAGGGCAAATGGAAGAAATAGACTGCAATGTGGCATTACAGGGACGCTGGAGAAGTTGGGGGTGGCCCTCATGCCTGGTTAGC
Organism: Herpailurus yagouaroundi; assembly: GCF_014898765.1. Taxonomy (NCBI): domain Eukaryota; kingdom Metazoa; phylum Chordata; class Mammalia; order Carnivora; family Felidae; genus Herpailurus; species Herpailurus yagouaroundi. Next base: position 8,379,313 of record NW_024412433.1, read on the forward strand.
TGAAGGTTCAGGCACCCAGGGCTGGTAAATGCTGAGCCCCCTGGAGCGATGTTTTCCCATGGAGTCCCAAGGGTTCCCGTTTATGGGGTAGGAGGAAGACTGGGTCACCCCAGGTGCTGGAGTG
>NW_024412433.1:8379836-8393964 GCF_014898765.1 Herpailurus yagouaroundi
CGCGGGTCGCAGCTCTGGGCGCCGCGGCTCGGGGACGGCGGGCGGGGACGAGGACGGGGCGGGCGGGAGCGAAGGCCGGGCCGCGCCCCCGCCGCGACTTTCCACTTCCCCGCGGCCGGAGGAGGGACCGGGAGGGGCGGCGGCGGCCCAGGTGCGTTAACCCCTTCGGCGCCCCCGGCCCTCCAGCCCCTCGGCCGCCGGGCCAGCCCTCCGCACTGCGGCGAGCGCCCGTGGCCCATTTCCTAGAGGCGGAACCCGAGGCCCGACCGGGAGTGGGGACCTCGGAGCCCACGAGGATCGCTCCCGTCACCTCTGTCCCCGGGTACTCGGTTTCCCCCGCGGAGCTTCCACGGGGTCGTCGGCCCTTCTGGAAGACTGTGAACCAGGACACCACCCACCTGCAACCTTCCTGGCGCCCCGCGGTCCCCACCGGCTCCCTCTGGCCCTATTAGGACTTTTTTTCCGTGGTAGGGGAGGCAGAGGAAGACAAAGCTTCCTTTTCCCCCTCCGATTCCCTCTGCCTTCTCCCCATTCCCCCTTCCCAGGCAGGCCTCCCTGCACCCTGCTGTTGGGGCCCCTGGGCCAGCCGCCTAGGGCTTGTCTGCAAGGGAGAGGGGCTGCAGGGGGGGCAATGTCTGTGAGATAAGATGCCCCAGGAGGCTAGGCTGGGCCGTGTCAGGGGCCACCGCTCCGGAAACCTTTTTCTGTGCCCCAAAGTGGAGGCCCTCTCCCCCTCTGGGGTCCCTCCTGCCTCCGAGGGCTCCCCTCACTACCAAGGGAAGGCCTGCTTGCCTGGCCCCAACCATCTCTCTTTTCATCCATCAACAAATATTTCACTCAAACCCCTTTTTTGTCCCCAGCCTTTATTAATCTGCTTGTGTGTGTGCCAGACCCAGCGATTCCTAGGGAGTGGGCTCAAGTGACAGAAGACACAGAAGGGAATTCTTGGCTCAGCAGGGTCTGGGGAGATGGGTGTTTCCATCCGGGTGACTTCCAGAATCGTCTAGCAGGTAAAAACCTCTGCTGGTTTGGCCGTTGCACACCGGTCTGTTCTAGTCTTGCTCCGTGATGAGGTCCCATGGCTGAGCTGACAGCAGGACCTCAGAAAATGCCCATAGAATTGAAATGGAGGCATTTAACAGTGCAATAAATAGTAGCTAACATTCATCAAGCAGTTACAATATGCCAAGCATGATTCTAGGCTCACACATGAATCACTTAATCCTAGAGGCGTGTACTATTTTATTCCCAGTTACAAAGGAGGAAATAGAGGTGCCCAGAGGGGGGAAAACCCAGTGGGTCAGGTCTCATAGCAAACAAAGCCAGAAGGCTTGGCTGGCCCCAGAAGCAGGCCCCTGAGCCCTTCTCCAGGGGACAGCAGTGGCAGGGAGTTATTTTCCTGCCAAGGGGTTCCCTAGGGAGGCCGGGAAGTCCCTGAGTATAGAGGCTGGAGGTAGGAGCTCTGATAAGGCCGTGCCTGCCAAGCTGGGCCCTAAACCTAGGACCCTGAGCCTGGGGTGAGGAGCCTCTTTATTTATTGTTTAAGATTTTATTTTTAAGTAATCGCTACACTCAACATGGGGCTCAAACTCACAACCCTGAGATCCAGAATCACGTGCTCTACTGACAGAACCAGCCAGGAGCCCCCAGCTCTTTCTTTAAGGCTCCAGAGGCCCTTGGAGGAGGAGGAAAAAGCCAAGATTTGATAGAATTTGCCGGCATGTTGCAAGTTCCAATCAGGGAATGTGAAGGGCCTTCCAGGCAAAATTCCAGTCAAGAACCCTGGGGCCAGTGCTGTTTCTAATGGCCCCTCCCAAGTAGGGAAGGAGCAGAGGAGGGTCTGACCTGCAGCCCGGAGCCCCTCCTTGGCTTGGCTGTCTGCCCCTGCCCCATTGGCCACCTGTCCCACAGGTCACCCGGCGCTGCACTCCACTGCCCAGGCTTCTGGGTTCTGCCCCTTCACCTTGCAAGTGTGGCCTGGAGGGAGGGCCAGGGAAGCCTGGCCAAGGACATCCCATCCAGGGTCAGCACTGACCTCTCACCCAGAAGCTATGGGGTTTCCTCAGGTGCCTGGGAGGGGCAGACACAGCCGCCCCTGGGAAGGGGCTTGGAGCCCAGGTTCTGAGACTGGAGGGGTGGGGGTGGGGTCAGGGCTCTACACTTCCGGGCTGTCAGTAGGGGCAGGTGGCTTATCCCCTTGAGACCTCAATTTCCTGCCAGCACAGGGTTACGCGAGATGACGCATGCGAAGTGCGTAGATTAGTGTCTCCTACACGGTGGCATTATGACAGGTTGGCTGCTGTTGATAGTATTGTTAATATTTGGCCTGACCCAAAGGCCCCAGAACCCACCGGGGCTCAAGGGGGTGGTGATGGCTGGAGACGCTAAAGGCCAACTGAGTGTTTGCCAGTGGAATTTGGTTCATTGAGAGGACCAGTTTGTCATCGTGGATTCATTTGATCTGTGCGTACCTACGTGGAACTAGGATGGGGGGGAAACGGATGAAAGTTAAATAGTCCCTGACTGCCCGGGGTGGGGTGGGGGGATGGGGATGTGGGAGCCAGGCCAGCCCCTGGTCAGTTCTCACCCTGCAGGCTGCTTGGGCCTGTCCCTATCAGGAAGCGCTCGGAGGCTCACCCAGTCTGGCTCATTCCACCTGTCCCAGCCCCTGTGGGCAGAACCCCAGCGGATTCCTGCTGATTATCTCAAACCACAGTTGAGGTGGTTGAGCAAGGCCCTGAGGAGGGGGAGGTCAGTCTGCAGATGGAATCTTCTCCAGGGCCCACAGCCCTGGCCAAAGGCTATGGAAGCTGCAGAACCCAGGTCCCAGGAGGTGGGGTGGGGCTGGGCATGGGGAGGGGGTCTGTCTGTAGCCTGGAGGGATGGTGGGGGAATGGGAAAGGTAGTTGGGTAGGCGGAGGGAGTCCCATGCAGCGGCGGTGGGTTAGATGTCCCTGTCACCGTCCCCTCTTTCAGGCTGAGGCGCTGCCCTGGAACAGGGAGCTCAGAGAGCCCCTGATGTGGGAGAAACTCCCCTTCCCTCAGTCCCTCTTCCTTCCCCACACCTCCTGTGTACCTTCCCTCTCCTTTCCTCCCCATCCCTGCTCCTTTTTCCTCTGCCATTTCCCTTTCTCCATCCCTATTCCCACTTTCTGTTGTATCTGCTCCACCAACACTCTAGAATTGGTTGGAATCCAGATCCTGCTGGTTTGACGCAAGAGCATTGTGGCCGTTGACGGGGGAAGGGGTGGGGGGTGGAGGGGAGGCTAAGGACCTGCAGACATTCTGGTGTGGGGAGACATCTGAAAGGCCAGAGGTTGTCCTGGGTCAACCTTTGACTGGACAAAGTGGGGCTGACTTGGGCCCCAGAGAACCTGAATGCCGGGTGTAGGGAGCCCTGGGCTCCTTACATAGACTGCCGTGAACAGAGGCTGCGTTGCCCTGGCTTTAATCACATCAGTGCGGCAGTGGGATGTGTGTGAGTGTGTGATGGAATCCATTTTCGTGGTCAAAGACTCTGAGGAGCTACCCTACACTGGCAGCCATGGCCAGTGCTTCGAGTTTGGCCGTCTACACTTGCAGAGGGCCTGCTGATTAGCAGTGGTGTATCAGAATTAGAAGTCATCCTTCTGTAGTGAAAAGAGTGTCCCTGAAGATGTGTGCTCGGCAACAAATACAGCACAGACCCCTCTCCCCATGACTGAACGAGTCCAGCAACCCAGCAGAGCAGTGCCCTGGGTCCAGAACTTTCTCTAATTGGTCCTGGGTGCCCCACGCAATGATCTCACTGGAGTGTTAGCCGACCTTCGGCCATCATGTCCTTGAATCTACCCAGAGAGAAGCTTTCCTGCACAGGATGGAGAGTGGGGCTCCCCCAGGCTCCAGGCAGGGATGGGGTGGCACTGATTTCATTGTAACTTACCGTCCTGTGAGGAGGTGTGGGGTGAGGCCTACCACCTTCACCTGCCTCTGTCCCTGGTGGCCACCCACATCTGCTGTAGAGGATGACCACCCTGCAGGGCATCCTGGGAAGAACTGCCCAGTCAGGAGGACATAGCACAGAGGAGGAAGAGAAAGACCGAGAAGAAGCTGGCAGAGGGGTGGGGAGGTGGAGGAAGGGAGGAAGAGTTCAGGGGGGCAGGGAGGACAAGGTTTTCAAAGCATGGGGGATCTGGTCTGGAGTCTGGGAAGCCCCGCACCCAAAGGAAGATCAGGCCAGGGAGAAGCTCAGATCACAAGGCCTTCAGAGAAGATGGGCGGGGGAGTTAAAAGGGGCTCCATCTGAGCAACACAATGAACAACATCCTGTTCCTGGGGACCCCCAGATGTCCTTCGATGGCCAAATGCTGCTCAAGCCAAGACTGAATGAACAACCAAGAAGGTAACATGGCCATGACCAGTGAAGATGTTTTTAAATTATAAGTTCAGGGCCTGCCTGCAGAGAATCTGGTGGAACCTGGGAAATTGTATTTTTTTTTTTTCAGTTTCCCAGATGATTCTGAGGTACAGGCAGGTTTGGGATCCACTGGCATTGAGCCCTCCAGTTCCAGCTCCCTTGGTCAGGTGTGAGCAGGGGCAGAGGAGGGACACTGTCTCCTGTGACCCCGAATAGAAGGAGGCCAGGATGGGGAGGCAGCTGTTGAGGAAAGTGGGGGTAGAGGTGGGGAGAGCTGAGGAATTCACTTTTCCTAGCCCAGCAGGTGGCAGTTAAGGAAGCTCGGGTTGTTTTGTGAGCTGGAGGAGAGTGGGAAAGGGTGGCCGTGGCCTCTGTGTGGGGTCTGAGGGAGCCAGGGAGAGACAGCAAGGAGTGTTCATGCCAGGCAAGGGTGTTACTGTTCACCAGGATACCCAGGCCCATGGCTGAGACATAGATCATTTAGGGCTCCTCTGGGTGTGAGAGACAGAAGCCCAACTCAAACTAGCTCAAGCAAAAGGAATGTATTTACTCCTATGGGGGGAAACCACTCTCTCTTGTTCTCTCTTGTTGTCTCCTCACAACCCACACCCCTGGATTGTCCGCCCATCTCCTGGCTCTTCTACATCCGCAGGCTCCTTCCATGAGGAGTAGGAGAGAGGTAGGTGTGCAGATGGCCTCAGCCCTTTATCGCTCTATCTTGATGATCCCAGAGGAAAGAGGTGTTTTTTTTGTTTTTTGTTTTTTGTTTTTTTCCCCTCCCAACCTCCATGTATAAAATTCCAGGGAAAGACTCTCGTTGGTTTGGCCTCAGTCACACGCCCAAACCTGGGTCAGCGATCGTGTCTGGGGGCCTGGATACTGTCACCGGCTAGACCTGGCTCATGTGTCCCTTGTGGTCGTTGGGGCAGGGCCTTGGGACCAGCAGCCCCACAGGAACAACCTGGAGGGGCAGGTCCCTCAAAGGAAGCTGCTGTTATCAAGAAAGCAGGGCCAGGGGTGCCGGCCAGTCTTCTCAATTGTGCCGAATCCCCTTGGACTCTCAAATCGCCCTCCAAAACACACCTGTAAGACTGGGGGCCCCAGGAGGAAGAAGAGAGGGGTGGGTGGCTGTGTGGGCAATGTTCCCACGTGGCTTCCTGACAAATCCTCCTCTCCTGGGAGGGAGGAGCTCCCAGGCTGGCCGGTGGAGGGTGGACGCAGCTCCTTGGAGGGCTGGCCGCTCTCTGGCCCTTTTCCCTTGCCTGCGCCCCCACTGGCTGGTCTGGGGGTCAGCCAAGGCCACCCGGGGCTCGGGGGTGGGGGGTGGGTGGGAGCCAGTCAGTTGAGGGCGGGGCTGGGCAGCTGCAAGAGAAGCCAGGGTTCACAAAGGCTCGGAACCGGAACCGGGATCTGGGCAGGCTTGGGAGAAGAGGGGTGGAGCGGCTGCACAGGAACGGAGGAAGCGCTCCTACACGCGGCCAGACAGACGCACGGACACGTTCACACACAAGCGCGCGCATTCGGAGAGACGCACGCATAACGCTCGTATTCGTACACACAGGAGACGCGTGTGCACCTAGTGAGAAAGACACATAGACACCCCCTACACGGGGATGCACATTTCTGGAGAGATGCACACACACACACACACCTGGACATAAGCGCAGACACACATACACAGATACTCATCACACAGGGACACGCCTAGAGAGACACGTACCTTCACACACGTACACTCACACACCCGAGGTTTTTCCCGGGAGGGAGGGGCCTTGCCTCACCACCTCACCTGCTACCGGTGAAACCCCACCTGGCAGGCCCACGGGCACCACCTCAGGATGAGGCAGGTCCCTACTGTATCCACGAGTAATGGTCTCTTTTGATCTGCCCCCAGGTCCTCGAGTCTGTGCCCATCCCTGCCTCCAGGAACCTCTGGGCACTGCCCACAGGCCCTTAATACCACCCACATCTACCCCCAGCCCCTCTTCCAGCCACCTTGGCCTTCTCCCATTTACCAAGATCCCAGCTTTCTTCTGTTCAAATGCATTCCCCACTTCTGAATCGAGTGAATTCCTGTTCATCTTTCAAACCCCAGCTCAAATGTCCCCTCCCTTGGGGTGGATGCTTGCTCCCTTGGCCGGCATCACGTCTGTCTGTCCCTCCTCCATCGATCGCACCAAACCGGACACAGGGGAGTACCGGGGAGCGGAGGGGAGGCACGGACGCCTATCGGTTGAATAGCCAGGGAATGGATTGCCAGCACCGGCCACCCGGAGGACACCCTGGCAGGGAGAAGCACCGTCTTGCCTTGGGCACATTCGGGGGATGATGGGGTGTGCTTAGTCCGGGGAGGCTTGGGCGGCCCAGACAGTTTTGCAGAGCCCAGTCCCACCCCCAGCACACACGTTCAAATTCACACTGACGCGCATTCACACGCGGGTGGGCATTGTGCCCCCTCGTCCTGGGCAGCTGGGCTGCCCCTCCCCCCAGGCCACCAATGACTCACATCCCCACCCGCCACGGTCTGCTTGGGCACACACAGCCTCCTTTCAGCCCCTCAGCCTCAAACACTAGCTTACTCTTCCCTCCCCGGCGCCTCTCCTTCCCCAGAGCCGGCCTGCCCTCCCAGCCTGGCAGCTGAGCCCCACGGGGAGGCCATGCAGAGGCCTCCTTCCTCTCCAGAGCACAGGGCTCCCTGTCTCTCGTCACCCGGCTCCTGTCCAAGCCAGCCTTGAATGGCTGCCTTTTCATGGCTCAGAGCCTGGCCAGGTGCATTCTGGGCAGCCCTGCTCCCGCCAGTGTCTGCCAGGAAGCTGTCGGCCCTGGTGCTGCTACCACTGAGGCGCGAGAGCCAGAGGGGCCGGTGAGACTCAGCTTCTGAGATCCCTCCCAGGCTCTGGTCAAAGGCCTCCTCACGCCTACAGATGCTTCACACACACCTTCCCATCTGTGTCCTCACCAGGCCTAAATAGTCTGGCCAGGCACAGATTATTATTATCATCCCGTTTTACTTAGGGGACAACTGAGACCCAGAGAAAGGTCAACCTGCTGGTGAGTGGTGGAGCTGGGACCCAGTCCTGGTACAGAAGGGTTAATAACACAATGCACGTAACGGGATTGCGCTGAACGTGATGAGGTGGCCAGGCCAGGCACCCTGAGGGTTCCTCAAATTGCCACCGCATTATGATGGTCACGAAAGCAGTTGTAGGTTTTATATTTAGCACCCCTTCCTTTTTTTGATAACAGACCTCCCCCTCTGGTTTGCGGCTGGGCTCTCAACCAGGGCGGGCCAGTCACAGTCCCTTACACCTTCTCTTGCCTCAAGAGTGTTCTCAGTCCAGGGGAGAGGCCTGTGACCTGCACTGGGCCAGTTAGTGCTCTGCCCTCGGGAGTTTCAAAGTAAACTAGGAGAGGGACACCCCTTTTCTCTCTGATCATGGGGGTTTTGAGGGTGTGACTCAACATATTGGGGGAGAAAGTGTGTCACATGCACCCCACGCCCCCTTCACTCAGCAGTGGGAGAGAACAGAACAACACAGAGCAAAACAGCAGAGTCTGCATGGGGCCAGCATCATGGTTCTAGAGGCCTTGTGGTCAGCAAAACAGAGTCCCTCGCTCGAAGATATCTATGCCCTCGTCCCCAGAACCTGTGCCTATGTTGGGTTATAGGCAAAAAGGATACAAATGTAACTAAGGTTACAAACCTTGAAATAGGGTGGCTAGTCTGTGTTACCCAGGGGGGCCCAATCTAATCACAAGAGCCCGTGGAAGTAGAGAACCTTCCCTGTCCCAAAGCCGAGGAAATGCAGCAGAAAGGAAAATCAGGAAGATTCCAGGAGTGAGGGGGATTTGGTGTGCCTTTACTGGTTCTGAAATATAGGGAGCCGCCTGCAGCCCCGAGACTGGAGAGAGGTCTCTGTGAGCCCCAGCTGACAGCCAGCAAGAATACGAGGACCTCGGTCCTGCAACCACAAGGAACTGCGTTCTGCCCACGGTCTGAATGAGCTTGGAAGCAGATTGCCCCAGAGCCTCCGAATAAGAGCCCAGCTGGCCAACACCTTGATTTTGACCTTGTAAGATGCTGAGCAGAGAAACTAGCTGAGCCAATCCACACTTCTGATCTACAGAGTGAGAGAATAAATTCGAGTTGTTTTAAGTCACTAAGTTCGTGGTACTTTGTTACAGCAGCATTAGGAAGATAATATACACCCTAAGTGCATATTATATTATATTACATTACATTATATTATATTATATTATTATTAATATATTATATATAATACTGGTGTGACACTGCCTTCCCTGATTTGGTTACAGGTGCCAATAATTTTTTGTTGTTGTTTTTTTGTCACCCCCAACTAAAGACTTTTAACTCATGCCATTATTGTTATCTCCTTCAAAGCTTCCCCCCACAGCCTGCCGTCACAGGCATGTAGGAGACAGGGCACCTAGAACTTGAGACGAATGCACAAGCTTGAGGAGAGCCAAGAGTGTGGGAGGGACAGGTCCTCTCAGATCTCACAGTCTTTACAGGCTTGAGGCAGTTCTTCCAGAAGGCGCAGGTGGCCTGGCTCTGCCCCTTCCTCACCAAGCTGGATCCTTCCCTTCCCCACAGCAAGGCTGAGGTCAATGGGGAGAAAGCCAGTGCGTGCGAGCCAGGGAGGAATGACTTGTGAAAACTTTCTGTGGTGGCCTGGTCAAAGCTTGTAAAGGCTGGCAGGGTCAAAAGACATAGGGGTTCTGGTCCAAGATGGCAACGAAGGCACTCCTGAACTCACCTTCTCCCACGGACACCCTAACTCTAAAGCTACACACGAGCAATTGCCTCTGAAGGAAGTTCAGAAACTAGCTGGGCAACAACTACACATCAGGAGAACGACAAAATATCTACATTGAAAAGTCTGAGATACACTCTCATTACGTACATCACTCCTGGCACAGTGACATGCAATTGCGAAGGATTCACAACTCCACCTTCTCCCCAAGGAGCCAAGTGTTGATCCAACATCCAGCACCCTGACTTTTAAGACTTCCACCTAAAGGATGGGCCCCCCAGACACCTAGCTCTGAAAGCCTACACAGGGCTTGTGTCCCTGAGACCGACCAGACTAGAGCAAACAAAGAAAGAGTTCTTAGCTGGCTACCCATCCCCCCCACCCCAGGGGCTCTACTATCAAAATTCCAGTGGCATTTTTCAAAGAAATAGGAAAAAACAACACCAAAATTTGTATGGAACTATAAAAGACCCTGAAATGTCAAAGTAATCTCGAGAAAGAACAAAGATGGAGGCATCACCCTTCCTGATCTCAAACTATACTACAAAGTGATAGTAATCAAAACAGTGTGGTATTGGCATAAAGACCGACACCTACATCAATGGAACAGAACAGAGAGCCCAGAAATAAACCCACATATGTATGGTGAATTAACTTACAATAAAAGAACCAAGAATATACAATGGGGAAAGGATAATCTTGTCAATAAATGGTGCTGGGGAAACTGAATATCCACATGCAAAAGAATGAAACTTGGCCCTCATCTTACACTACATCCAAAGTCAACTCAAAATGGATTAAAGGCTTGAATGAAGTGTAACCTGAAACCATAAAACTTCTAGAAGAAAACATCGGAAGTAAGTTCCTCAATGTTAGTCTTGGCAATTTTTTGGAATTTTTTTGAATTTAACACCACAGGAAAGGCAACAACAAAAAATTAAACAAAGTCGGGCTACATCAAACCAAAAAGCTTCTGCAGAGCAAAGGAAACCATCAAAAATTGAAAAGGCAACCTACAGAATTGGAGAAAGTACTTGCAAATCATGCATCTGATGAGAGGTTAACACCCAAAATATATAAAGAACTCATACAACTCAATAGCAAAAAATCTGATTCGAAAGTAGGCAAAGGAACTGAATAGACATATTCTCAAAGAAGACATCCAAATGGCCAACAGGTATGTGAAAGGGTGGTCAACATTACTAATCATCAGGGAAGGGAAAAGCAAAGCCACAAAAGACAAGAGATAACAAGTATTGGTGAAGATTTGGAGAGAAGGGAACCTTTCCTTGTGCATGTTTTTTTTTTTTAATTTTTTCAACGTTTTTATTTATTTTTGGGACAGAGAGAGACAGAGCATGAACGGGGGAGGGGCAGAGAGAGAGGGAGACACAGAATCGGAAACAGGCTCCAGGCTCTGAGCCATCAGCCCAGAGCCTGACGCGGGGCTCGAACTCACGGAGTGCGAGATCGTGACCTGGCTGAAGCCGGACGCTTAACCGACTGCGCCACCCAGGCGCCCCATCCTTGTGCATGTTTGACAGGAATTGGTGTAGCTGCTATAAAAATAATACGGGGCACCTGGCTGGCTCAGTTGGTAGAGGATGTGACTCTTGATCTAGGGGCTGTGAGTTTGAGCCCCACGTAGGCCACAGAGGTTAAGAAAGAAAGAAAGAGGGGCGCCTGGGTGGCGCAGTCGGTTAAGTGTCCGACTTCAGCCAGGTCATGATCTCACGGTCCGTGAGTTCGAGCCCCGCGTCGGGCTCTGGGCTGATGGCTCAGAGCCTGGAGCCTGTTTCCGATTCTGTGTCTCCCTCTCTCTCTGCCCCTCCCCCTTTCATGCTCTGTCTCTCTCTGTCCCAAAAATAAATAAATGTTGAAAAAAACATTGTCCATCAATGGATAGGTGGGCAAGAAGAAAGAAAGAAAGAAAGAAAGAAAGAGAAAAGAAAATGGAGGTTTAAAAAAAAAAGTGAAACTACCATATGATTTAGCATTCCCACTTCTGGTTATATATTCAGAGGAAATGAAAACAGGATACCAAAGAGATAGATGCACGCCCATGTTCTTTGCAGCATTGTTCACAATAGCCAAGTTATGGAAATAACCTAAGTGTCCATCAATGGATAGGTGGACAAGAAATATGTTCTATATATACATATATACACACACGTATATGTGTATACACACACACACACACACACAGGAATATTATTCAGACATGAGAAAGAAATTGTGCCATTGTGACAGCATGGATGGAACTTGAGGGCATGACACTAAGTGAAACAAGCCAGACGGAGAAAGACAAATACTACATGGTATCACTTATATGTGGATTCTTTTAAAAATTTTTTTTAAATGTTTGTTTTTGAGAAAGAGAGAGAGAGAGAGAGCATGAGTGGGGGAGGGACAGAGAGAGAGGGAGACACAGAATCCGAAGCAGGCTCCAGGCTCTGAGCCGTCAGCACAGAGCCCGATGCGGGGCTCAAACCCATGAACCATGAGATCATGACCTGAGCCAACGTCAGACGCTTAACTGACTGAGCCACCCAGGCACCCCACTTACATGTGGATTCTTAAAAAAAGAAAAAGTCCAACTCAGAAACAGATAGAAAACAGAGCCAGGGGCTCCATGGAGCAGAGGAAGTAGGGAGGGGTTGGTGAAAGCGTACAAACTTGCAGCTATAAGATGAATAAGTTCTGAGGATCTAATGGCGAGGATAGTAGAAAACACTGTATTGTATAATTGAAATTTACCAAGACAGTAGAACTTAAATGTTCTCACCAAAAAAAAAAAAAAAGATAAATATGTGAGGTGATGGATATGCTAATTAACTAGATGGAGGGCAGCCTTTCACAATGTCTACTATATGAAATCGCCGTGATGTGTACTTTAAATATCTTACAATTTTATATTGTCAATTATACCTTAATACAGCTGAAAAAAAAAACAAACAAACCGGGGGAAATCATGATTCAGAGGAAGATTTGTAGCAACAGGACAGGAAAGGCTGGTGTTTTACCATATGCAGAGATCACCCAGATAGAAAAAACAGGAAGGCCCAAGGAAAGAAATGATGCAAAGGGAATGAGGAAGCCATTCTCAAAGGAGATATAAAGCTAACTCACAGACAGATGGGAAAGAAATAAAGAGGAGGTAGAAGGAAAGAAGGGAGGAAGGAGGAAAAGAAGAAGGAGGGAAGGAGGGAAGGAAGGACGGAAGGGAGGAAGGAAGGGAGGAAGGGAGAGAAATGCCATTTTCTCTTGAAAATGCCTGGAGATAATGGCATCTGAGCTCCTAAGTTGCCCACCTCCCCATCCCAGACTGCCCTTCTGCAGCTGTAACCTGGTCCCCCTCAGTTGCTTCTGGAAAATCTCAAGGCACCATCAGCATTTCTTGTTGTTCCCAGTGGGTCTTTAAGCAGCTCTCTGGAGCCATGTTTTCCAGAACCTACATCTAGGGCCAAAGTTCCTCAACGTGCTGTTCACCTTGCCCTGACCTGCCCCCCCCCCCCCCCCCCCGGCTGCTCACAAACATTGATTGAGCAATGAAGGCACACAGGCTGCCAGGTGCTGGAACGGGAATGAACATTTCTTAGATACAACACCAAAAGCATGATTCATAAAAGAAAAAAAAAATTGATAAACCATGCTTCATCAACCTAATTTTTGCTCTTTGAAAGACATTTGGAAAAGAATCAGCAGACAAGACAGAGACTCGGAGAAATTATTTGCAAAGCAAGTTGCTGATAAAGAACTTGCGTGGTGAGTACAGAAAGTACTCTCAAATGGAAAATTAGAAAACAAACAACTCAATGAAAAAACAAATGAAAGATTTGAATGGACTTCTCACCAGAGGAGATCTACAGATGGCAAGGAATCACATGAAAGACATTCAACACCATTAGTCATTAGGGGAGTGTGAATTAAGATCACAATGAGAGACAGATCTATCAGAATGTGTTAGTTAGCAAGACTGACCATGTCAAGTGTTGATGAGGACACGGAGCACCTAGAACTCTCGTGCGATCGTGGTGGGAATGTACATTGGTGTGTCAACTTTGAACAACAGTTGGACAGTTTCTTAATCAGTTAAACATACCTATCCATAACCCGGCCATTCCACTCCTAAGTATTTACCAAAGAGAAACATGTCCATACCAAGACTTGTACATGAATGCTCACAGCAGCTTTATTTTTAGTAGCTAAATATACCAAAGGTGGTATATCTGGACAATGCAATTCTCCATAATAAAAAGAACTGAATTACCAGCACATGCCATAGCAGGGATAATTTCAAACTCATTATGCCGACTGAAAGAAGCCAGACAAAAAAGAATACATACTGTATGATTATAAGTAAAAAATTCTAGAAAATACAAACAAATCTACGGTGACAGAAAAATAAGTTGCCTAATGATGGGGGAGAGGTTGGGGGAAGAGATTACAAGAGAGCACGAGGAAATTGTTGAAGGTGATGGTTTCTCACTCTCTTGCTCATGGTGATGGTTTCATGGATGCTCCCATCTATCAGAGTTTATCACCGTGTACGCTTTAGACACATACAGTTGATTGTACGTCAGTGATACCTCAGTAAAGCTGCTATTTATTTCTTTAATTAAAAAATTATTTTATTTTATTTTAGAGAGAGAGTGCCAGCAGGGGAGAGGCAGGAAGCGTGCATGAAAGAGAGTGAGAGAGAGAGAGAGGGAGAGAGAGTGAGAGTGGGGGAGGGGCAGAGAGAGAGGGAGAGAGAGAGAGAGAGAATGAGAGGGGGGGCAGAGAGAGAGGGAGAGAGAGAATGAGGGTGGGGGAGGGGCAGAGAGAGAGGGAGAGAGAGAATGAGAGGGGGGAGGGGCAGAGAGAGGGAGAGAGAGAATGAGAGTGGGGGAGGGGCAGAGAGAGAGGGAGAGAGAGAGAATGAGAGTGGGGGAGGGGCAGAGAGAGAGGGAGAGAG
>NW_024412433.1:8394064-8453163 GCF_014898765.1 Herpailurus yagouaroundi
AGGGAGAGAGAATTCCAAGTAGGCTTTGTGCAGCACCAAGCCTGACGCGGGGTTCGAATTCAACACCAGAGCCAAAATCAAGAGTTGGACCCTCAACCGGCTGAGCCACCCAGGCACCCCTGTTTATTTATTTATTTTTAAGTAGGCTCCATGCCCAATGTGGGGCTTGAACCCATGACCCGGAGATGAAGAGTCGCATGCTCTACCGACTGAACCAGCCAGGAGCCCTGAGTGATTCCTCAGTAGAGCTGTTAAAAGGAACCAGAGACCAGCCATGCACAGGCTCTCCCTGAGGGAACCTGTAATTTGCGGGGAAGGCAGGCAGTGGACACCCAGGGGCGGCCACAGCCGGGAGTAACCTCAGAGTGTGGGGAGCTCAGGACGGGGCCCTGAATTGAGACCTACAGCCCTGGTACCCAGGAGACTCCCGCAATTCAGGTTTGACCCCCACCTGGCCCAGACAGGACACTGCGGGGAGCAGCCCGGGCCCTCCCTACCCCCGCGGAGTTCACGGGCAGGGACCCCACAGTGTGCCTGTGAGATGACGGGGCGTCAAAGGATCTTGGGAAGCAGGGACAGAGAGGGGTCAGGAAAGTCCTCCTGGGGCCTAGGCAGGCAAGGGAGGCGGAGGCTGGAGCAGAAAGGTCAGGCAGAAACCTGACCCCGTGTCCCCTGGGGGTGACCTTCTCCCCAGGGGCCGGCAGAGTCTTCCTTCCTTGAAGGCGTGGGCCCTCCCCGATCTCAGCCTGGGGTCTGCGCAGCCTGCGCGGCCCCCACCCCCTCCAGTGCCTGGCTGCCCGTCTCACTTCACCCCGCCCCCCTCAGGGCGGGGTCTCAGAACCCAGGGCTCTGCCCGGAAAGGGGTAACGCAGATAGGTGGGATGCACATCTCGAGGGCTGTGCCCCTGCCTCACCAGAGGCCCCAGGCCGCTCCGGTCACTGTGGAAGGCCATCCCTCAGCCAGGGACAAGGGACTGGTATGATCCTGTCCGCGGCCGGGAGGTGAGAAGTGTGGACGGTTGAACGGCACCAGGTGACAGGCAGTGAGGAAAGAGTGGGCGAGATGGACCCTGGGGGGCCTCTCCACCACTCTGGCGTCGCCAAGAGAGCTGGGTGCAGACACAGGAGTGCCACACGCCAGAAAGGTGTCTGGGCTCTGGACAACTGCCTCCCTTGGCCGTCTTCGGGGTGCAAGCTTCGAACATTGGAAGGGACGAGGCCGTGAGGGCAGCCTCTGTGGAACAGGCCACCGAGAGTGTGGTGCTGACTTCCCTGGACCCCTCTGAGGTAAGCCTGCTTGGGAAGGTGACACCCCACATCCACACCTGCTTGACCCAGGGCGCCGTCAGCAGGGTAGGGAGGGCTTTTCACCCCATCCTCACGGGTGGACCTCCCTCTGAACAGCCTTGGGTTCCCTGCAGGAGCCCGAGCTGGTCTACTCCAGGGCCCAGGGAGGCCACGTCTTCAGGGGTCCTCCTACCCCCTCCTGCCCTCCCCATCAAAACGAGGAAAGGATACCCTGATGGAATCATTTTTCCTTTGACCGGAAGCTTCTCTCTGGATCTGTGGCTCAAGCCACTTTTTGCCCAATCGTGGACTATAGTTCTGAATCTCAGCTTGGTCTCAGGCTGCGTTTAGACACAGGATGACATCTGTCTTCCAAGACTTCATGGAGCCAGAGACACCCGGGGAGAAGGAAGAGTACAGGCCAGGAGGCGCCCACCCCTCGCCTCTACTTGGATCCTCCCGTCTCGGTGTGGAGTCCCCGGGGCCCTCCTTTCCCAAACTGTCACCAGACTGGAGCAGAGCCCTGGGTGATGAGAGAGGAAGGCCCAGAAGGAAGCGGGTCAGTGAGTGGGTGGGATGAGAGGCGGGAACAGAAAAGGGCATTTTCAGAGCCAGGGGACCCATGATCCTGGAGGCTGGGACCCGGGATCTTTAACATGGGACCTCCATGTCAGGTGTGAGGAGTCACTGGTTCTGACGTCAGAGAACCAACAACGGAGAAAAGAAAACCCAGTCGTGGGTTTGATGCTGCAGAAGTCGACCAAATGGAGCTTGAGTGAGGGCAGAGTGAGCCCCGAGCCACCTGCTCCAGGGCACAGAGGGGAGAGGCCAGAGTTGTTCCAGGCGGGGCATATTTCAGTGCCTGCCTGTCCCCTCCCTAGCCAGCAGTCACAGAACCTCACATCCTGCCGGTAAACTTTTTTATCAGCCACACCATCGTGCAGGAAAAAGATGGAGGTATGTTTCATGCCCGGGCCAATGTCTGAGGAGTTGCATTTAACGGTTAACTATGATCTTGAACTTTTTGGTCCGGTTTGGTCTGCAGGTACTCCTGCCTTATGGTGACCTCAGAATCCTGGCGGGAACCCTGACCCTCATGACAGAGTCTAGTCCCCCAGCAGAGCCCAGGGCTGATCTGACCACCAGTTTGGCACTGTGACGTCGCCGTCTGTCCCGCCTTTACTCCCATTGCTGATTTCCCCTCCACCTGGCCTCAAGGTCACCTCACTTGCCCCTTCCGAGGCTTATAGTTACACATATCACAGAGGGGACTCTCACCATGTTGAAGTAACAATGAAGGTGGAAACTTGTTCTCACAAGAGTGACGGATGGAAGGGTCTGGAGCTTTGCTGCTAAAGAATCAGAAGGGACCCAGCTACGTGACGTTTCCCTAGAAGGACCAGAGGCAGAGCCGCTGGCGTTGAGACACTTCCTGCCGGCAGCCAGGGTAAGCAGCATGTGTGCGTGTGTGGGGGGGGGTGACTGCACCACACACGCTTTCAGAGTTGCTCAGCCACTAACCGAAGGTGGGTTTGGAAGGAATACTGGGGACCGTGTGGCAGACCAGCCAAAGTGGAAGCGACGAGGGCCACTGTTTCACTCTCAAATCTTTTGGTTGCTAGTGACACCCTCAACCTTGAGAGTCATTAGGGGGAAAAGAAAAGGCAGGATTTATTGGGCCAGATAAGCGGAAAAGGTCAGGGTGTGGCTGGAGACAACTGCTACCAGGGAGCCCGCCTGGCCAGCGTCACCTCCGCCCCTTCCTGTGGTGCGTACTTCTCTCGTCCTGCAGATGGGGACATGGCCACTGGCATCAGCTTTGCGGCCTCACCAGATAGGGGTTTGGGGCTCTGAGTGGCGCGTCAGTCCATCTCCCACCCTGCAAGAACCTGGAGAGGCGGGTCCGGGCAGTGAATGGGAGTTGCCCTTGGGACCATGTGGTGGCGGGGGGGGGCGCGGGCCGCCCGAAACCCACCTCCCGCTGGGAGGGAGTCATCCCAGGCCTCCCAGGGCAGCACCCCAGGGATGGCCTAGAATCAGAGGCCCCCACAGACGGGGCCTGCAGGGTGCCACGGTGCCTTCAAGCCCATCTCCGGGTGTGGGTGTCGGGTGTCCCGCCATGCAGCCCCCAGAGCCCCTGGGTCGCGCCCTTGGACCAGCTGCGGCCCTGCACATTCTTAGTAGTTGATTTTCCCCGAAGCCTTGTGATGAAAATGCCACTCCCGCCATTTCTTCTGGGGGGGTGGGTGGGTAGGGGGGGTCAGGGGGTGCTCTCCACAGCCGCCTGAACATCATCCATTTGCCTGGGTGCTGCCTCACTCTGCCGCTCAGAGGAGGGGCTGGCCCAGCCCGGCTCAGCCTCCTTTCCCTCGCTGTTTCCATGTGCTCCTTTGGGGATCCCACAAAATCTCAGAAATCTCCTCCTCTTTTGCCTGGTTTTTGTGTTTTTCCGCCTGCCGGCCGCTCCACACCTTTAGTAGAAGGGGGTTTCTGGCCACTGATGCCTTCCTTGTCCAGGGTTTGCTCCCCACTGTCCCCTGGCCCCACTGCCTTGGGCCCCCTGGCGTCCTGTTTGTGATGCTCTGGGCACAGAAACAGGCGTCCCCCAAAGTGGCCCAGCAGGAGACTCTCAATGGCGGCTCCAGCTGGGTCCCCACACCAGGTCATTAATGGACCCTCAAGCCGCAGGGCCAGGGGGCTCCCCTGAGGCCCTGCAAGCCCTCTGATCACACTGCTCCCCGGGTGGGCTGTTGAAGACTGGCCTTGGGAATGGTGCTAGTGTTCCTCACCTCACACCCCAGCCTGAATCTAGGCTCTATGCCCTGCCTTCTGCCCGTAAGCCCAGTGTCCCCAGGAAACCCTGGGTGCGGCCCCTCCGGACCTATAAAGTCCCTGAGGCCCTCTGCCTGGCTTCTCCCTAGAAGATGCTGCTGCCCGAGTTCAAGCCTGGCCTGGGCAGCACCCAGGGACCTGCCAGTGTGGCGAGGGCCCCCTTATCTCTTCTCAGACCTGTCGGCGCCCCGCCCTGACCACAACACCAAGTCCTAGGAGTCCGACTGTGTATCTAGCGAGTTCTCACTCCCGGGGAGTGGTGACTGCTACCCGTCACTGGCAGGCAGAGCAGCGCCCTGTCGTTAAACAGGTGGGGCAGGTGCGTCTCTGGGCAGCGTAGGTATTGAAAGTGCGAGCGGCAGGAGTGTGCCAAGCGGCAAGGTCCAGGCAAGGCACACCCGGGGTAACCCGGTGTCGTCCCTCACTCAGCGCGTAATCCAGGAGCAAAGGCTCCGGGCTGGCTCCCGTAAGGCGAAGGCCTGGGTGCGAGGTGATGTTAGCACTTTGAGCCGACGCCAGAGACCTGAGGTGGTGTAGACATGGGTGTGGACAGAGGCTTTCGGAGCGGCTGCTGCTCGCCCAGCACGCATGCTGCCATTCGGGCTGGTCTTTGTCGGGGGCACCCGCCCTGCACCTGACACTCTGCCTCCGACTGCCCTTCTTTGCACACCCCTGCCGGCCGTCTTTCACAAGCAGGGGGGCGGGGTGGGGAGGGGAGAAGCCCCGGTCTGTAGGGTTTCCCAGCTTCTGCGGTGTGTTCGTTCCCAACACGGCCAATTCCAGGCTGTGGAAACGATATCCGTGAACAGTCAGGGAGAGACGCATAGCGGCTGTCATGTCCTATTTCCCCCAAATGGATACAACAGATGTAAGTAACCGCCAGGACATAGACGATGGTAAATACAGTAAAACAATTACGAAGGGATGAGTTTTGAGTATTTGTTACTTTATTTAATTTGAGAGAGAGAAAGCAAGCATCAGCCAGGGAGAGGGGCAGAGAAAGAGAGAGAGAGGGAGAAGGAGGGAGGGGGAGACAGAGAGAGAGAGAGAGAGAGAGAGAGAGAGAGAGAATCTCAAGCAGTCTCCATGTTCAATGCGGAGCCCGACTCAGGGCTGGATCCCAAGACTCTGGGATCATGACCTGAGTTGAAATTAAGAGTTGGGCGCTTAACTGACCGAGCCACCCAGGCGCCCCTTATTATCGTTTATCAAATAGAATTTATTGAATTGTAAGTTTAGATAATTTAAAATTTTCTGTTAGCCGTTACGTTTGACAGCAGCTCATAGAACCCATGAAAATGTAGGGAGCGGCCCCTGTGAGCTGACACAGGCTGCTGCGGGCACGGGTGCCAGAGGAGGGCCTGGTGGGGGCCCGGGGGCCCCCCCCCCCCCCCCCCCCCGTGCCCCTCAAGATCACTGCCCCGAGGCCTTTGCTCCGTCTCCCCTCTCTGAGCTCATGCTGTGCCCTGCCCCCTCTTCCCTCTCCAGGACGTCCCCCGCTGACCTCAGTGCCTTCGGCAGCCTTTCTTGCTGCCAGACCGACCTCCTCCAGCCCATTGCTCTGGGGCTCCTGTTCCCTGGAAGGTGGTCTCGGCAGCCCTGTCCTGCCAGCGACAACTGCCCAGCGTGCCCTGCTTTCCTCCAGGGTCCCTGTCCTCCTCCCCCGAGACCTCCCCCTGGTCTCCTGCACCAGCCCCTCTTCCTTCTCTCAACCCCCCTTCTGCCCTCAGTTTCTTATTTCTCTAGTCCCCTCCTCTGAAAGCCCGTCCGCTCCAGGTCCTCAACTGTCCCCTTAGACCGGGGACTCTGTGTAGGTCGCTCGAGGGGGCACTTTCTCTCAGTCCCACAGCCTCCTCCAGAAAGTCTGCCCCTCGCTTCCCTGCGGCGCTGGTGCTCCGCCCTGGACTGTGGCAAAGGTTGGGAATTCTCCGTAGAAGATGGGCAGCGACTCGGGGGCCAGTGGAGCCGGGTCTCCATAGTGTTGCCCCCGCGGTATCCATGCGGCCTGCGGGGCCTGGAGCTGACACTAGGCCTTCCTCGAGTGCACACCTGCGGTCATAGCCGGCAGAGGCAGAAGACAGGACCTCCCCGCGGCCCCTGGTGACTGTCTCCCCTGCCTCTCAACTCCTTCCCCCATGTTCCCTTTAGACAAGACCGCTGCAGCGCTTACTAGAACCCCTGCTCCTCTTGTTTGGATTGACCAGCCAGGCCTTAATCCAGGAACCCTAGAGACACTCCGCCCGCCCAACCGTAGGAAAGGCACACGTCCCGGGCTTGCTCTCTCGTTCCGCTGGCACCCCACCACGACCTCCCTGCCTGACCTCCCCAGGGTCAGGACCTGTGAGTAACAACCTTCTCTGTTTCACTTTCTCTTGCTGTTGCCCCATTTAACAGTTTTTTAAAAACTTTTTTAAAATTTTATTTTAGAGAAAGGGAGAGAGTGTGAGCAGGGGGTGGGGGGGATGGGACAGAGGGGGAGAGAGAGAGACAGAGAGAGAATCTTCAGCAGGCTCTATGCTCAGTGCAGAGCCCAAGTGGGACTTGATCCCATGACCCTGGGATCATGACCTGAGCCGAAATCAAGAGTCAGACGCCAGGCTGAGCCACCCAGGCGCCCCAACAAATGTTAACAAAATCACCACATTCCATGTCCAGACACAGAGTAGTGCCCCAGGATGTTTGTTGCACTGAATCTAAATATTACTCCCCGGCGGAAAAACAACCTTGAAAGATTTGGCCCTGAGGAGGGAGGTAAGTTCCGAACGCCTTCAATGTGGCTGATTGTTCCGGCCATGCCCTGGGTCTGTTCACTTTCCCCGTATCCCCATCTGTCCACGCGACCTTCTGGCCATGGCTGTGCGGCCTGCTTTGGCCAACGGGCGAAGAGTAAGCATGAGGCAGGTAGAAACCTGAGCAGCACGTGGGCCTTATCTTACGGCAGTTCGAGCCCTGAGACCGCCCGTGAACGAGCCCAGGGCTAGCTTGCTGCGGGAGGACAGGCCTCATGGAGGAGAACTCAGGACCCAGCCAACGGCCAGCTGTCGGACACGAGCGAGGCCCTTGACTGCCCTCTGGCCACAGACACACACACCTGGGTCCAGCCAAGTGCAACAGAACTGCCCAGTTGTGGCCCAGGCCCCGTCAATGAGCCACAGAATTGTAAAGTTGACAAACTGTTGGTTTTAAGTCACTCCGGGGTGGGGGTGGGGGGGTAGTTTGTTATGCGCAAAGCAAAGGGAACCACTCCTTAGCACAAGGTACCACAAACAGCGTCTGGAGAGGTGAAGACAGGCAGGCAGGCAGGAAGGCCGGCCGTCCAGCTATGAAGCTGTGCTACTGGCACACTGGGAGGGCCCAGGAGGATCCCCCAGATCTCGGGCCAGGATAAGGGGGAGGCAGTGAGGCATTCGCTTCACACACAAGATGTAAGGCGGTAGCCCAAAACTTAGTAATCAAGATAAATAATATATATATATATTTTTTATTTATTTTTTTCCAACGTTTATTTATTTTTGGGACAGAGAGAGACAGAGCATGAACGGGGGAGGGGCAGAGAGAGAGGGAGACACAGAATCGGAAACAGGCTCCAGGCTCCGAGCCATCAGCCCAGAGCCTGACGCGGGGCTCGAACTCACGGACCGTGAGATCGTGACCCGGCTGAAGTCGGACGCTTAACCGACTGCGCCACCCAGGCGCCCCGATAAATAATATTTTTAATGCAGTATTTAAAAAAATCAAATCAGCAAACTCTGGCTCATGGGCTGGCTGCCCTTTTCGCTAAAAAAAGCTTTATTGGAATTGGGGCCGGGATCAGGATTTAGTAAACACAGGGTCAGATCTTGTTTTTATTACAAAGTTTGGCTTTTTTGGTCATGGAATTTTTGCATTAGTCTTATTTGTGTATTTGTTTTTTATTTAGTTCTTTAGATTTGGGCTAAGTCCTTCCCAACCTACTGACTGCTGGTATCTGACTGGATCTCAAACTTCTACCTATTATATTCCCACCCAAGGTCAAAATTTAAGCTGTTGTCAGATAGTTGCACCTTACTGTGAATGAAACAAAATGAGATCAAGTTCTGCTCAGGAGATGGGGCGCCTGGGTGGCTCAGTCAGTTGAGCGTCTGACTTCGGCTCAGGTCGTGATCTCGCGGTCCATGGGTCCGAGCCCCGCGTCGGGCTCTGTGCTGACAGCTCAGAGCCTGGAGCCTGCTTTGGATTCTGGGTCTCCCTCTCTCTCTGCCCCAACCCATTCATATTCTGTCTCTGTTTCTCTCAAAAATAAATCAACATTAAAAAAAATTTTAATTTCTGCTCAGGAGAAATTAGGAGGCCAGGTAACTGGAGAGGTGGGGTCAGCTTCCAGGGGAAGAAGTGATCTTTCTGCAGGCCTACCATTCTCGAAATTTCCACAGGCTCTCCACCATGGCTCCCTGGGTAGGTGTCATGGGCCAATCCTAGTGGCACTACGACTAAATGTCCAGATGACCTTTGAAACCATTTGGGTTCATTCATCTACTCGATTCTTTCCCCCATAGGTCGGTCACGTTCATGTCTGACCCCGGCAAACTCAGTGAGGCTAGCAGATAGCTGGGGTATTTGGGAAGAGGTTGCTGGTATTTTACCAAGCCTCTTGCTAGCCATCAGCCGTGGCATGTGGACGTGTGTTGCAGCGAGAGGCGTCTCCCAGGGCGTGGTGCAGAGGCTGGACAGTATTTACTTTCCCCAAAGAACCACCCCAACCACACCTGATGACTTCAGTGCAGTTTGATCCAGAACTGGATACTCCCTGAATCGCTAAAAGATTGTCTTTTTTTCCCCCTTAAAGTCACTAGACGTTTACAAACCAGACTTTAGCTCATCTGCAGGTTTGAGGGAGAAACAGCAGTTGCCTTTTCACCATGGAGAAGGGGGGGAAACTGAGGACTCTTCCATTCCCTCTGCATTTCTGGAGACGGGGCTGCTCCCACACGAAGGCAGGGGAAAGGCCGCGCCAGTCAGCGGCATCCGAGGAATCTGAAGGGAGTGGATTTACTGGGGAGAACAGGAGAGACTTTTCCATTACGTTCCTCCGCAACCACTTTTCAAAGTGTCACCGTGGAGTGATCCCATTTCAGGGACCCGGTCTCTGTCCACATCGATAGTACCTGTGATAAGTGTGGGTGTTTTCTCTTCATACCTCCACGTCAGGAGTCGCCGAGCGCCTGGAGTGCCTTCCCAAGAAGAAGGTAAGGCCTTGTTCTCCACAGCTTTCTTGCCCAGGAACAGAGGGGCTCACACGTTTCCAGAGAATCCAGATGCGGCTTCCGGGCCAGTCACGTGACCACAGAGTTCTGACGTGCCCGGCCTTGTGCCACTGCCAAAAACAAGATTAACCCAGGATCCTGGCCCGTGACAAGTTTACGGATGTCGTGGGGACAACCTGGTGACTGGCCTGCTCTACCACTCTTCTGCTTCCCTCCTCTGCTCGCTCTCTTGAGGAGCTAGGAGGCCGTCGAAAAATGAAATCTTCTCTATTTACACCCAGCGGGACCACAGGGATGTCTTCTCTAAAGGGCATCGCCATGGCAGATGGAGGGCTTAGGGTAGAGTACATAACTTCACACACACGCACGCACACGCACACACACGCCCTACCACACGCAAGGACCATCTAAATATTCAGTTTATTTCAGTATTTATACTTGAGGAGAGGTCAGATTCTGCTACTAGTTTGGGGGACCTCGCTGGCTCGGCGGGCAAAGTTCTTTCCTTTATCCTAAGGCGTGAGCTCTGACGTCACCCACTGCAAGGGGCGAGCCTCCCCCGCTCATTTTGCCAGGGGAGCTGCTTGTGTTTACGGTCTTAAAGGAGGCAGGGGAGGGGGAAATGGCGTCAACCCTACGAGGCCTTTAAAACACGCGTGCAGAAGATCGGAAACAGCGATATAGTCCAAGCTACGTACGGGAATATATCATATTCATCCCAGATTTTAAAAAAGGAAGAATATCAAATCTGCTGCTCAGGAATATGGTTTCAGGATGCGTCTCCCTTATTCTAAATCCCTTCAGTCTCCTTCTGGCTGGACCGAGAGGAGCGACGGTTTCCACTGAGGCCAAGGCCCCGTCTCGGGCCGAGTCTCCAGTCCCTGCTCCCCCCCACAGGCTCCTGACGTGAGCAGCTCGCACCGTCTACCCAGGTCTGTTCCTGTGTGTGAGGGGCGGCCGGGGACGGGCAGGGACAGGACCCGGTGTCCCGGGGGCTGTGGGGGGCCTGCTCCTGGGCTGCCCGGAGAGCTAGCCTCGCCTGGCCGCTGGCAGACAACGGTCTCCTCCACATCTGTCACCTGCAGCTGCTGGCCGGCCGAGGAAGGGAAGCTGGCTGGTCCTCGGGCAACGGGACGGTGACACCGGCGAAGAGACCATCCTCACTTCCTGTAAGATTGGCCGCCTGGAGAAGAAAGGCGAGAGCAAGCTGCCAGCACCAAGGCGGTAACTGCACAGAGTCCCCTCTGTCCCATACAAGCCGCCTTTCAACCGGCTCTGTGCAAACCGAATACTGAAACCTTCCCTTCCCCCGGGTCACCTGCTCCGCGGCCGGGGCGTGACTCACGTGGCCACGCTCTTTCCTCTCAGGAAGCAGGCTGCTTGGCGTGGGGCTCCCAGTGAATTTTGCTGGCAATAGTTTTGCTGTTTGTCGAGGCCACAGGACATAAATCTGCTGCTAGCTGAGCAATCTACGTGCAGGCAGGGCCCCGTGGAGCCCGTCTGCTACTGGCCGTTGCTGCCTCGATTATGACCCGTGGGGGCTCCGGCCCGGTGCTGCCCGGTGTGGCCTGGAGCCCGGCAGGGGTCAAACGGGTCTGTCTGCTTCTCTCGGGCCAGTGTTCCTGGTATTTGCCGGGGCTTCCTTTGGGCCCGTGTGAGGAAACAGCCTGGCCTGCACCGCGGGTGGGGACACGGGGCTGGGGCTTCACCGTGTGTTTCCCAGCAGATGGGCGCTGGCGAAGAGGGAGGGCGGCCCTGCTTTCCAGCCACGGCCCATTAGTCACCCGGCCAGCCCAGCGGGTCCCCGTTGGCCGGGGCGCCCGGGGCTCTGGCAGGAAGCGATTGGGGCAGCAGGGGACAGCACAGCTGCAAAATGCATATATCCTGAGTGTGACAGACCTTCTGCTGATTGACATTCTTTTGTCTGGCTTCTCTTTTGTTTTCCTTTATTTTTATTTAATTTATTTATGTACTTAAAAAATTATTATCATTTTTTTTAAATTTTTTTTTTTATTTCGAAGCGACCTCTACAACCAACATGGGCTCAAAGCTACAGCCCTGAGATCGAGAGTCACACACTCCAGCCAGGCGACCTTCCCTTATCTTTAGACTCTTTGGAAAGGTCCAGGCTCTGGTGTGGTCAACCGGCTGAGGCTAGGAGGGGAGGGGAGAGAGGAAGTGGTCTTCACGGTGGGCAACAGGGCAGGAAGGAGACCCCTTGGGCCCACCGCACCCTCAGTCCCTCTGGTGGCCCTCCCGCCAAGGCACCTGCTTCTGTTGGATTTTGAGGCTGCCTGCTTCCCGCTAGGAAGCAGGTCCAGGTTTTCAGGGCCGATCACACAAGTCCCACAGACGGGGGTGGGGGTGGGGGGGATGTTAACTCCGAGAGGCACTGCCTGGACAGTCGCAGTTTACCAGCTTGTGTATGAGGCACCAGGGCCAATGGCAATTTCATAAATAGGCTAGTGAAGAACGGATCTGTCCCTAGGGCACAAGAAGCCACTGCCTGGGGTCCTGGTCCTGTGCCTGCTGGGCACAGAGGAGCTCAGTGCCCTTCCCTCCAGTCTGACTTACTCTGTGGCCCTCTCGTGGAGGAGGTCATGGAGCTGGGGCGGCTGGCCTGCTGGGGGCCACACGAGGAGAACTGAGGGGCCAGAGTGGATGCCTTGGCCTTGGGTGGGTTCAGGTCCAGGATCTCAGGGGTCCGGGGGGTCCGGGGCTTGCAGGTGAAGGCCGATGTAAATTCCCTGGAACAAAATGTGTAGTCTAGAGTCACAGCCACTGCATGGCTAGGAGTCACAGGAGGAAGGGAGGACTTGCCATTGTGAGCACAAAGATGCCAGGCAGGCACTGTCCTGGGCATGGGGTAGGGGTGGGGTAGAGCCGGGCACCCGGAGGCATACATCCCTGCCCCCATGGAGCTCATATTCTAGGGGAGGAGGGAGATAATAAAAAAAAGGAATAAATGCTGGGGCGCCTGGGTGGCTCAGTCGGTTGGTCATCCGTCTTCAGCTCAGGTCATGATCTCACGATCCGTGAGTTCGAACCGTGTGTCGGGCTCTGTGCTGACCGATCAGAGCCTGGAGCCTGCTTCCCATTCTGTGTCTCCCTCTCTTTCTGCCCCTCCCCCTCTCACACTTTGTCTCTCTCTCACTCTCAAAAATAAATAAACGTTAAAAAAAAAAAAAAAAGGAATAAACGCTAAGGAGGGGATGAAGCAGAGAAGGGGGACAGGGAGCTTGAGAGTGTTGAAGTGAGAGGGTGGCCAGGGAAGGTGTGGCCAGCAGGGTAATGGCCCCCCATTCTGTCCACATCCTCCTCCCTGGAGCCTTTTCTGACAAAGGGGAATTAAGGCTGCAGTGGAATCGAGGTTGCTAATCTGCTGACTTTAAACTAGGGAGATTATCCTAGATTATCAGGGCGAGCCCCGGGAAACCGCAGCGTCCTTAAAAGTGGGAGAGGGAGGCAGAAGAACACAGAGAAATAGGTATGACCACGGAAGACAGACAGAGATGCAAGGCTGCTGGCTTTGAAGATGGCGGAAGGGGCTGCCAGCCAAGGAGGGCAGGAGGGCTCTAGAAGCCACAAAAGGCAGAAAAGAGATTCTCCCATAGAACTCGGGGAAACAGTGTATCCTGTGTATGCCCCGATTCCAGCCCAGTGAGAGCCCTGTCGGACTTCTAACCCACTGAACTGTAAGGTGGTACATTTGTGGTGTTCAGGTCACTAACTCTGTGGTCACCTGTGACAGCAGCAATAGGAAGCTAATTTTAGACGTGGTGGCCAGGGAAGGCCGTGCTGGGAAGGTGACTTGAGCCCCCAAATGATCCTGTGGGGCAGGCAGTACTGCCCCGGTTTTCAGACGTAGAAACTGAGGCCCAAGTTTGTGAACTTTCCAAGGTCACACACATAACAAGCAGGTTGTGAGGCCAAGATTTGAGCCCAGTGGGATCTTACAGCCAGCTGTTCTCCAGATGCTATCTGCCTCCCAGCCCCAGGGAGCAGCCTCACAGAGACGGTGGACCCGACTTGGAACCAGGGCCTTCCTCTCCTCCAGCACCTGCAGCCACTGAAACTCGGTGGTGTTGGACGAGAAATCCTGGGAGTGAGATCGTGGCTCTGTGACCTCCCAGTCACCCAGCTGGAGTTGGGGACTCCCCCGCCCAGTGCTTTGCTGTCTGGCTGTCACTGAGCTGGATCCACGCTGCTCCCTCCTTGACTTCTGGGGCCCTTGCTGCCTATGTGCCCATTTTCCTGACTATAACTCTGAAGACCGGAGTCCCAGGCTGTCACCCAGGGTTGTCATAGCCACTGAACGAGCTAATGTGAGCATCAGCCCAGCTGCCAGCCTGGTGCATGCTCCGTAAACGGCAGGTCCGTGTTCCTTCCCTAAGTGGGTGCCTTAGTCTACGGGCTTCACAGAGTTGGTGCACAGTTTGCTGTGCATTTTAATGTAAGCAAGTTTGCTGACATCTGGGGAGCCTCAGTTTCCCCACCTGTAACATGGAGGGCAGCTGTGATGATTCTGCAAGGGAGGTTGTGTCCTGAGCCCCATCGTGGGCCCCATAACTTGGGGTTCTGGCTCTTGGGGAGTGGGCCTTGGGAGGAAACTGGAATTTTTGGATTCACTTCTATATTTCTATATGCCCCTCTTTTTTTTTCTTTCTTTTTTCTTTCCTTTTTCTGTTTTTCTACATTGAGACACTTTTACTCTAATCATTAGAAAAAGAAAACTTAAACATCTGGAAAATTTCCAAATTCAAATTTAGGACAAGTCTGGCATAAAAACTGCCCATACTTTGGGCAATACATCTCTGATACCAGATTGGAAAGGATAGGGAGGTTTAGCCCTACAGTATTTTATTAAAGTTTAAAATGATTTTTTCTTTGTTTAAAAAAATGTACGTATATGTATGTGTGTACATACGTCCGTGAAGTAAGCTCCATGCCCCAGCACGGGGCTGGAACTCCCGACCCTGAGACGAAGAGTCACGTGTTCTACTGACTGAGCCAGCCATGTGCCCCCGTGACTTTTTTTTCTTTAAGAAGAAATTATATTTTTATATCATTTATAATAGTATTTCCCTGAATATTTTCCATGTTGTACCTTTTACACGCATGTGCGTTTTCACATACTTGTAGTCATACTTACATGCTGCTCTATGTTCTTCTAATTTTTTTTTTAACGTTTATTTATTTTTGAGACAGAGAGAGACAGAGCATGAACGGGGGAGGGGCAGAGAGAGAGGGAGACACAGAATCCGAAGCAGGCTCCAGGCTCTGAGCCGTCAGCCCAGAGCCCGACGCGGGGCTCGGACACACGGACCTCGAGATCGTGACCTGAGCTGAAGTCGGACGCTCAACCGACTGCACCACCCAGGTGCCCCTGTTCTTCTAATTTTTAAAAATGTTTATTTTTATTTATTTTGAGGGAGAGAACACGCATGAGTGGGGGAGGGGCAGAGAGAGGGAGGGAGAGAATCCCAAGCAGGCTCCAGGCTCCCAGCTGTTGGCACGGAGCCCGATGTGAAGCTCGATCTCATAAACTACGAGATCATGATCTGAGCTGAAATTAAGAGATGGAAGTTTACCGACACCCAGGGCCCTGACACTTCCCTGTTCTTATGACCCTCATTCCACCTGCTCTCTAGACTTCTGAGTAGCCTCCACTATTATTTATAATGGAGGGTTTTTATATAAATATTATATGTTTATAATATATATAGATATATTTCATCCGATGGATCTACTGGAATATATCATGCCTTTCCCTAGCATTTTGCTTTTCTTTCATTCATTGATAATGCACACGTGTGCAAAAAACTGTTCCAGGCCCTGGAGATCAAAGGTCAACGAGACCAAATTTCTGCTCTTAGGAAGTTCACAGAGAAGTAGGGCAGTTTGACCAGAGCACAAAGATAAAATAATGAAATGAGTCACACTGATGATGCTTTTCTTGCACATATAAAGACGATTTTTATGTGGTTTAATGAGGTGGCTTACTTTTTGTTTTTTTTTTTTTTTTTAAGTGAGCTCTATGCCCAACGTGGGGCTTGAACCCATGACTCCGAGATCACGAGTCGCACGTTCTACTGACTAAGCTACCCTGGTACCCTGAGGTGTGTGTTTGTTGTTTTTTGAAAATATTATTTGGTTCAAATGATTTTTTTCCTATTTTGCTATTCTAATTTTGATATCTTTGGTACTGGTATAGCAGTTAATTATTTTTAAATTGTGATAACATATACAGAACATAAAAATGACCATCTTGACCATTTAAAACTGTAGCCCTACTACATTTTAAGAAGGAGTGACTAAGAGAAACTAGTAAAAATGACTCGGTGAACACTGGCAGCTCTTCCTGGCACAGGGTTAGCTGTGGGTTACCTGGGGATGTCCATCATGTGGTCGTGGGACAGGGAGGCCAGATTTGAAGGGGCGAGCTGTGGAAGCCCAGGAGGGCTGGCCAGCTTCACTGCATGGGGCCTCAGAGCCAATGGGCGGCAAGGTCAGGTGGCAGGGACGGGGGGACGCTGAGATGAGTTGGCAAGAAGTGAAGGGAGAGAAAGGTCTGTGTAACAGGGCTAGAGGTCTATATATAACCTCCCAACCCCAGAGCAACCAGAAAAGGGTCCTGTCCCTTTGGAGAACAATTTGGTGATGTGTATGAAAAAACTCTTATGTATAGGTTGACTTTATGTGCCAACTTTGCTGGGCCATGGTGCCTAAATATTTGGCCAAACATTATTCTGGATATTTCTGTGCGGGTGTTTTTTTTGGGTGAGATTAACACTTAAATAGGCAGACTTTGAGCAGATTGCTCTCCCTAGTGGGGAGTGGGCCTCATCCAATCAGTTGAAGGCACAAATAGACAAAGCCTGAGCTCCCCTGAGCAGGAAGGAACTGTGCCGGCAGACTGACTTTGCACTCCAACTGCAACTCTTCCCTAGGTGTTCAGCCTGCTGGCCTACCCTGTGGATTTTGGATTTGCCAAGCCTCTGCCATCATGCGAGCCAACTCCTTAAAATAACTGACCCCCCACCCCCCACACACATCCTGTTGGTTCTCTTTCTCTGGAAAACCCTGACTAATACACCGTCAAAGCCAGCCCTCCTCTCTGCCCTAGGACACAACCTTTGTTTGGCCACGGTAGTGTTGTTGTTTGGGAAAAGGGCACCCACAGACAAGGGGCTCCTTCTGGCTCCTTCTCCAGCATTGGAGAAGGTGGCCCTCAGCAGAGCCCAAACCACGGTGCGGGCTGCTGCAGGGGGTGGTGGTGTTGACTGAGGACGCTGGCCACCGTCCCCGACCTCGGCATGGGGGATGGCATCAAGGCCCTCTGGGAAGGACACCGAGGGAGGCAGAGGTAGAGGTCAGCTTGGCCTCCAGGCCCCCAGCACCCCTGAACGGTGACCTGAGCACTCTGAGCAGCGAGGAGCCAGAGCCGGGAAATGGTGATGGTTTGGTAGGAGATGAGGCCAGATTAGGGTAGAGCAGGAAAAGCACGCGGAAAGGAAATTCAGGACGGCAGTCGCCTATGACTTAGGAAAAGTAAGTTGCGCGCAGGGATAATGGTGCTGGGTAGTAGAGGGAAAAGGAAAACCTCACTACATATGTAAATTGGCAGGTGTCCTGCAAGACAGGCAATTATTCAAGAGGCCATTAAGGCACAAACGACAGTGCTTGGGGGTCCCCTTAGCGGACTCTGCCCATCAGGATTCAGGATATTTCATCTGTGCGCTAACAGAACCCAGAGAGGGGTGCGGGGTGGGTGACGGGGGAAGGACACAGCAGATGAAGGCAGGTCCAGAAGGTCGCCCACCATGTCTGCACACGGACACGCGGGGCTCCTGTCCCCATTCCCCTGACTTCCTGGTTCCTAGTTTCTAGTTTCTTTTAGCTGGATGCATCGTAGTGCTGTCATGAGCTACCCCATATGCCACATTTGGGGACACACGTGAGGGGGATAAAGCATGTATGTAAACAGATGCAGAATTTCTTTCTTCTTTCTTTTCTAAAAGCCATAATACTTGCAGAAGAGTCGTTTCCTGTCTGTGGCGGGACGGGAACTTTGACACCGTTGTCTTTGGATCTCCGCCTGGGGGGTAGCGGGCATCTGTGCAGGAGCGAGCGCTCCGACCTGAGGAGGCTGTTCCCTCCGCCCATCATTGGGCCACAGGGAGGCACCGTCCAGGCAAATGCCTCCCGGTCGGTCCAGCTGGGCTCCTCTCTGCATGGACCATATGCCGGCTTGGTTAACAGTATCTTCCCCAACTACTCAATACTAGGGATTCTATGGAGCAGACAGAAAACAGAACAGGAACCCCTTGGCATGGGGGAGGGGGAGGGAGACAGATCACAAGGTCTGAACCGTTGACTCCCTGGCTTCCAGGAAGCCAGTTTCATGGTCACACTAGTGGCTGGAAGCCACTAGAATGGAACTGGAGCCTCAATGATCTTTAAACCGCCTCCAATCTGGGGCTAAGCCATGAGAGTATGGTTTAATCTACCGTTTGCCCCAAACCGCAGCTCCAGAGCTTTTCAGGGATACCAGCAGCCAAGCGGGGCCCACCCCGCGGCCTGTCTTCTGGGCAAGGGGCTGTCCTCACTCTAAGGCGTAAGAGAGAGGGGCTGGGGGAAGCAGAGGGACAAATGTCCCCCATCAAGCCATGCAGAGAGCCACTCGCTCTCCCTTTTAGCTGATTCATCCAACAAATATTTTGAGAGCCTGCTCCGGGCGAGGTGCAAACACAGGGGCAGACTCCCTAGAGCCATGGACCAAGTGACCGCAGTGCTCTGTGCCCCTGTGCAAGGGAACACCGCTGCGTGACTGGACTTTGGGGTCAGGAAGGAGGATGGGGTGCTTAGCTGAGACCTGGGGCAGCCG
The DNA here is from genome assembly GCF_014898765.1 of Herpailurus yagouaroundi. Classification (NCBI taxonomy): domain Eukaryota; kingdom Metazoa; phylum Chordata; class Mammalia; order Carnivora; family Felidae; genus Herpailurus; species Herpailurus yagouaroundi. The sequence goes on from NW_024412433.1 coordinate 8,412,314, forward strand.
GTGAAGTGGAGGCCAGGGGTGGGGGGAGAATGTTGCTGGCAGGGGTCACATAGCCAGTGGAGAGGGAGGTGGGTGGCCCAACTGTATCCTTCTCCCTCTTTCCTTCCTCCTCTTCCTCAGACAGAATACTCCCTTTCCCCGGGCTTAAACTAAGAGCAGGATTCATGTTAAGGTGGGAGCACCCATGGATTTAACCCCAACGGGGCATTTGTGCCCAAGAGGAGCTGGAGGGCCAACTGGGTCAGCCCACTTAGTGTAACCAGGGGGAAGGTGTCTTAGGAGAGCCTGTGGGGTCCCCTGCCAACTATGAAAACACTTATTCTGGGCGTGCCTGGGTGGCTCAGTCGGTTAAGCGTCAGACTCTTGATTTCAGCTCAGGTCCTGATCTCAGGGTGCATGGGTTCGAGCCCCATGTTGGGCTCTGCGCTGACAGCATGGAACCTGCTTGGGATTCTCTCTCTCCCCCTCCCCCGACTTGTGCGTGTGCTCTCTCTCTCAAAATAAATAAATAAACATTAAAAAGAAAAAAAGAAAACACTTATTCTGGAGAGAGAGGATTATCCCCATTGGTAAGTCTCAGCAATGAATTCTGCCTTTACAGGAAGGGAGAAGAAACGGCTCTAGCCCCAGGAGAGCAGGTTTGGTCTGGCCGAGATGTGGGATCTGGTCCGGGACTGAGAGCAGGGGGCTGGCACGGCAGGGAGCCCCGCCAGCCTCTGGCTTACCCCTCTGAGCTTTCTCATTCTGGGGCCCCCACCTCGCGGAGGTGCCAAGAGTCAGAGAATCCCTGAGCTGTGGACCAGCCTGTGGGAGCACACCTTCAGCCACTCTGAGAGAGGGGAGGAGCCCCAGATTGGGGAGGTGGGTCCCTGGGTCCCCAGCTGGTCATGGGCTGAGCTGGAGGAGACCAGATGCTTGGCCCCCAAGGCCCCCCGCCGCCCCCAGCCTCTGCCATCTTTTACAGCCTTTGACAGGACTGGCCCCCACCCCAGTGCAGGCCCCAAACTCCTCTGGCTCCACCCCATGCAGCCCTGCTGCCTCTGGAAACCCTGACTTCCCTTCTACCCCGTGCCTGGCCGCAATCTCCGACTGCAGTGGTGGGAAAGGAAGGTGCCGGGGTGCCGCCCACCCAGAAAGGGGGATGGGCCGCAGCACCCTCTCGCTGCCCGCCTTCTCAGACCGTGTGCGTGGTTCTGCTAGGCCGTCTGCCTGCTCTGGGGGCAGAGGCCGCTCCAGGTGTCCCTGCAGCCTCGAGAGCTCAGCGGGGACTCCTGTGTGTGTGACTTCCATCTGCGGGAGCCTGCAGGAAGGGCAGCGGGGGCCTGGGTATGGGGAGGGCAGCCAGCAGGCTGGTTCCTCTGACCCTCTACACTGCCAGGGGGAAGCGTCTGCAGGGCGTGGGGGAGACTCGCGCCTCAGGGGTCTGGAGTCTGTGGCTCCGCAAGGCTCTGCCGCTCAAGGAACTCCAGACCGGGCCAAGGTCAGCCGTGACCACAGCTGGGGTGCGGGCCTGCCCGCTGCTGACGCAGTCGTGGAAATACTTCCCAATTCTATAGAAAGGTGGGGGCACAGAAGGCCTGACCGGTCACCATGGCAAAGTTCCTCTAAATCAGAGACTCCAAGGGTGTAGTCACGTTAAACACGGTTCTAAGCCAGTGTTTTAGTGCAGAAGGCTGGCTTCTCCATCCTGAAATTACACAGGCTGCAGGGCACCGCGTGGCCGGGCGGACGCGGTGGGGGCAGCCGGGGTGCCGGGCGGATAGGCTGAGACCAGGGCTAGGCCCCTCTCCCTGAGCAAGCTCCCTGAGATCTGAAAGAAGGGGCCTAGAGCCCCAGACTTTCTCCATTCTAAAGAACCCCAAGTGACGCATCATAGGCCAGTCTGTACTCATTTGGTGCAGAGGAAAAGAAAACACCTTTGTATTCTGTGTGGGATCCTGTGTCTATTTTAGGAAGGTCCGGAGGGCACCTGGGAGGCTCAGTCGGTTAAGCGTCCGACTTTGGCTCAGGTCATGATCTCACGGTTCGTGGGTTCGAGCCCCGCGTCAGGCTCTGTGCTGACAGCTCGGAGCCTGAAGCCTGCTTTGGATTCTGTGTCTCCCTCTCTCTCTGCCCCTCCCCTGCTCGTGCTCTCTCTCTCTCTGTCTCTCAAAAATAAACATTAAAAAAAAAAAAAAAACTTTATAGGAAGGCGACATCTGAGCCAAACCATTTCACTAACCTCGTTCTCCACCTTTCTCCCATCCACCCTATCTTCTCCAAAAGCAAACCGCTAAGATAGGACACTGTTCACAAGTTACCCCAAATCACACATCCTCACAAACACGTTCAGCTTGCAGTTCTTAAAACTAGTCCCTTGGGTAGGTTTATGAGTTTCCTTTCCTTCCGGTCTGACAACCGATAATTCTCAGGTGGCAGGTGCCTCCCCGTGGGCTCTGAGGTTAACAGGTGTGGTGGCCACAAGCCCCTGGGTATCTCCGTAGAGTGCTTCGGGCCCCAGTGAAACGCTCCTGTGCTGTCGGAGTCAGAGCCTGGACCACAGAGGAGCCCTCCCAGGACACCTCCCCGTCCCTACCTGGTGGTGTCTCCACCGTCTAGGGCCTGGCTGGGGTCCCCCGCCGAGGGCAGACGAACCTCTCCCTGATGTCCCGCTGGCAACCATTCTCCCGGTTTGATGTCCACCGTGGAGGCTGGGGAGGAGAGAGAGTTCAGTGGACTCTTTGAGGATGCTCCTTACTGGGCTGGGCCCCAAAGCCAAGAACAGCACATGCCCACGCGAGCCCCTGACAGCTCCTTGGAGCCCACCGGGGAGGACTTGTTCGCTTGTGTGCAGCCCGAGAAGTCTCCAGGCGGCCTCTCGGCGCGCTTACAACCTGGGGGCACAGCGCGAGTGCTCTGGCTGGATACACACGCAGCACAGGGAACCACAGACCTTTGGCCCCTTTGCTTCTCCTGGCCCCCCCTCTGTCTCTCAGGGAAAAGCCGACAAACGTGGAGCTGTCTCCCTCGGTCGCTGCTTGGTGCCAATGCAGAGGAGCATGGAGGCACGGTAAAAAACTATTTGTTGTTTGTCTGAAATTCCAATTCAGCTGGGCGTCCTGTACTTTTATTTGCCGGATTCGGCAACCCCAGAGGTGGGGCCCTCTTCCCCCTGAGCTACCCCAGGACCCTTCAGGCCCGAATCCCCCACTCCACCCACAGGGGCAGACACTGCCCTAATTCCCAGCCAGCAGTGTTCGTGTTGACATCATGGACAAGGAGCAGGCTACCCGGGTCACCCTGGAGACCTTCAAAGGGAAATGACCGAGAAGTCCCAGACGACACTGCCAGGGAGCTCTCCTGAGGACCCGGGGAGGGACCTATTCTGTGTTTCAAATGATATGAACCCTTTCTTCTCCGGCCCCACTTTTCTTCTTGTTCTATAGCCAAAGGGCTTCACGCCACCGTCAAAGCAATTCTGTGACAGAGCCCATATTTGCTATGTCCTTAGTCCAAGCTCCTTCCGGCCCTTTCATTTAAAGTTTTATCCATTTTGAGAGAGACACAGAGAGAGCGAGCGAAAGTGAGCACACACAAGTGGGGGAGGGGCAGAGAGAAGGAAAAACAGAATCCCAAGCAGCCTCTGCACCATCAGCACGGAGCCCCAGGTGGAGACCGAACTCACGAACTGTGAGATCATGACCTGAGCCGAGATCAAGAGCTGGATGCTTAACCGACTGAGCCACCGAGGAGCCCCAAGCCCTTTCGTTTAAAAATGTCCCTGGTACCTTTGCAACGTGGCCTCTACTTTGTCTTCAATATAAACAATCTCCTTTGCAGGTTTCCTCAAACGCATAGCAAGGGACACAGCTTTGACTTCCAGGTAACTATCTTTTGACCCAAACAGGGAATCTGTTTCTGGTGTGGAGCCCAATGCGTGGCATTATTTACAGCCCACCAGGACAGTCTCCACTTAAAGCTGGGACTGGACCTGGAAATTCAGCCTTCTCTGATCTGTTCTCCAGTGGACAACTGGCCTGTCTATGCTCTCTGCTCTACAAGCTTATAATATAGCCCGGGACACAGAATTTAGGTGTATGAAGAAATAATTGAGTGGAACCACATACAGCTGTGTGCTGGGCTACAACAGAAAATCCCATCCCAGTTAATGGTGCCACCAAGATGGCGCCCAAGGGTGGGTGGGTAGTCCTCCAGGATCAGGAGCTTTCCCAGGTGAGAGTGGGTGGAGGGACAGGTTGGGGGGTGGGTGGGAAAGCCCCCTGGCAGGAGGGAGGAGGAACTAAGCTGAGCTGTCCTGAGACCCTCTGAGGTCTTTTTGGTCCTGTCACCAAATAGTAGTCATCCCCTACACCCCTTCCCACTCCCTCCACTGAATGTCACCATGTAGGCGTTCAGAGCTCCCGCCACAGAAGGACAGATCCACTGCAAGCTGGGGACTGGGGGACACCAGCAGCTGTGTGCGTGCACCAGAGGCTTCCTGGGATGAAGTACTGTTTTCCCGCCTGTGGATCCATTTCAGACCGGGCTGGGCATTTTCCCTTGAGGCCACTGACAAGGTATGTGACTTTGATATCTGAGATAGCCTTCGTTGAGGGGGAATGAGAATAAATTCCCCCCAGGCCAATGTCATAACAAAATTCTAAGTCACATTCTTGGCTTTTTCCTTTGGGAACTATTTCCTGTTGGCTCTGTGGAGCCAGTCCCTTTGCCTAAAAAGAATGTACTTTCTGGCCCTGCGGTCAGCTGATCAAGCGGTTGGAGGATTCCACAGGTTCCCCATCATGAGTTTTCACCTTTAGCATCGACTGAATGCAGAGGTGTGAAGGGGCTTCCTGGGCTAACGCGCTCGAGGCCACCGTGGCGGGTTCCCGCTGGGTCTGAGGTGTGGCATGAATTCCCAGTATGAGTGAAGGCCAGGAGGCCAGGCTTAGCAGCAAGTCATGTGTGAGGGGCCTCTGAGGAGTAGCTGGGCGAGGCCAGATCGGGCTGGGGGCGTGGGGGTGGGGGGGGGGGTGGTGGACAAAGTGAGCCAGAGCACAGAAGCAGGAGAAAGGGCCGGAGAAGCAGGACTCTATGGACGGAGGGGTCCAGAGGAAGTCAAATCAGGCTCCTGACAGGAAAGGAGTTACACAGAAGACGACGAGGGCCAGGGTGGCCACCCAGCCCACCAGTGTTGTCTCCCTCTCTAGCCCTCTGATCTGCTGACCCAGATGCAGCCTCAGAACCAGTCTCAACACTGCTTATGTGCGTTCTTGCTTTTGGCTTTTGTTTTTGTTTTTACTTAAGCAGGCTTCATGCTCAGTGTGGAGCCCAACTTGGGGCTTGAACTCACAACCCTGAGATCAAGACCTGCACTGAGATCAGAGTCAGATGCTTATGTGACTGAGCCACCCAGGGGCCCCTGGTTATGTGCATTCTAAGCACATAAACCCAAGGCTGCTTGCCAGTCGTCCTCACACAGAGGCTGGGTGAGAAGAGGGAGGGACGGTGGCGACAAGACCAACCAAGGGAGCGGACCAGTGGTCCCGGGACATCGGTCCTGGTGTGGCTGCAGCTGGGCAAGCCCGGAAGACGGCAGAAGGAAGAACAGAATCTACACCACAAATGCTCCCTAAAGGCTCCCTAAATGACCCAGGGAGAGCCACTAACCCCGCGGAGGCTTGGCTTCCCACGGGAGACCCTCGGTCAAGGAAAAGGATTGTAAGAGAGATTTAGGGGTGCTGCCCTGAGGCTGACAGCAGGCCGCGCAGGGCAGGGGAGAGTGGTTCCTGTGGCCGGTTTCTGGCCCATGGAGTGAGGGTGGTTAGTTCTGGAGCCCACTGAGGCGGGAGGGGAGTTGATGAGTAGGGTGGGGGTCCTGGGTCCCAGCCAGGCCTAAGCAGAGAGGAGCAGGTAGGAGAAGGGGGCACGTGGAACATGGGGGACATGGTCTCAGCAATCAGAGCTAACTCTGGCCAAGCGGCTGTCCTGGCTCCAGGTGGCCCCATGTGGAGGGGCTGCCGCTTCCCCAGGGGGAGGCACTGGGGACCGTGCTGATCACCCAGGCTGGGTCCCCTGGTGGCTGCCCACTGTTTTCATGTGAGGAAACGGGATTTGCCAGGGCCTCGACTTTGTCAGGGCTAAAAGCAATTGTGTTTGAAAATCACAGTGACATCAACATCTCCAGCAGTATCATCAGCGGCCACGCAGCTACTCCATCCACGGCGGCCTCGAACGCCTCCATCCTACACGGAACACATGCTAAATCCTTCCAAAATCCAGGACCATACTGATAATCAGTGCAAGACAGAGGGCCACCCTGGTGGTCACTTTGGTAAAACAAGGACGTACCAGATAAATAAATGGCCCTAAATGCAACTTTTCAGAAGTCCAGGCTGAACTTCAAATCGTTTTTAACTCAAAGGGCATTAGGTGAAATTGGCAAAAGTGGTTAGACCACCTAAGACCTCCACCCTGGCACAGAAATCTCTGGAAAAATGGTGGAGCTAATCAGCTTTCAGCGAGGGCATATTAACGTTTACAGCTCTAACAAAACAGGTAAAATAACACGTGATCTAAGGTGGCAAAACCTCTAAAACTGTCCCTAACCAGGAGACCCTCCCCCAGACTCTCCAACAACCTGGCTCTCCTCCGGCTCTGTGACCAGCCTACCGCTCTGAACCGGGGCTTAGCAGCGTTCGAATCCAATTGTGAGCAGATTATAAAAGTTCTCAGATGTTTCTCATACTGGAATCTGACCTGCTCCTCTGTTGTTTTTCCCGTTTGAATGGAGATTACAGTCTTATCTGGCCTGCTCATATCCTTTTAATTTCCTCTTGAAAATTAAAAAAACAAAACAAAACAAAACCTTTCGTACATATCCGATTATTCAAAGCATATATATTTTTTCTGGCATCTAAAAAAAAAATACTTTTTATCCACGCGTGTGCCCCTGCTCACACATTTCTGTCTCAGGCCAGCCTTCGAACACGCGGCCGCGCGCCTCGTCCAAAGTCTGAGGTGCCAAAGCCTCGGTCATAAATTGACATCGCCTTCTGAGACGTGACTACTCGGAAAGCTCACATCAAACGCAGCTTTCCCCAGCACAAGTGTGCTACTCGCTTGCAGACGTGGGCAGTGCTCACTATGCTGCGATAGAAGGGGGTCTGGAGGAACAGGCCACGGGCAGGTGTGGCCGCGTGGCTGCGGGTCAGCGGGCCTCGGGAACGCGGGGCAGTGGCCGAGACCAGGGTGTGAGCACGAGGCCTCTCCGGGTGTGTGGCTGCTGCTGCCCGGTCCCCACGCCACCGGCGTTCCATTCTTACGTGAAGGCCCCGAAGCACCAGCCTCACCCCCCTGGTGCACTGGACGGGGGGCGCTTGTCAGGGACGGGAGGCCGCCGTTTCCCGCACGTTGGGCCATCTGGGGAGGAACGGGATGGTCTTCCGGCCTGGAGGGAAGAATGAAACACAGCAGTAAATACAGGTAGCCAGGAGGAATTTGCTGCCTACCGTGAGACTCCAGAAACAAAGACAGGGAGCGGGAGCCCCCGAAGTTCTTTTGTTAAATGGATATCTAATACATATGGTAGCTATCAGATATGATATGCTTACCACATAGTGAAGCAGATATGAGGTTTTTTTTAAGGTATTGGCAGAAACTAGGATGTACCCTCTTAGCTCCTATAAATGCACGGTGATAAATAGTATCTGTCCGACACACAGTTGCATCTTTTGGCTTTGGGGGACGTGGGAGCACGGCATTTCAACCAAACCGTTGAAGGCACCCGGCTTCTGGTTTTTCCTCAGAGGATGAAGCAGATTAGCAAACGGACGAATGCCATCAGAAGAGACATGATGTGTCACGTCAGCCATGACAAGAGCTGGACAGGCCCGGGACCGGGGAGAGCTCGCTCTCTGTCAACACCTAAGTGTGCCTACATCGCCTGACGGCACCCGGGGCGGTGGAGCCGGCCCAGGCAGACGCATTCACCCGGCAGACACCTGTCGGGTGCCTCATCGTTCGGGACCCCCAGCCAGGTGTGGGTGCCAGGGATCCCCCCGCCAGAGAGGTGGTGGGAAGTAGGCCGGCTCTCCAGGTGGGCACGGTCCTCAACAAGGAGCTGCTAGCCACCTGCCCAGCAAGGGCTTGGTGGGAGGCACACCATGGCAAGTACAGGGTGCTTTTCCTAGGGGTGGGTCCTGTGAGATGGCGGTTCTTGAATGTCAGTTCCAGTAGCAAAGACAAGTAGACGTTAAGCCGCCCGGAGGGGCAGGAAAGGCTCTGTGTGTGTGTGTGTGTGTGTGTGTGTGTGTGTGTGTGTGTGTGGCATTCAGCCAGTCCTGAACTCTGAGTCAGGACTGCCTGGGGCCAAAGGGGGGAAATTTTTCCACCAGGGAAGTAACACCAGGAGGCAGATGGAGAGGCAAAAAAAAAAAAAAAAAAAAAAGTATATACTTATGCTGCATTGTTACAGAAATATTTAAGGCACCACCAAAGGGGAAAAAAATGCAGGCTGGAGGGGACAGGGTGTCCTGGGGAAGAGCTTCAAGGCCCAGGGTCAAGGTGGGGGGTCAACCGAGAAGGACCCTGTCAGCCAGGGTTTGATTAGATTTGATCCCTAAGGGACACAGGAGTCACAGAAATGACATCCCATGATGACGTGCTAGAAACCTCATTCTGGGGTGACGGACGGTGGACCGTGGCAGGGAGAACCACTGGGGGGGGGAAGAGATGGCTCAGGAGGGCAGAGGGGAAGGGCCAGGGCTGAGAGAGGGAAGGCTGGCTCAGGTGTTTGGGGGTGTTAATGCCATTCCCTGAAGCAGGGGGCTGAGGGGACGGTGGTGTTCCCCTAGGAAGCGCAGACTCAGGGTGCTGCGGGGACATACCTAGCAGCTGGGGCAAGTCTACAATGGAATGGGATTTTGTGTCTGCAGTATGTAATGGAGACCCCAGCACAAGCAGGATGGGTGGGGACCGGAAACGGGGCATTTTAGGAGGAAGAGGGGTGATTTGGGGACCAAGCCGACAAGGCAGTGGGATGTGGGGGTGGGTGAGTGACCAGGAATGTGGTCAGCAGCGGCAACCTCGAGAGATGCTGAGTGTCCCCTGAGGCTGGAAACTGCAAGGTCACCGGTGGCTGTGGCAGCAGTAACCTGAAGTCACTGCCAGACCCTGCGGACTATGAAAGGAGGGGAGGGGGCGGGGAGGCAGCCAGAGAGGACCTGGGGGAGGGCACTTGGGGACCCGAAAGGCCTGGGGGAAGGAAAGCAGCAGGAAGGGAGGTTGAAGGTGGAGCAAAGGAGGTGTTAAATGATGACGTTGAGTTTGGACAGTGATAGGAGGAGAGGGATCCATAATCCAGGGAGGGGTGAGGGGGGGGGGGGGGGGGCGGGGGGGGGGGGGGGGGGCCACACATCTGATGCTGGGGTGACAGAGGGTCTTGAATTGTGCAGGGTGACTGTCTTTTTGTTTTCAGTCTTTCTTTTCTTGATTAAAAAACCAGTTAATCATGGTTTGCCCTCCCAGTACCTAGACACAACCACTATTAACATTTGAGATCTTAAATTCAAAGATAGGGGCACCTGGGTGGCTCAGTCGGGGCCAACTCTTGATTTTGGCTCAGGTCATGATCTCACGGTTCGTGAGATTGAGCTCTGTGTCGCTTGGGATTTTTTCTCTCTCTCCGCCTCAGCCCCACTTGTGCGTGTGTGTGTGTGTGTGTGTGCGCACACACACACACACACTCTCTCTCTCAAAATGAATAAAAACAAATTGCAAATATATACTTTAAAAAATACAACCCGTGATCACTGTAAGTGGCTGGCAGGCAGGATCCACCCAGTTTTATGATTTGCTTTTTCACTTAGCAATATATTGTGAGGCTCTCCCCATGTATTAAATATTCTGCTAAAACATTATTTTCAATACCATTTTGTGTTGATATATAATTTATGTAAACAGCCTCCCGCTTTGGGCATTTAGATTTTTCCTCATGAATAACACTGCAATAAATACCTGGTACACAGAGCTGTGAATAGCTGATTACTTCTCAGCATAAAATCCTAGCAGTGCGATTACTGACTCCAGAGCGTGCAATACATATTGTATATGTACATATATATTTGGGGAGCGTATATGTATATGTACATACATATTTGGGGAGCGTATCCCCAAAGCGAGCAATACATATTGTCAAGGGTCCCCAAGATCACTGAGATTCTCGATATACACTCTTGGCCATACTAGGTTATCAGAGCCGACTGGCTGAATGGAGTCATGTAACCTTTGACTAAAGATCCTGAGAGTTAACCAGAGGGGAGCACCCTGCATCTGCCACCACCGACGGACCCAGTACATCGGGATTATGTACATTGGGACCCCGGGATCACGACCTTGAGCTGAAATCAAGAGTCGGATGCTCAACCGACGGAGCCACCCAGGTGCCCCAAAGATAATCTTAAAAATTTTAAAGATGATCATTTGGTGTCCTCTCTCCCACGTTAAAAGCACGATGAAATTTCCTTAGTTCCCACCACCACTTCCGTTCAAAAATATAAGCCAGATTTACTAGTAGCTGACACTTGGCTGTATTCCAGATCCAAAAAGCAAACACCAAAGCTCTTAGATATCAATGACATTCTTGGGACAATCAGGGAATACTGATACACTACACGATATCATGCGAATGTGGGCTTTCTTAGGTATGATAGATAATGTGGTTAAGCACAGGGATGCTCTTATTCTTAGGGGACGTGTTGCAAGTCTGCGGCCTTCTTTCAAACAGTTCAGCCAAGCGAGTATGCGTGTGTAAGTTATATACTATGCACACGGAAGGAGCCCGAGAGAAGATGTCAAGGTGGCGATACGTTAATAGTTGGAAGCTGAGTTAAAAAATACTGATAGTAAGTTTAAGAGAAAAAAAGGATGGGCTAGTAACTTAACCCTGAAATGTGAAGCGCATGGCGGCTAGTTTTGAGACCAAATCACACGGATCACCGATCCACAGGGTGGGCCTGGAAATTCTAGGCTGAGTCCCACACGAGCGGGGTCTGGCTGCGGGGCTCCGGCATGCCAGCATCCACCCACGGAGCTCCGAGAGGGCAGGCCTTTCCGCATTGTGCCTGTGGCTGCATCCCCAGGGCTTGGTTGTTCGTTACAAATTACTACAGAGTAAAACTGGAAACAGCCAAACTGCCCAGCTGCAGGGAATAACTAAGTAAAATGTGTCATGTTCCCTTTAACTATTTTATGGCCGGTGTTTGTTGAAGGAATCAATAAATGCCAGTTTTCTGCCTGCTCTCTGTAACCCCCTGGTTTGTACCTGTTTCTCTGCACCTGTTTCTCTAGACAGCTGGACTGCTTGGGCTGGGGTTCCCCCAGAGCCCACAGGGTTCCCAGGGAGATCAGAGGCTCTTGGGTAACCACACTGTAGTTTTGTTGACATAAACGGGGTAGGAGCAAGGCTCTGAAGAATGAAGAAAGCTGGGCCGCTAAACACACATAGGGTTGCTTTAAAAAGTGAGTGTGTTTATTTAAGCCAAGTTGATTTGGTGTCTGAACCTGTGATGCTCCACCCGAACAAAAGAACAAAAGGCCTGGGGTGGCGGCTGAGAAAAGAAGGCCTAGAGTCGCGTCTGGGTGGACCCGCTGCTCCTTCTGGTCCTTTCCTTTGAAATTACATTTGGCCAACACTTGGCTTCTTCAGGGCAAAGTGCCTGGAGGTCCTGCAATCCTACCACTTCATTTTCTGGAAGAAGAAACCTCAAGTGAAGGAGACAACATCTTTCCCCTCAAAAATTCCCAAGAGATAAATAATGAAGAGATAAATGCTTTCCAACGTGAACGTTTTATTTCGCATTTTTCAATACACGCATCTTACACTGCAGGTAAAACAAAGCTTAAGAAATCCCCGCCTCCTTTAGCCCGGACTTACACTGGGTACCCCGTCCTGTGGCCGCCAGGGGTGACGGGCCGGCACAGGGGCTCGTCGGCACTGCGCTGCACACCGGCCAGGCCCTTCCGCCTCATCTTCCCCGTGTTGGTCATGATCTGGTGGAAGGAAAGGGGAGATGGGCTGGAGAAATCACCTACTTGAAAGCTGACCTAGAGGTAGCAGATACTACACGCAGAAAGTAACCTATAGGAGTAAGAGGCTTCGCAAATAAGTGAAGAAGGATCACACAGTATTCAGATACACAGAAATTTGGGGAAAAATTCCTTTAGGTTTGCGTATTATGCCATTTAGCAGTATAAATTAAAAAACCAAAAAAAACCCAGACCATGGAAAAGAGAAGAAAACAGTTGAATACAGTAACAATTACATCTCTGGGAAGACTGAGTTTTGAAAGTGAGAAGAAAAAAAAGATGGGCAGATTTGGTTTCATAAAAAGGTAAACTTTCCAGTGGTGCCTGGGTGGCTCAGTCCATTAAATATCCAATTCTTGATCCTGGCTCAGGTCATAATCTCATGGTTCGTGTTGGGCTTTGCGCTCATAGTGTGGAGCCGGCTTGGGATTCTGTCTCCCCCTCTCTCTCTGCCCCTCCCCTGCTCACACTCTCTCTCTCAAGAAATGAAAAAGCTTTAAAACAATTAAATTTTTTTTAATGTTTTATTTTTGAGAGAGAGAGCAATAGAGAGATAGAGCACACAAGTGGGGGAGGGGTAGTGAGAGAGGGGGACACAGAATCCAAAGCAGGTTCCAGGCTCTGAGCTGTCAGCACAGAGCCTGACGTGGGGTTCGAACCCACAAACCGTGAGATCCTGACCTGAGCCGAAGTTGGACGCTTAACTGACTGAGCCACCCAGGTGCCCTTAAAAATTTTTTTTTTAATTAAAAAAAAAGTAACCTTTCCACCTATATATTAGAGATAAGCCAAATGAACGGGTAAACAACACACTGGGAAGAAATATTTGCACATATTTAACAGATGAAAGGTTAAGACTTTCATTAGGTAAGTAGATCGTACAAATCAGTAGGTGAAACAGTCCATTAGTGATCAAAGAATTCAAATAGTCAAGTCACAAAATAGAACAGATCGCCAGTAAAGGAAGGAAAAAAATGATCAACTTTACAAGTAATTAGAAATACAATTTCACACAAAAAAGTATCATTTTTCAACTCTTAAATGAGTGACAATTAAAGAAAGGATCCCACCCGCTGCTGGCAGGAATCAAAAGCCTCAGTGGCAGGGAAAGCTGAGTAATGTTCAATTACTTTGGGAAGTAATTTGGTGTTTTAAGTAGTCGTAACGATGTTCACATCTTTGGGTGTAAACCCTAGTGGAAGAACCCCAAATACGGGAAACATCAAATAAACAAGGTTGTTTGCTACAAAACTGTCATAGAGTAAAACTGGAATAATCTAGGTGTCCAGTAATAGGGGAAGAATTAAGTGAAATACAACATATTCATCCGAAATAGTAAGTGGACTTTTACAATGATAAAGACTAGGTTATGAAAAATATGCTTATTTAAAACATTTACTAAAAGATTATAAAGCTGTACATAAATGATGCCTTCAATTACGCTAAAATTGCACAAAAGGCTGGAAGGAAATATACACTGAAATGAATACAGTGATAGATAGGATAGTAGAACCAAGAGGAATGTTTCTCCTCTTTACTTTCCAAGTGTTCTCTAATATGATTATATTAACACTTCAGAAAATTTGTTTAAAAGAGAAATTACTGTAAAGCTAGTGAAATCTGAATAAAGTCTGTGGATTGTGCCAGTGTGGATTGCCCGCATGATATGATGCTACAGTCCTATAAGATGGGATCCCTGGGAAAACTGGGGGGGAAGGGCACATGGGACCTCTCCTACACTTTTTCAAATTCCTGTGAACCTAGAATTATTTGAAAATAAAAAGTAAAAACAACAACAACAAAGCAGACACTTTTTTAAAAATTGGAATTACATCTTTGATTTCTTGATTTTTGCTGAGAAGTTATTAGGGTCTATCTCGTGTTTGAGGTAGGGAGAAAAAAAGGGCCTCACTGTGCTGTGGGGCCAGCACCAGCGAGGGAGGGTGGGCAGGGTGGGCCGCACCTGGGCTGGTGAAGATAGGGGCGGACAGGTGGGAGTGTGAAGGGGAGCAGGACAAGAGGAAAGAGAAAGTGTGAGCTTCTGGGGAGGAAATGGAACATAATTAGTTTTTTTTAAATGTTTATTTTTGAGAGACAGACAGAGAGAGAGAGAGAGAGAGAGCAAGTATAAGTGGGGAAGGGGCAGAGAGAGGGAGACACAGAATCGGAAGCAGGCTCCAGGCTCCGAGCTGTCAGGACAGAGTCTGATGTGGGGCTCGAACTCATAAACCGCGAGATCATGACCTGAGCCACCAGGCACCCCAGAAACGGAACATAATTAACCTTTCCAAGTAAGAACTAGCAGGCAGTACCCTTTGTATCTCCTGTGTGATCTGCAAAAAGAGGCTATTTTAACCGCAACCACTTCACTCCGCCGGCTGCTTTTACTCGGACTTCCCTTCGGCTCAAGGTCGTGCTGCCCCATCTAGTATGCGGGGTAACTTTACAGGCTGCACGACCCATCAGGGAAGCAGGCCCCTCGGGTCCGATTCTCAAAGGCACCCCAGGAACACTCGTGTTTCTCTTTCCCTCTCCATACTTCCCGACAGAACGCCTGGGTCTTTCCAAAGAAGGCTCAGAAGGTGAAGTCCTTAGCTACTGGAAAAGGGGAGACGGTGAATAGGTGCCTTCCGGCCCCACCCTCCCCCTGCCCCTCCACTCCACGGTCCTTCTGGGCTCACCCTCCCAACTCCTTCCTAGAGGAGAGGGAACGTATCACGTACAGTGGAGAGTGTTTCAGCCTTTGGAAAACCGTCGGCCACACCATCTCCCCCCACCCTCTTTTTTAAGATTTTATTTTCAAGTAATCTCTACACCCAACCGGGGGCCTCAAACTCACAACCCTGAGATCAAGAGTCGCTCGCTCTACGGACTGCGCCAGCCAGGCTCCCCAGCCATACCATCTCTTCGAAGGCACACAGGCCTAAGAAATAACTTGAGGTGGATGGTATGTCTTGGTTTCCAGGGGATGAAGAAACGGAGTCTGGCCTGTGGGCCAGAACTGTCTGGGCTGTTACTCAAATGCCTGAGGAAAGGCCCTTGGGGGAGAGGGTTAAGTGTGCAGGACCCAGTGTGTCAGGGCAGCTGCCTTGCAGAAGGGTCCGTTTCCTTCTCACCCGACAACGTGCTGTGCTTGTAGCGTGAGCCACACGGTAGCCCACAGGTCCCCAGGCCCCTCTCTGGGCCCCTCACTTTCAGTGCGGCCCTTTTAGGCCGGGAAGATCTGAAACGATACCTAGTCCAACAACCTGTGGACGATACCGAGTTCTGCAGAAATGCTCTGGCGGCTGTTGGAAGAGAGAATGGAAAGGGTCCCTGGCAGCCACCTTATTCGTCCAGAGGACTCAGCCTTCATCTGTGTGACAGATGGAGATTTCACTTGAAAGAAGGTTCTGCTCCTAAAAAAATGCAGCTTATTGAGCCACAATAAAAAAATGCCGCATATGATTTAGCCGAAGGTAATTTATTTAATAGCAAAAGATGGTCAACACATGTCAATCGAGGTAAAAAATGTTATTTCCCATTGACTAATTTTCGAGAATCGGCGAATCACGTAAGTTGTGACATGTTAATAAAGCAGTACGAATTTTTGTAAGGAAACACAAGTTCTCCTCTCTCTCTATCCACCCATCAATCCACCCACCGTGCAAAAGATGACATGGAGGCTGAAGCAGACACTCTTTGCGGTCCACCCAATATTCATTCTCTCCTGACCAACAGTACTCTGATTCTACTGGCACGCAAATGCTTCTACTTAAAAATACTCCCCCCTGGGGCGCCTGGGTGGCTCAGTCGGTCGAGTGCCCGACTCCGGCTCAGGTCACGATCTCCTGGTTTGTGAGTCGGAGCCCCATGTCAAGCTCTGTGCTGACAGCTCAGAGCCTGGAGCCTGCTTCTGATTCTGTGTCTCCCTCTCTCTCTGACTCTCCCCTCGTTCACACTCTTTCTCTCAAAAATAAATGAACATCAAAAAAAACCTTTTTTTAAATAAAAACATACCCCCTTTTGCAGACTCCCTTGCAGCTAGGGGTCACGTGACCCAGTTCTGACCAGTAAGAATCCAGTGGAGGTCGCCAGCTGGAACCCTGGGAAGGAGCACCATAGAAGGGGCAGATTTGGCTGGTCTGCCTGTTGGGCCTTCTTCCTGACTTTATCATGGGTTTGTGCCGGGAGCTCCCTCTGCCATCTCGTGACCAAGAGGCCACAAGCATGTGAATGAGGGGCTCCCTCACTGAGGCAGAACTACCATGGAGTGGATGAAACTGAAGCTTCAAGACCCAGAAGAAGCCCTAGCAATGTGTTCACATGGTCCAATGTTTTTGTAACATTTGCAAAAGTAGGATATTTTAACTGCAAGCACTTAATACTGCTGTTTCTTTCTACTCTGACTTCCCTTGTCATACTTCCCTTCACGTTGGTGGCGTGGTGTTGGGATTTAGCTAAGGGGGGACAATTTGGGACTTAGCTAAGGGGGCGCTGAGTCTCAATGACATTTAATTCAGGTTTCGAATAGATTCATATGATTCCCAATCATGCACAGTCAAACCTTCGCTAGCTGTCCTGGGGTAGGAATGGCTTCTAGAAATTCCCTGCGTTGTCAGGGTATTTGTGAATAATCAGTGTGCAAGAAAACTTGAAATATCCCCAAATCTTACAGCTTATTTGTGGAAGACATTTGAGGAGGGAGTTCTCAAATTTAGCGACAATCCTAAAAATGTATACAACAGCATTACCAAAAACTAAATGTGAGGCCAAAAGATTTTTCCAGTCTATCAATAATGAGAAACAAAATTTGATCAAATATGTTACAGGAAGGACAAATTTCCTTTTCTCTCCGTGGAAAACATTACAGACTCATTATTATATAGGTAGAGGCAATTAAAAGGCATAAAACAAAAACCAACAAACAAAAACCCCTATAAGGTATGCAAGGCAGCTAATTAATAAAAACATCACTTTTCTGTCAATTCTTAAAAATTGAATTTTACTGTGATTTATTTTCTCATTCCCATTCGGATTAAGTATCCACTTCGTAACTAACTCTGTCTTCCTTTATTGAAAGAAGCCTTCCCAAGCCCTGTAAACCAGAGGTCCCACAAAACCTGGGTCTTCCCTTCATACTGACAGGCAGAGTGTAGAAAGACATGCAAAGAGCCTGGAGTCCACATCCTTCAGTATTATCAGTGGGATGGACTGATTCTCCGCGTTTGGCAGCTGGGCCAGTCCTAACTAATAAAGGAAAGAGAAGGTGCAGAGAGAAATGGAAGAATAACAGAAGGAACAGTGGTATCACCTCTGGGTGGGTGGAGTTTTATTATGGTTGTTTAGACTGTTTATTTGGACTTTCCCATAATAAGCATGTATTTCTTTCTTTTTTATTGTTTTATTTTATTTATTTTTTATTTTGGAAAAGGCTTTAGAGGGACTTTTTTTTTTTAATATGAAATTTATTGTCAAATTGGTTTCCATATAACACCCAGTGCTCATCCCAACAGGTGCCCTTCTCAATGCCCATCACCCATCCTCCCCCCCCCCCCCCCCCTTTTTTTTTTTTTTTTTTTTAATGTTCTTAATTTATTCTTTTTAACGTGTTATTTATTTTTGAGAGAGTACAAGCAGGGAAGGGGAAGAGAGAGGGACAAAGGATCCGAAGCAGGCTGTGTGCCGACAGCAGCGAGCCCGATGTGGGGCTTGAACTCACGAACCGCGAGATCGTGACCTGAGCTGAAGTCGGAGCCTCAACTGAGCCATCCAGGCGCCCCTATTTCTTTTATAATTAGAAGGAAGCATACACAGGACACCTGGCTGGCTCAGTAGCAGGAACATGCGACTCTTAATCTTGGGGTTGTGAGTTCAGGCCCCACATTTGGTATAGGGATTAGTTAAAAACAAACAAACAAACTTAAAAAAAAAATACAAGAAACAAACTGAAAAAGAAATGGATTTGGAATATTTGCGGCTTGGGATTTTCTCGCCTGCTTGTTTGGTTGTGTTTTCACACACAAGAATATGGACTTTTGGTTCCAACTCAGCTCCCAATGTGTAGAGAGCACTGAGACTTCAACTATCAGTCAGGCAGGGCAGGAATAACTGGAAAGTGATCAGAATAAGCTCCAAAGTGGAGACACATTTGAAAAAAGAAATCTAAAAGCAAAAACTGCAAACCGAGGCCCTTCCGTGTGCTTCCATGGCAGGCAGTGGGATGGCAGGGGCCTGGGGCCCTGCCCTGTCTCCGACGGGCTCGGCCCTGCACCCTGGCCAGCTGCGCCCGCCGCCCAAGTGGCAAAGTTTCCGTGGCCCAGACTCGGGCTTCAGGACCACTGGGGCGGGGTGGGGGGTGGCAGTAATAAAGATGCGGATTCCCAGGCCCGCCTCCATACACACGTTCTTCGGAGGCAGGGCTAACCCGTCCTTCAGGCAATCTCTGGAAAACTAAACGAATTTGGGTCTCCATTTGACAGAGGGAGGAAACGGTGGGAAGGGAGTGATCAGCTTTTACAGCAGGCATCCCCCGCAAAATGAGTTTATGCAGGAAACTTAGACCAGACAGAAAACTGTGAATATGCCACAGCTGGAGTTCTCTGAATTTTCAGACGCAGCAGGCAATTCACTGGAAAATCGACAGCTCTTCCAGAAGGTGGTACAGCTTAGTGGGAAAGGGCAAGGGCAAGCAGCTTCAAATAAACCTGAGAGTGTCCCTTACCCTTTCTCAGCCTCAGCTCTCCTTTCTAGAAAATGCGACACTAGCAGGATTTCCCCCGTAGTTTGTGGACCAAATTAAATGGAGTCAGATGTACGAAGTGGTCTGCACAGGGCTTGGCTGATGACGTGTGCTGAACTGATTTAAGACGTGCCCATTACTGTTGTTAAAGGTAATTCATAATAGGTTTAAACTGTGAAATAAAAACAAAAAGCTGAGATTCTGTGATACGTATCCACACCCCTTTTAACCGAGGTGACAAAGCTATTTAGATCAGGGCATTCTTTTCAGGAAGGATTAAATGATTGTTCAGCATAGTATGGATGATACAAAAAAAAAAAAAAAAAAAAATTCAGAAATAAGCAGGGAGAAGTTGGCAAATCATCAGTCTTGACCTGCTGACAGTCACAGCCTAAAGAAGAAACAAGGCGTGCTGCTTTCTACCAGAATTACGAATAAGCAGCACATTTCTCGTGACCATGGCCACGCTCAGGCAAGCTTAGGAAGTGACTTGTTCTCTCGTCCCAGCTTTCTGAATTCTCAGTGGTTGGCGGCACTGTTTGTGGCCTGGGCTCTGCTGTGCACAGGAGCTGTTTGCTTGCACTCGGGAGGGTCAGGATGGCAGCGGGACCCTTCTGGGAAGGGTGTGGCTCCAAATGCCTAGGAGGGGGTGAGCCACTGGGTCCAGGAATCCTGGGAATGGTTTCCTTCCATCCCCCAATACCGATGGGCTGCCCCTGCCATACCTCCACCCTCACCCCCAAGCCAGTAGTTTCTAAATCATTGGTGTGTCCCATACCCAGTTCCTGGGATTATGGTAAGGAGGCCTGAGGAGGGTCCTAGGCTCTATCGTTAAGCCACATTGAGGGTCTGGGGCTTTGAGAGAGCCTGGGCTAGTTCTGTCCTGCACGACAGTATCTGCTGCCCCACTTGCCGCTCCTTGCTGTTCCCTGCATCCCTACCAAGAGCACAGTTTCGTCTGCTCTGTGTCTTTCATAAACTTCTCAAAGGTGACAGCTAGGTCTTAAACTTTTTGGCATTCTGCTAGGTGTTAGGCAAATGGCATGAATTCGGTGAAAACTTTTTGAATATCATATTCTGATACAATGTTTCAAAAAGTCAGTATCTTTCAAGTGATCTTGAAAAATCTACAGTCTACCTCGTACATCAGAAGAGGAGGCGTGAATGCTTTTGGGCACACAGTCCCTGGTGAAATGTCTTCTGTTTTTAGCGGGTTCCCTCGTTGGGCACGAGCAGTTGCGGAGATACGAACTCAAAGCCTTGTGGGTACCGGAGCCAAAGGCACGGCTCTTTGAAATCAATGAGCCCCACACAGAGGCTGGCGGGCTGT
Source organism: Herpailurus yagouaroundi (assembly GCF_014898765.1). NCBI lineage: Eukaryota > Metazoa > Chordata > Mammalia > Carnivora > Felidae > Herpailurus > Herpailurus yagouaroundi. Next base: position 8,432,431 of record NW_024412433.1, read on the forward strand.
CGATTTCAAATCAAGATCGGGGGACTGAGGGCAGCTTAGCAAGACTGATGGGCAGAGACGGCAAAACTGGGAGTGTCCAGTAACCAGTGGCTGCCCCACATTGTTTTCTAACTTTAAAACTGCTTCCATGACGAGATCCTACGGTGACCTGGTGTGGAGGGTTGAAAGGTGGCCCCAAGTAGATACGCTCATGTTCTAACCCCACGAACCTGTGGATGTGGTGAATGTGACATTTGGCAAAAAGCAGTCTCTGCAGATGTAATTAAGTTAGTGATCTCGAGATGAAGCCATCATCCTAGATTATCCTAGATTCACGACAAGTGTCCCTATGAGACACAAAAGAGAGAAGGGGAGAAGGCCCTGTGGAGATAGAGGCGGAGTCTGGAGGGGTGCAGCCACCAGCCAGGGAACCCCTGGAGCCACCGGAAGCTGGAGGAGCATGGGAGCCTCTCCCCCAGGGCCTTCAGAGGGGGCGTGGCTGTGTGGGCCTCTTGATTTTGGATTTCTGGCCTCCAGAACTGTGAGAGGATAAACTTCCGGTGTTTTATACTACTTTGTCCCTCCGGCACCAGGAAGCTAAGACACTGGGTCTTCACGTTTATATAATGAATTCTTTCTGTACTTTGTACTCGTGTTACTCACATCTTCACCAAAAAGTGACAAACGTGCAGGGAACTTTCCTGCTGGATTCAAAGATGTCCTCCTGGTAAAAGGATAGTGAAGATACGTGAGGGAGATTTAGAACTGCACACTAGGGTAAAATGACGCCGTTTCCAGATGCCATTGCCCTGGGTTACCGGGTTACTGGTTGGTCTGAGAGCTCTGCCCTTTGTGCCCCAACAAGCGGCAGGGTTAAGCTGGGAGTCCCAGACGTTCTGTGCCTTGGTTTTTGTTGCTGTTTAAAAACCTTCACCATCCTCAACCTAAGATCGCATAAGCATTTACTTCACCTGGGAGAGGGGCTGTAAATCGCTCTGCATTCACACTTGGTTTCGGTTCACCAAGTTCTGTGACTGTCCTTGCTGACCATCACATGCCTGCGTGGTTGTGTCTGTGGGAAAGTCCCAACACTGCAGGGCTGGGTTCCCGGCCGTGGCTTCCACCTCTGAAGATGCCCCACCCACTTGCCTGTTCCATTCTCAATTTCTGCCTATGTAGCAAAAGAGTCTTGCATTCGTTCATTCAATATTTTATTTATTTTTGAGAGAGAGAGAGAGAGAGAGACACACACACACACACAGGGCGAGTGCGTGAGCAGGGGAGGGGCAGAAAGAGGAGACACAGAATCCAAAGTAGGTTCATGGGGCGCCTGGGTGGCACAGTCGGTTAAGCGTCTGACTTCAGCCAGGTCACGATCTCGCGGTCTGTGAGTTCGAGCCCCGCGTCAGGCTCTGGGCTGATGGCTCAGAGCCTGGAGCCTGTTTCTGATTCTGTGTCTCCCTCTCTCTCTGCCCCTCCTCCGTTCATGCTCTGTCTCTCTCTGTCCCAAAAATAAATAAACGTTGCAAAAAAAAAAAAAAAATTAAAAAAAAAAACAAAAAAAAAAAACAAAAAACAAAGTAGGTTCCAAGCTCCGAGCTGTCAGCACAGAGCCCGATGTGGGGCTCGAATCCAGGAACCATGAGATCATGACCTGAGCCAAAGTCAGACCCTTAACCGACTGAGCCACCCAGGTGCTCCAGGAGAGCCTTGCTTTCAAAAACGCACATCTTATCAAATGGAGCCCAGTCCCTCCCTGCCAAAGTCAGTGCTCTTCCAAAGGGAAACAAAGCCTAGTTAGGGCTTCAGACTTCCATCAACAACTTGGAACCCAACTGCCTCATTTCCAACGTTTCTGGAGCACCTCCCCACTTGACTGAAAGTAAACAGAGCCTCCACAGTCAGATTCCTTTGATCCTTGAGACATTCAAAGGGCTGTGATGGGCTATAGGCCTTGACCATGACCAGAGCCAAGGTGGTGGGTGGTGGTGGTACGGGGGGGGGGGGGGAAGGGTGGAACCCCGGCCGAGCCTCCTCGGGTCATCTCCCTTCACTCCTGCCCCCTATAGTCCATTTTCCATCATGCAACCAGAATGAAAATACAAGTTCATACATTAAAACAAGTCAAACCGAGTCACTCCCCTGCTCCAGTACTCTCCCAGCTCAGACTGGGAGAAAATCCAAAACCCTTGCCTATAAAGCTCCCACAGATGGGCTTCTGGCTGTCCTCTAACGTCAAGTTCCACCAGCAGATTCTGTACCCCAGCCTGGGGCCCCGGAAATTCCTTGACAGGTGAGGAAAACTGGGGCAGGTGTCCAGGGAGAACAGTACCCAGGGTGAGATGAGGAGGGCCAGGATGGGGGCAGTGATGGGAAGGTACTTTCTGCTTCTGTCTACTCCTACAAGGTCATGCCACCTGCACCCACATTCTTTTCCTTCTCAAGTCACTGTCCCTGACTTGTTTGTTGAGCAAGTTGTTCAAGGATTGTTGAAAGACTGGCTCCTGGCCTTCTGCTCCAGCAATTACTTGACTAATGCGAGATGTCACAGTCCACGGGACTGACCCAGTCAAACAGCAGCTTCAAAATTCCAGGAGCTCCTTTTAATGCCAATGGCCTTCACTCCTGTGTGCTCTGCTGTCTGTCCCAGGAGAGCGGACAGGCCCCCATCTCTTGTTCCTCCCTTCAGAAACCTCACACTCCAACATTCCACCTGTTCATTGATGTGCTTTCTGATCAAGGTTTCGTGAGACACCTGCGGGCGGGCCCCCGACACTGCCATCCTCTCCTGGCCAATCGGCAGCTCCCTCCTCACGCCCTCCCCTGTTTAGCTGGCGGGTGGTAACCAGGGGCTCCTAGAGCTGGATGGGCATCAGAGTCAGCGGGGAGCTCTCTGAGCTCAGATGACGGCCCCATCTCAGATGTGTGACTCCACAGGCCTCTTGGATGCCTGGACTGGCCACCCAATCCATCCTGAAACACTCCTCCGTTCCGATTCCCATGGCGCTACATTATCCTGGTTCTCCTCAAGCCTCTCTGGTCACTTTCTGTCCTTCTCAGAGGCTCCACTTCTTGCTCCCACTCCTGACATGCTGGTCTGCCCCTCTGTCCTCAGCCCCTCACTCTCTCTCTCTCTCTTTCCACCCTTTGCTTCGTTAGGCATCTCTTCGCCTGCTCTGACGGTTTCAGCCATCACCGGTGTGCCGATGACTTGCAAACCCGCCAGTCTTCCCTTCTACTAGATAAGGCACACGAAAATTAAGAAGCTGGACAGGTGGGTGATTACTACTGAGGCGGGCACACCTTTGGATGTTAGGAAGGCTCCTGACATGTGCCCTCGTGTTATATCCTGATCTCTTTTCTGTTCACCGACAGCTCTATCTGTGACAGGTAGCTAGGGCCACAGTGCTCTTCAGGACCGCTGGAAGCAGACTGGCTAACACTCTCATAAACATAGTATCGTAGTATCGACCAAACCACACGGTCATGTGTCATTGCAAAGGCTAAATGCATCAATGGCCCATCTCTCCTTTCTACTTCTCCCCCACCCCCTCATGTGGTACTTACTCCCAAGTACTCCGTGGTCAGAAGCTTCTCGCCTGAGAGCTCTCCAAGCTGGGGCTGGATCAGCTCATCTTTGTCCAGATCGGCTTCCATAGTGTCATGGTCCTCCTGTTTCAAAGGACACACGGGGGTCAGTGCTCTGGATCCCCCTGCTGCACATTCCCAGACAGCTGGGTCCCCAAGTGGGCACCTGCCAACGGAACGAGAAGGCGTCTGCCCAACCACAGCAACTGGTGGGTTTGCATTTCAAACGGCTTCAGGGGCAGTCTGTCCTCTGCTCATAACCTGAACCATGAAGCCAAAAGGGAAAATACCAGCCCACCTCTTTCGGAAGCTGGGCACCTATGGACACCTCCACGGCCACAGGTGTGAAGAGGTTCAATGAGACACTTAACAGTCTCCCTCAGTCACAGCTCTCAGAATTTCTCTGGGAGGTCAAGGGACCATATGAATAGCCAGGCCAGTCCACCAAGAACTATGAAGCACCTTCACAGGCACAGGCCTTCAGCAACTGTAGGTTATAGGCTTGTTGTTCTCAAGCAGTTTACAGTCAATAAGTAAGAAGACTCATCAAAAAGAGAAGAGCTGTTTTGCTTTTGGGAAGATGGAGTGGATATACTTTTCCCTATTCCTCCCACCAAATACGGCCTCAAAACACTGGATGTTAAACATAAAATAAACACAAGAGACCCCGAAAGACAGAGAGAAGGAGGCAGACTGGCTGGGTCCCCAAAGACACAAGGAGCGAAAGGTGCTGAGTTCCCTGGGGTTCCTTGGTTCCTTACAGATTCCACACTCGGGAGCTGAAGAAGCCAGCAGCCCAGCAACGTTTGAGTGGCGAAGACAAAAAAGTCTCCCCAGAGCCTGCTCCTCTGGCTGAAGGACCGGGAAAGGGAGGGCCTAGCAATGACAGAAGTTTTAGAAAATAACCAAACACCACAGAAAATATTGTGGCCCCGTCCCAACCACACCTGCCAGGGCCTTCGGGAGTCCAGGCTTCTGCCCTCACTGGGCTGTCATCAGGCACCCCCACATCCTCAGCTGGGGTGACACGAGTAGGGAGGGGGAATTTCATCCCTCCTGGGCAGTAATGAGGTTCCCCCATCCCCAGGAGAGAGTGGAGACCACGTGGAGAGCCCAGCCTTCCAGCCGACAGTGACGAGCTACCCCCTCTCCATGCTCTGATGCCGTCGGAGGAGGCCTGGTGGAGATTCATGCTTTTACCACTGCCCACATGTTTCTGTGGTGCCAGGGGAGGCTCTGTGGGCAGCACTAATGAGGCACTCCTTCCTGTTCTAGTTAGAGAGATACTAGTCGAGGCTGCGTAGGGATCCGGAACTCCCACCCCTGTCTTGCAGTAACAAGGAGTCTCCTCCCATCCCCTACCACCCCTGGGTGTCAACAGAGGCTGAGTGTAAATCCTGGTCTTCTATTCACACCTGGCGGCAATGAGGAGGAGACTCACCGCCCCCCCCCCCCCCCCCGCCAGAGCAGTATCAGAAGGAGCCAGCTAAAACAGAAGGTTTCAATTAGATCAAAAGTCTTATAATCCTCCAAATATCTGGGCTTAAATAAAAAATCACTCATCATACCGGGAACCAGGAAGCTCTCTCAAACTGAACAAAAAGAGACGATCAATAGATGCCAACATCAAGGTAACGGAGATGCTACTAGAATGATCTGACATAGATTTTAAAGCAGTTATCACAAAAATGCTTCAGTGAGCAATTACATTCTTGAGACAAATGAAAAATTAGGAAGTCTCAAGAACATAGAAAAAGAATAAAATAAACCCAAAGCAAGCACGAGCAAGAAAATAACATAAAGAACAGATATCAATGAAAAGGAAGAGAGAATAACAAGGGAGAAAATGAGTCAAAGAAAAAAGCTGGTTCTTGGAAAAGATTAATAAAATTATCCTGACCAATGTCAGGAATGAAACAGAAGATATTACTACAGATCCGGGAGATATCAAAAGGAAGAGGGATCACTATGAGTAATTCTGCACACATGGGGTTGACAACACAGATAAAAACACAAACTATCACAAGCCTCTCAATATGAAATTTTGATATAATTTTAAGATAACTTGAAAAGTCCTATTACTACTAAGGAAATTCCTTCATAGTTTAAAAATTCCCCTGAAAGAAATCTCTAGGCCTACATGGTCTCACTGGAGAATTCTATCAAACTTTTAAAAAAATACCACCAATTCTATATGTTTTCAAGAAAACAAAACAGGAAGGAATACTTCTTATTTCATTTCATGAAGGTTTTGTGTTACCAAAGCCAGAGAAAGCCAGTACCATAAAAAGAAAAATATAAACCAAAGTCCTTCATGAATAAAAATGCAAAAATCCTTAACAACCAAGCTAAGAGAAAGGTAAAAAAAATCCTCAGCAAAATCTTAACAAACAGAATGGAGCAACAGATCAATTATGTTAAAAGAATTATACGCCATGACCAAGTGCAATTTGTTCCAGCAGTGCGAGTCCGGTTCAATATTTAAAATTTAAACATTGTAATCCATAATATTGAGGGGTTTGTGAAGAAAAAAAATCATATGATCATAGTAATGGATGGAAAAAACACATGAAAAAACTCAACATGACAAAAATTCTCAGAAAAATAGGAAAAGAGGAGTACTCGATAAATAATGTATAGCTGACATTACACTTAATGATCAAAGACTGGAGGCTTTCCCCCTTAAGACTGGGGACAAGGCAAGGATTCCTGCTTCTATTCATTCTTATTCATTCTTAGTGCTAGAAGTTCTAGCCAGAGCAATAAGGCAAGAAAAAAAAAAAAAAAGGAAATAAAAAGCATATAGATCAGAGAGGAAGAAACAGAACTGCCTCTATTTGCCCCTCCCCTGCTCACTCACTCTCTCTCAAAATAAATAAATGAACATTAAAAAAAAAACAACAAAACTGTCTCTACTTGGAGATGCCATGATTGTCTATGTAGAAAATCCCAAGGAATCAACCCCTCAAAAATCCTAGAACTAATAAGTGAGTTCAGCAAGGTCACAGGATACAAGATAAATATATGAAAATCAATTTCTATATACTAGTGATGAACTTAAAACACTGAAATTAAAGATACAGTATCATTTATAATTCACACAAAATAAAAATTCTTAGGTGTAAATCCAGCAAAACATGTATAGGACTTGTAGGCTGAGAATTATAAAGTGCTAATGAAAGAAACTGAAGATCTAAATAAATGGAAAGACCTACCTTGTTCACGAACTGAAAGACTCAACATAGTTGTTAGTTCTGCCCAAATTGGTACATAAATTTAATGTAATTTCTATCAAAATCCCAGAAGGATTTTTCTGCAGATATATACAAAATTATTCTAAAATTTATATGGAAAGGGCAAAGGGACTAGAACAGCTAAGACAATTTTGAAAAATAAGAATAAGGTGGGAAGAATCAGTATACCCAGTGTCAAGACTTCTATAGGTACAGGTTTCAAGACTATGCGGTAGAGGGACAGACATAGAGATCAACAGACCAGAATAGAGAACCTTAAAACAGATGTACACAAACATGTACAACTGATTTTTTGAAAATATTTATTTATTTTTGAGAGAGAGAGCGCGAACAGGAGAGGGGCAGGGAGAGAGGGAGACAGAGAATCTCAAGCAGGCTCCGCAGAGCCGGACGCAGGGCTCAAACTCACGAACCATGAGATCACAGCCTGAGCCAAAATCAAGAGTCAGGAGCTTAACTGACTGAGCCACCCGGGCACCCCTGCCCAACTGATTTTTGACAAAGGTGTAAAAGCAGTTCAATGGAGGAAGGACTGCCTTTCCAATAAATAGCACTGGAACAACTAGACATGCATAGGAAAAAAATGGACCTGAATCGAACTCTCGTGACTTATCTAAAAATTATTTTTAAATGGATCATGGACTTAAATGTAATACTATCCAATTGTTAGAAAAAAATAGAAGGAAGTCTTAAAGATCCATGAGGCAAAGAGTTCTGGTACCTGACACCAAAAGCACATTCCATAAAAGGAAACATTTGATCAACTGGGTTTAATTGAAAATTAAAAAATCTTTTGCTGCAAGACCCTGCGAAGTGAATAAAAAGCTACAGACTGGGAGAAGAGATTTGGAAACCACATATCTGATAAAGGACTAGTATCTGATTATAGAACATACCAGAAACTCCCAACACTCAACAGGAAAAACCCAAACAATCCAATTAGAAAATGGGCAAAAGACATGAAGAGACCAAAGAGGATCTATGGGTGGCAGATAAGCACCTACAAATATTCAACATCATTAGGCATCAGGAAAATGTAAATTAAAACCTCAATGAGATGGCACTCTTCATCTGTCAGAATGGCTAACATGAGAAATGCTGGTGAGGGGGTGCCTGGGCGGCTCAGTCGGTTAAGCTTCTGACTCTTAATTTCGGCTCAGGTCATGATCTCATGGTTTATGGGTTGGATCTCCGCTTCTGGCTCTGCACTAAGAGCGTGGAGCCTGCTTGGGACTCTCTCTCCCTCTCTCCGCCCCTCCCCTGCTCTCTTTCTCTCTCGAAATAAATAAATGTATTAAAAAAAAAAATGCTGGAGAGGATGCAGAGAAACTGGATCCCTCATACACTGCTGGTGGGAACACAAACTTGTCCAGCCACTCTGGGAAGATCCGGCAGTCTCTTTCAAAGCTAAACACACAACTACATATGACCAAGCAATTACACTCTCGGGCATTTATCCCAGAGAAAGGGAAACTCATGGTCATACAATACTCTACATGAATGCGCGTAACAGCTTTCTTGTAATAACTCAAAACAGAATGACAGATGTCCCCATAGGAGGACGATGAGACAAACCGCAGCACACCCACACCAGGAATTACTGACACACACAAACCTGGATGACTCTCCAGTGAGCTATGTCGTGTGAAACAAACCAGTCCTCGTGGTTATAAACTATATGATTCCGTCTACGTGACATTCTTGAAATGACAAAACTGTGGGACTGGAGAACAGATTACTGGTTGCCAGGGGTCATGGAGGACAGGGGGTGGGAAGGAAGTAGGGGTGGCTGTAAAAGGGACCTTGGTGGTCATGGAGATCCTCTGGGTCTTGAGTGTCTCAGTGGTAAAATCCTGGCTGTGGTGATATACTATGGTTTTGCCAGATGTTACCACTGGATGGAACTGGGTAGTGGGGGGACCAGCAATGAGATCAACCCAAAACAGATCAGACCTTCACCTGGCAGGGACTAAGGAAGGAATGTGTCTATGAAGGGGGCTGGGTGGCGATGGAAGTGAGAAAAGGGAGGATGGGACCCTGAGGAAGCTGGCAGTCAAGTGCTGGTCCAGCCTTGGGGCGTAGGGATGCCCCAGGCCTGGTGACAACGGTCCCTGAGATCATCTCTAATCAATCCTTCCCCCGATTCCTTGCCCACTCAACAACCTGTAAGTTGGCTCCTCTGAACTTGCCAAAAAGAAGAAAGAGCTCCATTCTGCAAACATGTGTGGCCGGTCCTTATTTTCAAACCAATATCTGGTCATTCTGGGTGCCCTGGTCTCTTGTGAATTTGATTTATCTGAGTCAGGTTTCAAGGGATCTGAGGGCTCACCTTCCAGTGAGGGCAGCCTCCAGGCAGGGCTGTTGCTGGGGGGATAGGCCATCTCTCTCAGTTCTCTTTAGCACACAGATGGACAGGGCCATCTGCCATCACTAGATAACGTCACCTAGGGCAGGCTGTCTTAAGAAAAGGGGGTTTGACTTATTCTAGGTGGTCCCTAATGGCACAGAGCCTTCTCTAACAATCAGCATTGTCTTACTTGTGGCCTGGGCAGCTGAGCAGACACTCCCCCGCCAGCTTACATGCGACAGCATCTCTGCGATGCCCTCGTACCACAGCACCATTGAAGAACCCACCTTGCATTTATTTCCATGGCACTTCACATCTGAAGCTCTCACAGTGACTCTGTCTGGATTACTTTTACTACACCTATTGTGTCTAGTGTGGACCCTGAGCCTGAGAGAAGTGACCAGTCCGCAGTGACAGGCTGGCCTGGAGGCCAGGAGTCTCAACTTTAAGCTGGGGGCAGCCCCTTTCTGCCCAGATCTTTGGGTCTCCGCCCCCTGGGGCCCTGCAGAGAAGCCTGTTTCTGAGGAAGCTGAGGCTGGATTGCCCGGGTCTTCTGAGGCCCGAGGGTCCCCACGCCTGGCTGAAAGAGAGCTCAACGGGGCAGAGAGCGAAGGGCAGGGCGCAGCGGCATTCCGGAGCCCTCGGTCCCATCCTTCTCCTTCCTGTCCCGTCTAATCCCAAACAGAAAGTGCACTCCTGTCCTCCCTAGAACCACCACCTTCAAGAGCAACCTCACCCCCAGTCCCGACTCCTCTCCATGGGGCAACTGCCTTCTCCTCCTGCTGCCTCGCCTGAGTCGGCACCTCGGCCCAGCGCTAGTACACCCACTATCCTGAAATTTCTCTCGGCGTCCTTAAAGGAAATGCTATCTGTGAGGCCCTGCCTGAGGTCAGCTCTGGGACAGCGAGGTGAGAGTTACAGTGCCGCCGTGGCTTAGAGTTTGGTTTACTAAAATGCCAACATCTTAGCGATCGAACAGTGTGTACATTACAGGATTATTTCAGGAAAATGGCCCTGTGGTCAGGGTCGAGTGGCAGGGAGCTCCGGGCAGTGGAGTAGTATTTCATCCCGTTTCCAGGGACCGAAGCCTTGCAGGCACTGGGTGGAAGAGGTCATATGAATCACAGTTTCACGGAGGTATGGGTGATACACCGCTCCCCTGCCAGGGCGGAATATGAAATGTTAGGAAACAACACAAACGTCCACATTCCATTTCGATGAAAAATCAGTGGTCGATGGCTAACCTCAGCCCGTGCAAGCAAGGGTGTTTCTTTCCCCTGGACAAGTACCTATGTAAGACACTCCCTTGCAAATCAACCTGCGTGCGCCACGCGCACACACACACACACACACACACACACACAAGCACACACACTCTCAGCACAAGTTAAACTTGCTAGTAAGAGAGTCACCGAAGGGTGCCTGGGTGGCTCAGTCGGTGGAGCGTCCGACTTCAGCCCAGGTCATGATCTCACAGTTCATGAGTTCGAGCCCTGCATCAGGCTCTGTGCTGACAGCATGGAGCCTGGAGTCTGGAGCCTGTTTCAGATTCTGTGTCTCCCCCTCTCTCTGACCCTCCTCAGCTCATGCTCGCACACTGTCTCTGTCAAAAATAAATTTAAAAAACTTAAAAAAAATACATTGAAATATGTATTCAATTTTCTTTTTTTAGTTAAAACAAGTTGAAGCTGGGCTATTATTTTTTTTCATCACAACTACTTTATAGTTAAATTCATTGACAACTGATAGGCCCTCCCCAATCTCTAGAAACACAGGGCAATTTCTGCATTTGGTCTCTAATATATAAAACCGTTCAATGGAAGTTAACTCGAACCACAGTGTGATACGTGAGTGCAGGGCCAGAGAGAGAACCTGGGCTCCAGAGTCGGCCTGGAGAATTTGCTTCCTCTGGTGCATGTGGTAGGGAAGCACCAAGAATATTAGGTTAGTATAAAATGCACAAAGGCAGGAAAACGGACATGGCAATCATGACTAAATTGATAGTTCTTGGTTAAGAAAGCGTACTGAGGCTGTGAATTCGTAAAGACACGATTCTTGTCGGCGTGTCTCAGTTTCTCCATTCGTCAGATGAGATCATCTGGCTGCCTCCCTGAAAATCACGACTTACAGACTGAGGACATTTCTTAAGTTCTCCGGTTTTGAAAAGCCATGTACTGTACAGATAGAGACAAGTAACAGCCCTGGTTTTCCTAAGAAACACTACCATCAGTGAAAAGGAAGCAGAGGCACGTTAGGACTTCTGAAATGTAAAGAGCGCACGTAAAATGAGCTGTACCAGTTGGGTTGGAAAATGCAAGTTAACAAAGAGAAGCAAGAGCTTAATTCAGTGCTATTCAATCCGTTTGTGGCAGCACTTGGGAAACTATGTGCAGAGGGAGATTTGGGGAGGCAGAGGGAAGCACTGGATGCGGTGGGAAATGTAAGCAGAGAGCCTACCAGAAACGATGCTTGCTGATAGCGGGGCCCTTGCTCTACTTTCTCAGTGGGTGCCAAGCAGATTGAAACCACTGAGGATGTCTAAGCACTTTCTGCAACGGACAAACCCGGGAGACGTTCCGTGATAATTAGAGTGTATGTGGTCTACCGGGGAGGGAAGCAACTCCTTTCCATTAGCTTCCCCCAGTTTAGATGGGAAGAATTTTATTCTCCGCGATCCGGCGCGAGGGGCTGAGGGTGGCGGCGCCCCGGGGCCGGAAGGCACCCCGTGAAAACGGCACCAGCCGCGCTGCTAACTTTCCCCAGCTGCTTGTGAATTCCAAATTAAACATATTTTGAAATCTACTTTGCGAAGCAAGGAGCTGATGGATAAGGAAATGCTTCAAGAATAGATGCCTCATGAGGATGGGTTTTAAATACCATTGTTGGGAGGAATTTTACTAAAATTACTGGTCTTTATGTACTTGAGCGGAATGCATCAGATTACTAAAGGTGCAGATCAGGGATAACTGATTACTTCCAGAAATGAAGAATGCCTCATAAAAAAGGCACTTGAGCTGAGATGAATTTAGATGTTCTAATACGAAGCTTCCCCGTAGCAGCTTGGTGATCTTATGACACTACCAGATTCTTAACTGGAGGCTTTAGATACATAATACTCCAGACAAACCAGATTCTGAGCAACTGGCCTGAAAACAAAACTAAGGTGGACCACTAAATGCATTTGAAAACTCAGATTCTTCCAGATATAATGCGGAGAGCAGAATGTATTCAAGTGGTTTTACGTATGACAAGTGAAAGTATCAAGTGTGTTTTCCACTTGAAATAATTACAAGACTTCTACCAGCAGTTTAAATTTGAGACACCTTCTCAGAACACTGAATTGCAAATCTCATTCTTTGTGAAAATAAGGGAAAATCACTCCACGTGGGAGAGAAAGGGTGGATCGAGGTGAGCTGGCGGGCAGTATAATGAACATATTTTCCCCAACGCCATGGATCCTTCCCATTTCTGCAGCTCTGAGTGTGTGCCCGGGACTGTGGATGCAGGTGGGCCCTGGATCCTGGAGGACTCATCGTGATGTTGAGAAGTTGTTCTAGAAGCAACTTCCTCATTCACAGAATGAACGCATCCCGGGGTGCAGACAGCTGGTCTAACCACTAGCTCAGTTCACAAGTGACCACATGATAGAAACCAGAGAAAACCCAACACCCTTTACTTCCCTGATTCATGTATATACATATACATATACATATACATATACATATACATATACATATATATATATATTTTTTGAAGTTTATTTATTTTGAGAGAGGGAGGGGGGGAACAGACAGAAAGAATCCCAAGCAGGCTCTGCATTGTTAGCACAGAGCCCAATGTGGAGCTTGATCTCCCAAGCGAGATCATGACCTGAGCCGAAACCAAGAATCGGATGCTCAACCCACTGAGCCACCAGGTGCCCCTCCCTGATTCTTTTAATCCATTGCTTTAGCTGCTCAAGTTGCTTGCTTAAACTTTCTCTGAAGTCTAAGTGAAAATAGCAAGAAACACGGAGAAGGGGGCATAGCTGCTCTGTGAAAAGGGAGCTTATTACAATACGTAGCACACAGCATCGGAAGAGACTGGGAGGCTTCGCAGGCATGGAAGTCAAAGACAGGAGCCGACAGCACAGCAGGGTCCAGAGACCATGCCTTATACAGACAAGTGGACTCGGGCAACCCGAATCGTAGTTCCTTCTGAACAGGGGTTCCATGAGTATGCTCAGGAGGTGGGGGGCTCAGGGGAGCAACAGACCCTGGGACCAAGCCTGGGTGTGCCCCCGAATGGGAGTGAGCAGGGGTAGGGCTCAGCAACAAGACACCCCCACCCCAGAAGTGAAAACCACGCCCCTGACATAATGAAGATATTTTCTCATGTGTCAGCAAGAATGTCATAAGGAAAAACTATTATTCAAGAAACCACACATGTTCTGAACATTTAGATGAACCTCAAAGTCCTCGTAGGATCTAGACGAAGGAGATTTGAAAAGTAAGACTCCGTCAGTGTTTCTCAAGTGCCCAGGGTGGGGTGGGGACAGAGGGCAAGGTAGGAATCTGAACTCATTCCATTTTTCAGGAAAAACCTCCCAGGCCCGCTGTTACTGGAAGTCTGCACTGGCAACAGGCTCCTTCCCCTGTCTACCCACCGAGGGGGCCCAACTTCTCTCCTCCTTGCTCTCCACCCCCAGCTCCACCCGGGGCCACCCATTCAGTGGCCTCAGTTCTAGCTCTGGCCGGGCTACATGTGAGGAGCCCCGGCCCTGGAAGATTCTGGACCGCTCCAATCCGGCCTGCCTCTGGATTACGATGTTAATGTTAAAACCAGCTAACACGCATCGAGTCTCTGCTAGCGTCTTGCTGGGATTATGTCATTGGATCCTTGCAACCACCTGATGAAATGGGTATTTATATTCCTACTTTATAGATAAGGACAATGAGCTGTGAGATAAGCTGAGAGAGAGATCATAACCCGACTGAGCCGCCCAGGTGCCCCAAGCCTAGAGAGGTTAACCAACTTGCCCAAGGCCACACAGCTGGTAAGTGGTGGGGCAGGGCTCAAACCCAGGCAGTCTGATTCTTGAACCACTTCCTTCTTATTCAGATTTAGCCAGTCACTGTCCCATAGTCAGTAAGCATCTGTCATTTCCTAGGGCGTCTGGGGGAGTACGGAGAGGCTTCTGTGCCTGGCCCTGCCAGTTCCCTGTCACCTTGGACTTGCAATGAGGATACGGGTAGCACAATGACACGAGACAAGAATCTGACCCAAGACCCCAGTGAGCTGCAACAATAAAGTGACCTGCCAAAGAGCTATCTATCAGGGAGCAAGATGGTGTCCTAGCCTTGGCGTTAACAACCCCCCACCTGCCGCCCCCTGGCTTTTCTGGATTAGATTTACTCTGCATAGCTCCAGAAGGAGGAGCACGAGGATTCTGTCTGGACAGAAAAGAAGAAAAGGACACTATCAGTTTCGTGTGTGTCCATTATGTGCCACAGATTAACTCATTAATCTCACAACAGTTCCATAATGACGATTTATCCTTATTTTTTATAGGTGAAGAAATAAACCTAGTAGTGAAAGAAAAGATAAAGGTAGACTGGGGTCTCATTGAGTAGGGCTTTGAATGCCACTGTTAGCATTTTATTAGGTAATGGGGAACAGAGAAATGGTTTTTTTTTTTAAAGATTTTATTAATTTTTTTAAGTTTATTTATTGAGAGAGAGAGATAAAGAGAGAGAGACAGCACAGTGTGCATGTGTGGGAGAGGCACAGAGAGAGGGGGAGACAGAGAATCTCAAGCAGGTTCCACACTGACAGCAGGGCTTGAACCCACGAACTTGACCACGATCATGACCTGAGCCAATATTAAGAGTCAGACACTTAACCAACTGGGCCACCCAGGTGCCAAGATTTTATTTTTTTAAGATCATCTTTATACTCAACATGGGGCTCAAACTTACAACCCAGAGGTCAAGAGTCACATGCTCCACTGACCAAGCCAGCCAGGCGCCCCCAGAAGTATTTTTTAAAAGGGAGCATGTAAACGTGTAAATGGGTTCAGCCATTCTGGAGAGCAGTGTGGTGGGGTCTGGTGAAGGTGAGACTCTTACACCCTGTGACGCAGCAAGCCGAGGCCCAGGTGCATGCTTCAGAGAAGCATTGGCATGTGTGAAGAAGCTCCTTGCTGCACTGTGGAAAACACAGGAACAACGTGCTGTCTCTCAGAAAAGAATGGATAAAAGCATCCAATGGAATGCCACCCAGCAGTTAAATCGATGAACCAGGGCAGCACGTATTGGGACGGATAAATCTCTTAACACATAACATTACGTGGAAAAAGCAAGTTGGTAAATGATTCATAGAGTACCAAGCCATTTACGTGAAATTAAAACCCGTGAAACAACGGCGTATTTGTTTACGGAAACAGAACAATATTATAAAAGCACAGAATCCTCCGTGGAATTGTATACGCCAACTTCAGGCCAGTGGTTGATTCTTGGGAGAAAGGGAGGGCGGGGTGGGGGTGGGGCCGGATGAAGGGATAGAGCCACAGCTGTCTGTTATATTATTTTCTGTACTTTCTGGAAAGATTAAAATGTTCCCCGATTTGAAATCAAGTGCTCATGTCCCTGCATGCCCCAAGCCCTGCTGTAGGAAGATGGTCTGGCGGCCACATGCAGGCTGGGAAGGAAAGAGACGGGGCTGAGCAATCAGCAAGGCACAGGGATGAGGTTTAAGCAAGGATGTGGACAAGAGGAAATGAACAGGAAGATGAAAGTGACTTTCAGAACGATGAGCTACAGTTTCTGGAAGATGATGACAGAGTATGAGTGAAAAGGAGCAACCACAGGTCACCTCGCAGTTCGAAGAGTCTGGGTGCCTGGACAAGCAGGCGGTTTGCTACCCTCACGGTTTGTCAGCGCTCACATACGACGTAGACCGTCTTACCGACTATGTGTCACATGGGTTAGACCCTGGCTTGAGCGCGGCTCTTGTTTAGGACAGCCAGCAACCGGCCCACTTAGAGAAACCGACTCTCGTACGTGGCGGAGTCAGGACCCAACAAGGGTCCCCGGTTCCAAGACGGGTGATGATTTTTTAAGCCAGAATGCCTCCTCGGCCCAGAACTCAGTGCCTCAAAGCTGAGTCCAAGTGCACGAAAGTCAAGCCCCATCAATGACTTACTGAATTCACTCGGCAGTTTTATTTCTCACTTCGAAGCAGTAAATGGGCACTCTTTGCACTTAATGCAAGAGGAGTGATAATGGGACTTCTCACAAAATATCTTCTAACAGCTTCCTTCCTCTCAGAATAAATTAAGCTTATGTCCTTCTCAAAGCCCGTGGTGATCGGACCACTGCTATCTTCTCTGCCCCAAAGCCCATTCCCTCTCCGTTTCTCCTGGTTCCTAGAACACCCAAGTATGCTTCTATCTCAGGACCTTGACCTCCGCTGTCCCTACGGTCATGGGGCCTGCTCCCTGGTGCCCTTCCACTTGACTGTTCTTCAAGGCACTGTCATGCGACATATTATAGTTCTGGCTGCTCATCTGTTGAAGGTCTGCTTTCTCCCGACGGAGTATCTATTTTGCTCACTGCTGTATCCCCAGGGCCCACAACAGTGCCTGACGGCATCTGGTAACAGGAGCGAGTAGGCCAGGCAACTCCCCTCTACAGAAACCAAGTGCAAAATGTGACAAATTTATTAAAAGCCCTCATTTCAGAACTCTGGAAGATGACCAGTGGCAGACAGCAACCCGAGAAGTGTTTGCTCCCTGGGGAGGCACTCCTGCAGCCCGGCGAGAAAGGCGCATCTATGGTCCACTGGCCTGGGGAGTTCCCATCTATTTCAGGCAGTGAAAACCCACAGCTTTACCAGCTGAAGGTGTGGACTCGGTAACAAGTAACAGAGCAGCCAAGAAGCTAAGGGGGGATATCTCGAAGCAAGGAAGCTGCAGAAAGACTGAGATAATAAAATCTCCATGCATCTCTGACTCACTGCTAAACTACAAATACAGGCAGAAAGCCCCAGGGGCAGCGGGGCAGTGAAAATTAAAAGCTTGGGTGAAGTTACAAATATTCTGCGCTTTTAAATGTGTTCCTCAACCTATACATAGTTCAAGTGGCAGCAGGTGGAAATCCTCCTGACTTCAGGCACATAAACATCATCTCTGACTGGCCGACAGACTATGCAGGGAGCCCTCCAGAGTGGGGACATAATACACGGAGAGGCCACTGGTTGCAGACCACCGGGCAGAGAGATTGCACAGCCAGAGACCAGGCAGGTTAACTGTTTACTAAAACAAGCAAGACAACAATACTCAGGAGAACAAAACATAATCTGCAATCACCAGCACATATTATCTAGAAGGTCTCGTTTTCAGCCAAGGTCATTACTAGACATGGTGAAGAGAGAGAAAAGTGTGGCCAGTTCTCAGGACAAATAAAGTAGCCAAGAGAACTAACTTTGAGTAGGCTCAGATGTTGGACTTTGCGGACAAGGACTCTAAAGCAGCTATCATGAAAACGTTTGAAGAATTAAAGAAAAACATGCCCAAGAGTAAAAAGGCAAATATACTGAAAATGAGTGAAAAAACCCAGAAAATCTTGACTGGGGAATGGACCAAATAGAATCCTAGAACTGAAAATACGGTAACTGAAATGAAAAACGCAGTGGATGGGCTCAGCATCAGATAGGAGACGGCAGAAAAATCCCTTAACTGGAAGATGGACCAATAGAACTATCTGGCTCAAAGAACAGAGAGAAAAGACACTGAAGAAAAATGAAGAAAGCCTCGGGGATCTGTCAGATAATATCACATATTCCACTGTATGTGTAATCGGATTTCCAGAAGGAGAGGAGAGAAAGGGGCAGAGAAAATACTTGAATAAATAATGGCCGAACACTCCCCAAATTTGGCGGAAGGCGATGATTTATGGACCCAAGAAGCTCAGTGGACCCGAACAAGGATACGTGCAAGGAAAAGCACACCTAGACACATCACAATCAAATTGCTGGGAGCCAAAATTGAAAACAAAATCTCAAGGAACAGGGGAAAAAAGAAGTCATCAGGTGGAGGGAAACGATGAAAAGTGACCAGATGAAAAAACAGCCGGCTTTTCCTCCGCGACACTGGAAGGCGGAAGACAAAGCACTGGCATATTCCAAGTGACAGAGAAGAGCCTGTTGGCCAAGAGATCCAGGGAAATGGGCCTTCAAAGATGAAGGTGACATAAAGACAATTCCAGATATTAAAAAACAGAGAATTTGTCGTCCACAGGCCTGAATTACCGGAAACGCTTAAAGGCAGTGCTTCCGGCGAAAGGGAACTAACATGAGACGGTAACTTCACACAGGAGAAAATGAAGAGCTCTGGAAATGGTAAACATGTGGGTGGAGACACAGATACATTCTTTCCCCGTATTTCTTTCAAAGACGTATGACTATTTAAAGCGAAGAGTTACAACACAGGGTCAATAATAAATATAGATGTAGTATATATGGCAACAGAGCACAAAAGAGGAACAGAAATGGAGCCATACTAGTGCGAATTCTCCTCTTTTACCAGAAACAGATCAGTATTGACCAGAAGTCAACTGTGATAAGTAACATATGCACACTGCAATTCCTAGAACCAACTTAAAAGGAAAAAGGCAAATGCAGCCGAAAAGCCAAGAGAGTCATTAAAATGGTATACTAAGAAATACCTGTTTTAAAAAAATTTTTTTTAATGTTTATTTATTTTTGAGAGTGAGAGAGACAGAGCATGACCAGGGGAGGGGCAGAGAGAGGGGAGACCCGGAATCCGAAGCAGGCTCCAGGCTCTGAGCTGTCAGCACAGAGTCTGACGCGGGGCTGGAACCCACGAACCATGAGATCATGACCTGAGCCGAAGTCAGACGCTCAACCGAGCCACCCAGGTGCCCCCCAAATATTTGTTTAGTACAAAAGGCAATGCAGGGGCGCCTGGGTGGCTCAGTTGGTTAAGCGTCCGACTTCAGCTCAGGTCATGATCTGATAGTCTGTGAGTTCAAGCCCCGCATCAGGCTCTGTGCTGATGGCTCAGAGCCTGGAGCCTGCTTCAGATTCTGTGTCTCCCTCTCTCTCTGCCCCTTCCCCGCTCATGCTCTGTCTCTCTCTGTCTCAAAAATAAATAAAAACATTAGAAAAAATTAAAAAAAAAAGGCAATGCATGTAAAGAAAGTGAGAACAGAGGAATAAAAGGATGACATAAATAGAAAACTGCAGATAGCAGGATTAAACCCAATTAGATAATTACATGAAATATGAATGAACACTAAACAAATTTATTTAAAAGTTTTTTTTGAAAATGAACAAAGTTGGAGGACTCATATTTCAAAACCTACTATAAAGCCCCAGCAACTAAAATCATGTGGTACCAGCAACAGAGACAGACATATACATCAAGCCAACAGAAACGGGAGTCCAGAAATAAATGCTTACATTTATGCCAATCAATTCTTTTTTACAGAGGTACAATTTTGACAAAGTAATTCAATGGGTCAAAGCATAGTCTTTTCAACAAATGGTACTGGGCCAACTGAGTACTCATGGGCAAAAAGAGAAATTTAGATCTTTACCTCACACCAAACATAACAATGAACCAAGAACGGTCCTGGGTCTAAATGTACGAGCTAGGGGTGCCTGGGTGGCTCAGTCGGTTAGGCGGCCGACTTCGGCTCAGGTCATGATCTCACGGTCTGTGAGTTTGAGCCCCGCGTCGGGCTCTGTGCTGACAGCTCAGAGCCTGGAGCCTGTTTCGGATTCTGTGTCTCCCTCTCTCTGACCCTCCCCCATTCATGCTCTGTCTCAAAAATAAATAAACGTTAAAAAAAAATTAAAAAAAAAATAAATGTACGAGCTAAAGTTACAAAACTCTTAGAGGGAAACACAGGAGAAAATCTTTGCAGTGTTGGTTTAGGCCAATGGTTTTCACCTAGGTGTGATCTTGTTCCCTCCCAGGGGACATTTAGCAATGTCTGGAAACATTCTTGGTTGTCATAACTCTGGAGTGGGGTAGATAATACTGGCATCCAAGGGGTAGAGGCCAGGGATGCTGTGAAATGTCCCATATAACACAGGACGGTCTCCACAACAAAGCTACCTCTCCCTATGTCAATAGTACCAAGGTTGATAAACTCTGGGTAGGGCAGAGGCCCTAGATGCAACCATAAAAGTACAGACCATAAAAAATATATATATTTATATATATATATATATATATATAAATTCAGCTTTATTAAGATAAAAAGACAAGACAGGACACCAGTCTTAACAGAACACTGTATGTTAACAATACTGGAATTAAAATAAAAAACTTTTTTTTTTTTTTAATTAAAAAAAAATTTTTTTTTCAACGTTTATTTATTTTTGGGACAGAGAGAGACAGAGCATGAACGGGGGAGGGGCAGAGAGAGAGGGAGACACAGAATCGGAAACAGGCTCCAGGCTCTGAGCCATCAGCCCAGAGCCTGACGCGGGGCTCGAACTCACGGACCGCGAGATCGTGACCTGGTTGAAGTCGGACGCTTAACCGACTGCGCCACC